>NC_069098.1:5043012-5650390 GCF_947172395.1 Bicyclus anynana | reverse complement strand
GGTCCATAGATAAGAAAGTTATGATTTTTATTTAAAAATTTAAAAAGTTTTTCTGCTCTGGTGAACAATTTCAGTTTTGCGGGTTACTACGTTTATGTTTTCTAGCGTCGATATGTCCTTATACCTACATTAAAACATTCCAAATTACACGACAAAACAGTATGACGGTAAGAGAGTTGCTCAACAAAGAACTGAACACGTCACTAAACATCCTCTTATTCTCACTATTTACTGTCTTATCAAATTTATACAAATACCTTATTCTAATAAGGGAATAGTTGCGGCTCGACTGGTGACAGAAGGGCTGGCTCATTTTTTGCGCAAAGGATCAGCCTGGCTGTCCAGCGCGGAAATGCAGCCAGTATTCTTGCCACCATTCCACGTGGGCATGTTTTGTATAGTTATTAGGATAAGTTAGCTTAAGTTCCTTATTGTAGTCTTTCTCAATTAAAAAAAAAATAAATAAATAAGAGAATTATAATTGTTAACACCACTCGTAAGGTGAAATCGTAAAGTGTAATCGTAAGTTAAAATTGTGAAGACACCCCCACAATATAGCCCGCACTCTCTCGGAATATATTGTTTACATAGGTAGTTTAAACAACTCGCAACAATACAAAGGATGGGAAAACTAAATTCAGGTTTGTGCTGGAAACAATGTCTTTGTTTAAGAGTCTGTAATCCACGACAACACAATGCGGGACTGAATCTTAAAGATTTAAACGAGTTCTCTAATTCTGTTAAAATCAGTCCGTGACTTCGGTCGGTTTGTTTTTTAAGCTCAGTAGGTACTTTTAAGTCAATTTGTCAAATTGAATTTATTTCGAAGCTTTTACGCCATTCTCTTCAGTTTACTGGTATTGTATAGTTAATAGTAGATCCGGATTAGAAACCACATTCGCCTAGTTGTGTGTTTTGTACAATCAATAATAATATATTTCTTATTCTATGCTAATATTATAAAGGTGTTTGTGTTATTGTAAGGGAGTAATCACTGAATACACTGACCCGAATTTGTAATGTCTTTTATTAATAGAAAGCCTCATTATTTGTGAGTATCCTCGAGGAAACGGTGACACTTGATATTATAACTACCAGATAGTGGTTCAGGTAATTTTGCGTTGTAACATTCACCACTTTTAGGAGTAATTTTGTAGGTAAGGCTCCGTAAAAAAATTCGCTCGGCGTCAAACTCACTGATTCATCGGGAATTAATCTCGCTTAAGATAAAAACACGAATTTGTATGACTCGTACAGTTTAGGTAATTCCCCTTTAATAATAGAAAATATTCAGATGAAACTCGTGTAAGATAAAAATGTTCTTGAACATACAATTTCTATAACGAGCTGATACTTGAATGTCTTAAATCCAAAGCTAACTTTAAATTAACTAGGCCTTCATACAAATATACAAATAAATATAATCTATCTAAATATATATCTAGATAGATAAATTTTGTGAGTTTGTGAGGTTGTAGGGGTAATTCTCTGGATATAGTGAACCGAGTTCTGTTAGTAAAGAAAATTCTTTACTAACAGAATGCTACACTGAGAGAGACGCGTGGTAGAGAGAAAAACTCTGCGCAGAGTCCTGAACTTGTGACTACAGGATGTAGGGTTAAGGAATTTCTTGACGATCAATCAACATTCCCCGCCTCCGCTCGTTTTGTTCTCCCTGCCTAGCCATATTTGGTAAGATCCACATATGGACATAGTGAAATTTCATCCCCGTATTCTCATGAGAACTGGATCTACGCTGGTGAAAACGCGAACCGTCTGCTAAGTAAAGGTGAGATGTAATACATTTTACGACCATTTATGTTCTATTGCTTGTCTGATAAACGCAATGCCAGGGATGTTAATAAGTACACCGCACGAGGAGTTGTAACGGACAAAGGCGAATGATGTACCCTACTTAAACTGCGGTGAAAGGCGACGAGAAAGAAAGGACTCCCTTTGTGCAGCTATATTGGCGTTTGAGAGGCATTATGAAAATGCTTGTAGACTATTTGAGGGCAGGACTGAAAGAGATGCCTTTTAGGGCTTTTAATGTATTTTATATTAACTCCAGTGAGATGGAACTACATACAACACAGGCTTTAAGATATAAAACCTGCATACCTATAAATTCGCCGTAAGTAGAGAGGACTCCTCTAATAGACACTAAGACTATTATAATAATAGACTAACAACTAGTAATAGTCTTATATGTATATAAGACCATTGACTGAAACAAGAAAATCTTTGAAATAATACAAATCAATACTATACATAAAACATACAATAATACACATGAAAATGTCATATTTTGCACACATACCTAAAAATAAAACTAAAAAGTTTCATTACTTCCACTGTAAGTCAATACCTAAATATGACTACAATTGGTGTAAAACACCTGGTTGCGAGTATATTTCGAAATCAGGGCTTGCACAAATCTTCTTTAATTGAAAAATATATAGATACAAAACTAAATCATCTGACTGTAAAAATACCGTTGTAGCTTATAAGGGTTAAGACATCTATATACTAGAAGTATATCTAATTACAAAACAAGACGTATAAATAAAATTGTGTATCAATGCGGTACGCATTAGAGGGGCGGTCCCCTATTCATTTTCTCAATACACTCCGTCACCCTTCAGTAAAGATGAAATTACTGGTGACAGACAAGATTTATTTTCGCTTTTCTCTTTTATTGTCATGATTTATTAAGAAAATTGTAATTAGCTAAAGGAAATTCGGAGAACAGTGATAACCCAGTGGATGTGACCTCTGCCCTTGATTACCATTTACATCTACCGACCTTCTGTATATATAATTAATGCATGTCATCATCATTATCATCATATCAGCCGATGGAAGTCCACTGCAGGACATAGGCCTTTTGTAGGGACTTCCAAACATCACGATACTGAGCCACCTGCATCCAGCGAATCCCTGCGACTCGCTTGATGTCGTCAGTCCACCTGGTGGGGGGTCGGCCAACACTGCGCTTACTAGTGCGGGGTCGCCATTCCAGCACTTTGGGACCCCAACGTCCATCGGCTCTTCGCACTATGTGCCCCGCCCATTGCCACTTCAGCTTCGCAACTCGTTGAGCTATGTCAGTGACTTTGGTTCTTCTGCGGATCTCCTCATTTCTGATTCGATCACGCAGAGATACTCCTAACATAGCTCGTTCCATCGCCCGCTGTGTGACTCTGAACCTTCTTATGAGGCCCATAGTTAGCGACCAAGTCTCGGAACCATAGGTCATCACTGGCAACACGCACTGTTCGAAGACTTTTGATTAATGCATGTATCTGCAAATAAATAAATTGATTGATTGCATACGAATCCGGACATGCACCTCCAACTTTTCAGTTATATGCATTTTTAGAAATTAAATATCACATGTCTCAAACGATTTTAAGTTATCGACTATTATTACCACCATTAGATTAAATAAAATTATGACATAATCCTGACATTTCAAAAGTGCCTAATTGAAATAAATTAATTTTGATTTTTTTTATAAAATTACCTACCTAGTAAGTAAATAAAGATCAAAACTCCCGCGGATTAAAATGATTGAGTTTAATAACTATAGCTTGACAATTACGTTAATGACACTCCCATGATATGCGGGCGACGGGGGGAAAGGACTGCGCGGGTGTGAAGTCGTGCGCACGGGGCATCGCTACCCCCCTCCGTTCCATGTTACGAACGAATTTTCCAAGCTATAACTAAGTAATTGAAGTAATATTATTTTTATTATGAGAAACCTCGTAAAATATATGATAGATTATAACAAATTATGATATTAGGTTCATCATAATATGCTGAAAGCAAAGAAGGCTTTGCAGGTTGAAGTCGTAAAGCTCAAGCTGCGGGGTTAAGATTTTCATGAAAAATTTTTACCGCTATCGCAGTTTATGCCGCGCCATATAATTTTATCTTTTTCACGTAATTTTTCTTGATAGTTTTTTTATGGCGCCAAGAGTTTTATGGCGACGATGCGTCGACATATGCCACACAGTTCCCTTGGTAAGCAAACTTGTCACTAAATCTATAAAAACAGATTAGGGATCAATCAAAAAGGGGCAGTTTCAAAGTACTTACTCGTAATTAGGGATGATGACAGTTTTTTAAATTGCATATAAATTAAGAGTATGCTAATAGTAAAGCAATTTTGTAAAAGTAACAGGGTATCTGCCATCATTACTTTCGGAGCTACAGGGAAATAAAGGGTCAGATTTGCGGCGCTGCCGCGGATCCCTAAAAAACGCCCTATACAAAATGGCACGAACTAATGACGTCGTAGGTAATGCGTGCGTTGAAATAAAATTACTAATCTTTGTTATTTGTGCGTTTATGTTTATAATTCAAGTATTAAAAAATGTCACGTGTAATGTAAGGAAGCTAAAACTGTATGAATTGTCATCTAATTACAACAAAATATTTTTAATAGATTTTGAAATTGTATAATCTCATTTAATTATTAGTTAATATTGACCCTATTTACCCGAATGTATCATAAAAATCAATATATTCAAACCTAGTCATCATCTCCATTGCAGCCATTTTCCACCATTCCACTATTCCACGTGAGCATAATTTATATTATAGTTACTAGGACAAGTTATTTTAAGTTTCTTATTCTATTCTTTCTCAATCTATCTAATGCCTTTTAACGAGCAATTGTGGCATCTTTACGTAGATATAACGGCTCCAGTAGCTTTTAGGTATGAAAAGTTTGGTGAAAGCTTCAGGGGCGATAAATCGATCTAGCTTGGTTTCAAGAAAATGTTCCAAATTTTTATTTCCTGGTAACTCAGCTACTTACCAGAATCAAGAATTTTCGTAAATAAAAAAGTTGATCGTCTCATCGAGATGAAGCTATTTACGAAAAATTAACTTGATAGTAATTACAATTGTACATAATGTTTTACGGATTCCTGACTAATTGTAAAACTAAAATGGCACACTTCATTCATTTTTTTCAAAGTTTCTCCAAACAAACTCAAAAAGCTATCTCATAAGACTGAAAATAACAAACCCAGTCTATTGTGACTCGTAGAAACGTATAGACATAGAAAGCTCTTTCTGGGCCTAATTCGAGCACCCAGACGCTTCAATTAGTATCCTAATTAGACTGCACTCCTCTATAACATGACCTGAATTGCTACTGCAAGTTATAACGATGCTAGAGCCAAAAAGCTTTTACAACAAAGCTTTTACACATATACATTCGGAGAAATGCAACTTTAATACAATAATAAACAAAGGTTCTCGAGGGGTTCTACTCCTCTTATTCTTTCACCAAGGGAAAGCTACATTATTAGCGAGTAATATAAACTATATTTAACTAAGCGAGTGAAACCGCAGGGCATCTGCTATATGTAACAGTTTAAAAACTTGGTGACCCTTGATGCATATAAACACCATGTTTATTGTATTTAAATAGTGATATTTTAAATTTCGATAGTATTTTCTTGAAAATATGTTATTTACTTACGAAGGGGATTAATTTATAGTAATTATCAGAAAGCGATTTCTTTTGTCAGTCTGTATATTTCTTTTTGTAGACTGCCAAACAGCCTAAATTATACAAAAAGGGCTTACTTTGAAGACGTGGTTGATTCAGAAGTGAGAGAAACTTTATATGAAAGTTCTTGTAAATTCGAAGGGTAACTAAGGCCGGGTTCTCACTACACCGGACCGTGAGATTTGCCTGACCGGTAAACTACCCGAAGGGCTAGTACGAACAATTTTTATGAAACTATTCAAATTTTCCCGGTTCCAGCAAAAAAAATCGATCCGTGAATTTTTGCCACAGGTCCAAATATAACTGAAGTACTTGACTTTTTTTTATTCTCTACAAGCCCTTGACTACAATCTCACTTTATGGTAAGTGACGAAGCAATCTAAGATGAAACGGGCTAACTTGTTAGGAGTAGGATGAAATCCACACTCCTTTCGGTTTCTACACGACATCGTACCGGAACGCGAAATAGCTTGGCGGTACGTCTTTGTCGGTAGGGTGGTAACTAGCCACGGCAGAAACCTCCCACCAGCCAGACCTGGACCAATTAAGAAAACCTCAATCTGGGATCTAACCAGCCGGGGATCGAACCCAGGACCTCCGTCTTGTAAATCCACCGCGTATACCACTGCGCCACGGAGGCCGTCAACTACTGACTACAGTGAATGTCCATCGGCTGATATGATGATGATGATAATGATTAAGTACAGTCAATTACTTACTCACTTGACTGTACGATTTTCTTGTAGGATCCGGTGTAATGAGAACATCTCAGTTCATTGTCCGGTTTCCTGTAAATCTGCCGCTCCTAGTGGGAACATAGCCTAAGGGCTTTCCACGCAGGGAAATTCGCGGGATGATGCTAGTATAATATAATGTTGATTTAGTTAACGAGTCAATTAAGCGCCGGCTTACTTTACACAAATCTTAGTTGATCAAAACATCCCCTGAAATGTTTAAATTTTCTTAATCCAATAAGATGATTCTGTGACACCTTGCTTCGCTTTGATATTCTAAACCCGCGATCCGAGTCAAGGCAAAATTGATGCACTTTATTTTTACCAGACAAATACTTGTATTCAATCACAGTTGCGTCAATTTAAAAATTGTATTTTTTGTTAATAAATAATAAATAAATTAATTAATACACTAACACAATACACACATACCTAGCCCCAAAGTAAACGTATAGCCTGTATTATGGGTACTAAGATAGCAGATTTTAACATAATTATATATAGTCAGAGGCACAATTATCCGCCCACTTTAATATGAGACGAGTATATTAAAGTGGGCGGATAATTGCCTCTGAGTCTCCTATTTACACGGTACCAAAACACAATTAAGGTTAAACCTTTTGTTTGTCTGTCTGACTGACTTTTTGTCAGTTTGTCTAGGCTTATCTTTGGAACCATTGAACCGATTTTAATGGGAAGGTAGAGGAACTTATTGAGGAACAATATTATAGGATACTCTATTAACCCCCGACGCAAAAAGGGGTGCTATGAGTTTGACATGTCTGTCTGTCTGTCTGTCTGTGGCACCATAGCTGCCGAATGGATGAAGCGATTATAATTTAGTTTTTTTTTATTAAAAGTGACTTAAGCGCCAGTGTTCTTAGACATGTTTGATAAAAATCAGTTGAGCCGTTTAAAAGTTATGGGGGGTGAAAATGGGGCAAATAACAGTATGTCTGCAAATATACTCGAGTGGGGTCTCAAATGAAAGCGCCCTGAAAGAGAATATTGATGTACTGATCGAGAGTGTAATTAATAATTTTATGACCATTGGAAATTTTCAAAATTTTAAATGTTTCACAGATAAAGTCACGGTACCTCCAGTACCTACGGGATTTGTGAAAAACTGAAATACTCTCAGAAGAAGTCCGATAGCGTCCGCTTGTAAATAATAATATCCAAATGAAACTAGTAGTAGGTATTTACTTTCTGAAACTACTTTAAAAAGTCTGAAGACAAAGGAAGTTATTAGAATTTTTGTGTCTCGGTCTTACTTTAAGGGCATCTTGCCAAAACTAGAGGGGTTTTCACGAATTGCTCACTTTAACTTTAGATTCCAAGTCACAATATAAGCTTCGTTTTATTTGATTCAGCAAAATCGAAGATATGATGCGTAGTGGAATTTCAAATAAATTTTGCAAACGAAACCATGTTGACATAAAGATTGAATCCGAATTTTGTGCAAGAGAAATCTAAAGGTAAGAAGGTATAAGAGAAAAGTAATTTTTATTGAATTGAATTCTTTCCCCATTCTTAAAGGCGTTTATGCCTTCTACACGCTTGGGAATTGCTTGTAATAGTCCAGCATGACCGGTGGTGTAAAGCAGGGATGTTAGATAGCTCCGTAATTGTCCGTTGTTTTAATCAGTCGGAAGCAGCCGACACACAAGCCGCGCAAATTGTTTGTTCTCTTCTGTTGTCATCATAATGTACTAACTTGCAATTTTACATTCACGAATAGTTGACAAATTGTAACAAAAGTGTTGTGTTATGGAATTTATCGAATTTCTATTTGTATTTTAATTTGAAATTTCTTGAAAATTTAATATCCGTAACCGAATTTTTACACCAATATTATGGATTCTTACTTGGTGGAGGTACTTAACAACCAACAACGAGCAAGGTGTCCATATGTTCATCTATTGCGCTCGAATGACGCCAAAAACTCAGAACACAGAAAACACCAGAAGCCGTCATTATAAAGCACGCATTGTGTCCAGAAATTTTACCTGTATAGCACGTCACACAACACAGATTGACAAATCGCTAGTTCGTGAAATTACACCAAAAAAGAGTCATTTCAAAGGCTGCATCCCTTCATTATCACACCTTCTGGAGTACCATAAACTCCTCTTCGACTCCCCTCTCCCTTAGGTAGGTACACAAGGATGTTAGAAGAAAAATAAGGTAGATAGGTTACATAAACTACACTCGATGTTTAAAACAGGCACACAAAAATCATTTCAGCGCCGTTGTCAACAGCAAAATAATAGTGCGACGACTGAGCTCTGGTTTGCTAATTAGCATAGTTTTAACGTGCAACTTGCGGTCCGCGTATAACCTATTTACCTCTTTTTTCTTCTAACATCATTGTAGGTACCTCATAAAACATTGTAATACCATGGAAGCTCTAGCGATTAGAATCGCAACCTCCCTGAGAATGCTTCGATACAGTTCACGTTCACTTCGTAGCATCTCCAATTTATTTTTAATTAACTATTTATTAGAGTAAGAATAGCATTTATAGAAAAACAATCTAGTCAAAAATGTAAATACAAACATTGATTACTTACTTCATTTTTTTTCTGTCTACGAGTGTCTACGTATGGTCTACGTGAAGATCTATGGTCTACGTAAAAATCTATGGTCTACGTCGTGTATTTTTGTAAAGCTAATATTATACCGTTCAATTAAGGTTCAATATTGCTTTCAATGGCATTGAAACGTTTAAATATACATATGTATTTTAAAAATCCAAAATATCAGCTCTGTATATTTAATGATAAACATAATTTTGATATGCAAATCAATGCGGCAATCATAAAATCCTAAATTATTTGCATAAGGTCCATCCACTTTGCATATTAAATTTTAACAACAGTAATCATTGTTTACATAGAAATCGTTTTATTACATTCAATATATATAGTTAAATATTTGTACCTTTGGGGAGACCCTTGGGCCATAGAGTCGCAGTGCCAAAAAATTTTACCGAATCATATCACCGCGGCTTGTTGCCTCGACTGGTGACAGAAGGGCTGGTTCATTTTTTGCGCAAAGGATCAGCCTGGCTGTCCAGCGCGGAAATGCAGCCAGTATTCTTGCCACCATTCCACGTGGGCATGATTTATATAGTTATATATGAGTTAGCTTAAGTTCCTTATTGTATTCTTTCTCAATAATAAGAAAAAAGAAAATATACAGTATCATACGAAATCCAGCAAATATAAATACCTAACTATTGACATTTGTTCTGGTATAATCATAAAATTTTCTCTCTAGAGAGTTTTAAAAAGGTATAGACCCTGGCAAGTAAGTTGAACCAAAATGGCGGTCATCTGCTCAGGTACAATTATAAACCAAAGGGTTAAATGCTGCACCGTGGTTACCCAGTGCATTAAAGATTACATATACCATTATTATATATACTTTTTTGCACACCACAATGACAAAAACAAGAGAAATAAAAACATATTATGAATAGATCAGCTTACAAAAGGCGGCCTTATCGCTAAGTAGAGATTTCTTCCAGGCAACCTTCGGTTTAGGAAAACATAAGATGTCAAATCATAGAAATTGTCTTACCCGATTTTAATGTCGTCAAGGTTTGGCTATGGTTACTCATAGTCGGCAAGTCGTTAACATCCGAAAATGTATTTCTGCGCATAGGTCAACTTATAGGCCGCGTTCTATACCGATTTATATTATATCGTGATATTTCAAGTTTTCCATTTTGTAAACTGAGTGACGCAAAGAAAAAATCAAAAGAGGAAAAACCAAATGAATTAGGGTTTTCAAAACACAAAAGCATGAGTAAATCGCACTTCACACTATCACTCTTCACATCACACTAATAAATAATAATAATAATAAAGGCGAAAGTTTGTGTGTAAGTGTGAAAGTGAATTTCACGCGGACGAAGTCGCGGGCGTCCGCTAGTCTATACTAATATTATAAAGCGGAAGAGTTTGTTTGTTTGTTTGATTAAACGCGCTAATCTCAGGAACTACTGGTCCGATTTGAAAAATTCTTTCAGTGTTAGATAGCCCATTTATCGAGGAAGGCTATATGATATATATTATCCCCATATTCCTACGGGAACAAGAACCACGCGGGTGAAACCGCGCAGCGTCAGGCAGTAGCTGTATAAATTTGAAATTGGAATTTCTAACCGAAGAGGAGATATTTGATATCATAGTGGCCAGTACGAGGTATTATTTAATTACGAAAAATTAATAATAGAAATCCACAAGAAGTTTTCTTTTTTACCCTAAAACAAGAACTTTTATAGACAATAATCCTCACACAAGGCGTCAAACTTTCCACTTAAAGCTCCTCCTGAATTTGTTTAGGAACGTACCCACGGGGTCCCATAATTCTTCATCCAAGTCACGTTTGTCATTTCGAGCCAGCAGAATTTTCACAGTCTATAAATTTTCCGAAGGAATAGAAACGTCCTCGTGGTCCCCGTGATACTTTGGATCTTATCACATGCATTTAAAAAGCTCGAGTGTAAGGAAATAGTTGTAGGTAAAAGGGAGTAAGATAAAAATAGAAATGCAAGTTGAATTACGTTGTTTTTCCAAAAAAAAAATATATTTTTACTTATTTTGACATAATGAAATACCTAAAGCTACTGTTACACATGCTCATTTCAAGCAAGAAAGCATGCTACTATTGAGCAGCTGCTACTTATTAGCATGTGTATCGCAACATTGCTAATAATGAGCATGCTTATTTTGAGCTTGCTCAAGAATTAACAGTCGTGCGATTTATGAGCATGCTACTTGCTGCACGGGTGGAAGGGGGCGTGCTTTTAGCGCGCCTGAACAGTTTTGCTTATTGATGCTATGCTATTCGATCAGCATTGCTGTTCTGTATTCTCATCCCCTTCATCTCAACCTGTCTAACACGATACTATAGACAGAGAGCGATAGATACAAATTAGCATGTGTAATTGAAATATTTGCTTTGAGCATGCTTATTCAGGAGCATACTTAAAAATAGCATGCTTTTTGCTAGCAAATGTAAACTGACGATAAGCATGCTCGTATGGAGCATACTTAACAGCACGTTTTGAGCATGCTATTTTAGAGCATGTGTAACAGTACCTTAATATTATTCGGTTTTTTTTATAAAAATACCGAGATGTTGATTTAGAAAAATAAGTGTATTTTGACGGCTGCCGTGGCGCAGTGGTATGCGCAGTGGATTTGCAATACCGAAGTCCCAGGTTCGATCCCCGGCTGGACCGATTGAGGCTTTCCTGGGGGGCCGTGGCTAGTTGCCACCCTACCGGCAAAAGCGTGCCACCAAGCGATTTAGAGTTCCGATACGATGTCGTATAGAAACCGAAAGGGGTGTAGATTTCATCCTCCTCCTAACAAGTCAGTCCGCTTCCATTTCATCATCACTTACCATTAGGTAATATTGTAGTCAAGAGCTAACTTGTAAAGAATAAAAAAAGAGATTTAAGTTATTTATCTTTAAGATACAAAAACCCAAAAAAGCTTTTTTAATTTTTCTGTCTGGCTGTTTGTCTGTCTGTCTGCCTGCTCGTCCAGGGTAATCTTTGCATCGCTTGGACCGATTTGACTTTCACTGGGAGAAAGGGTTATTGAACAAAAAAAAATGTAGGTATACCACTTTTTATTCTGGAAAAAATTTCATGTGGACAAAGTCGTAGGAGACAGCTAGTATATAATAAGACTAGCCTCTATGTGGAAACTAAATAGAATGTCATTGCTATCAAATATATATATCTGGTAGTATTAGCTATACAACCATATGGTGTTTTTGCTTGAGTAACAAACGTTCAAACATCTAAAAGTATAAACTTTCACACACGGTAAAATTAACATTAACGTAAGATATATCGCTTGGCGGTACACCTTTGCCGGTAGGGTGGTAACTAGGCATGGCCGAAGCCTTCCACCAGCCAGACCTGGACCAATTAAGAAAACCTCAAACGGCCCAGCTGGGAATCGAACCCAGGACCTCCGTCTTGTAAGTCCACAGCGCAGACCACTGCGCCACGGAGGTCGTCAAAATATAATATAGTTAAAACATATATAGGATATAAATATGTTTACCTAGTTGCACGGTACCACAACGTTCATCCAAAATTTATTTTTAATAGAACAAAAGCTATTTAAGCTCACACAGCAGATAAGAGAGAATTACGAAAATCCGGTACAATATGAACCGGCTTTGTGTGAAAATGGTCGCGTTTAAAAATTCAAAGCATCAAATTACACCGCACTCTATTTATTCCATTTGCGCTTCCTAGGAAACAATTCAGAATATTTTGTGATACGCATTTTAGTGCACACTGAATTGTGGCAACCAGCAAAGCGTAAACGAAACACCTACGTACCTACTCGTAAAACAAAATATTTTTAACATGAAAATTTAACCGACAAAAAATTACTGAACCGATTTTCGTGAAAAATGCTACGACATCCCTCCCAGATCTCACATTTCACCATATATTAATAATGGCAACTTGCTAAATATGGCAGCTAGAAGAAAATTGCACTTGGCAACTCTTTTGTTTGGCGTTCTTAAAGACAAAGAACCAAAATATCTCTTCGATAGATTTCATTGGGACAAAGAGTCTAGCGCCCGTTCTATCAGAGTCTGGACACTGAGAGCACCTCAACACTTTACTGCTGCGTTTCGGGGTAGTTTTAGATACGCTGCCACCAAGTGCTGGAATAATCTACCTCCCCCCATGCGCAATGTCAGTAAGTCCAAAGCCTGGTTTAGGAAATCGGTAAAAAACCTTTTACTTTGACAACAGCAGGGTAAGTAACAGTCTCCAATCCCAGGCTCCTCACCTACCCTCTTTAAAAATTAATTAATATTAAATAGTCTCCGGGAAGGTTTTGAGGACCTATTTCTACTCTATATTATATTTCTCACTGACAACTACTAATAATTTATTTAACACACTATATATATATATATATATATATAATTATAAAGATATATATATATAATTATTTATTATGTTCTTATTATTAATTATCAATTAGTAACACTTCTTCTTGTTGTTTCCGCCCGCGTCACCACATGGTTCCACGGAAGACCAGCGCTGCGCTGGTGCATCCATCACTAGCGTAGCACATGCTGAGTGGAGACCATTTTGGTACCACACACATCATTTTTTTGGATTTAATTTAATCATTAGTTTAATATCTTTAAATTATTAGTTTACTATATTTTTAAAATTTCTGTCTTTTGTTTTAGGTATTTGTTGTCTTTTGTGTATTATGTGTGTGTGTGTCCAAATAAAATAATTTTCTTTCTTTCTTTCTTTCTTTCTTTCTTTCAAAAATTTAAGACCAATCTGGATAAACTCTTTCAAACAAAAAACAAAAATTAAGGTAAAAATAAAAAAAACATACGCGTCGAATTGAGAATGTCCTCCTTTTTTGATATCGGTTAATTAATACAAACATTAGGTACTTAGAAGCTCCTTTTTAATTATTTAAATAATTGATTAAGAGCTTGCAATATATACTTTTATGTAGGCTGTAAGTTTTGGAAAAAGTTGTTTTTGAGGTACGGAACCCTAAGAAGCGACTTACATTATTTAAAAAAATAATCAAATAAGTTTGTGAATCAGGTTTTAGTCACGATTGTTTCAAGTCTCAATTGATTCAAATTCGCAGTTGACACAAATCGCGAGTTAGGATTATTGGACGAAATGAGAATTGGCCCAATTGCGTTTGTACGAAAATATATTAATGTGCATGCATGTGTTATGCATGCAATGGCAGCAATGACGTAAATATATAGACTGTAGGTTTTTTTTACTCCGCGTATTCAATAAAAATAACGTCACAGATAAAGCATTAATTTTTTTGAAGATACTCGCCACGTCTGAGATGTGATTTGTGTGTGAATATATCACAATTAATGCTTATAATTGATTATAATAATTATTCCCAAATGAAATTCAAAATTAAAATTATTAAATTAATTAAAGAAATTAATAAAACCTAACTGGATATACTCGTAATATAAAAACAAGCTCAGTCCAGAAGTGTAGAAAACAATTAGAATAGAAAACAGTCGGGACCAATTATTGGTTAGAAGTATTTTAGTTTAGGTACATTATTTAACTGACTATTTTCTGGTTTCAAGTTACTGATGAGTTTCACTAATGGGACCAAGGACTTCTTGTCATGCTGTATCCATCGCCTATCTAAATCTTTTGTATTTTTCACAACCCGTGTTTTAAATTCACTGCAGATACAGTACAGCACTATAAAACAAAATAAACACAAAAGTATTCCTGAACTTATGATATAATATTAGGGAAAGAATGAGCGTAAAGTGTCAATACAAAATATACTCTATTACAAATACAATAAAGTCTCAAATCGGAGTTGTAGTTGGTATTGCACTGTTTTCTAAATCCTTTTCGCATGACGGCATGTAAAGGGACTACGGTGTAACGACTGCGGTTTGCCGCTCACATCGTGTTTTTGGTTTTCAGTTGAGAGCCTACAAGTTGGCTTAAAAATGTTTTGGTCGCAATTGCAAGTGCGTCCACTACGTCGACTGGACGATGAGATATTTTGAGACGCTAGACTAGACGATTGGGAAAATGAACCTTTTAAACTTACTATTACTACTAATAGCCCAAAACTACAATACAATAGGCTACAAATAACCGAAGAGCCGTGATAGCCCAGTGGATATGCCCTCTGCCTCCGATTCCGGAGGGTGTGGGTTCGGTCCGGGGCATGCACCTCCAACTTTTCAGTTGTGTGCATATTAAGAAATTAAATATCACGTGTCTCAAATGGTGAAGGCAAAATATCGTGAGGAAACCTGCATATTTTTTTTAATTCTCTGCGTGTGTGAAGTTTGTTGTCCGTGGTGGACTATTGGCCTAACCCCTCTCATTTTGAGAGGAGACTCCAGCTCAGCAGTGAGCCGAATCTGGGTTGATAATAATGATTACTACTAATACTACTTATGGGAATGGACGTCACAGCTCATTAGAGACGTTGACACACTCGGAGATGAATATTTTAGCAATCCATAGATTCACCGTGCGGGTGCCGGGTCCATCGCTTAGTAGAGCGATAAAAGCCCAGGACTTGCGACCACTGGATGTAGGGTTAAGGAATTCCTACTAATATTATAAACGCGAAAGTTTGTATGGATGTTTATTTGGATGTTTGTTACTCTTTAACGCCGCTATAACTGAAGCGATTTGGTTGAAATTTGGAATGGTAATAGATTTTACAGTGAATTAACACATATGCTACTTTTCATCCCGAAAAAATCCATGGGTCTTGCGGGATTTGTGGAAAACTGATAACGTGCGGACAAAGTCGCGGGCGTCTGCTAATTTAATAAAATGTTCATTACATAATCTATACTAATATTATAAAGCTGAAGAGTTTGTTTGTTTGTTTGATTGAATGCGCTAATCTCAGGAACTACTGGTCCGATTTGAAAAATTCTTGCAGCATTAGATAGCACATTTATCGGGTTAGGCTATAGGCTTTATATTATCCCCGTATTCCTACGTGAACAGGAACTACACGGGTGAAACCGCGCGGCGTCAGCTAGTCTAAAAATAAAATAAATATGATAAGTATAAACTTTAGATTAAAAATTAAATCGCACGATCCCAGAATGCAATTTAATTGCGTGGTTCGTGAATACTAACAGTCTGCATGCTGAATGCAATTTAAATTATTTTCTAGTTCCAGTAATGGGAAATTGCATAAGTAGTGAAATTTTATTCTAGAATTTAAACTGTCGTGAGTGTTATTCATATTGATTATGAAATACTTAAAACTGATGTGATACAACGTCGGAGTATGCCCGACTAGTTTTGAACCCATGCGGGGTCCTTAGTTATGAGCTGATGCAGCCGCAGCGTCGCAGTTTGGATCGTGCCGCGTTGCAAGAACTAGTTCATGACTAAGGGCCCCGTATGGGTTGGATGGTCGGGCATACTCCAACGTTGTATCACGTGAGTTTTAGCCGTGTTTCATAATCAATTAACTAGAACTTTTATATTTTTAACCGACTTCCAAAAAGGAGGAGGTTCTACGTTCGGTTGTTAAATTATACTGCAGGTAACGAAAATAATATTAGTTTTTTTTTTCATGATCATCAGTATAAGTAATAATGGGTTTTGAAAAAATATATCATTTATTATAATAACATGAATTAATAGAAAAAAGATCTAAAACAAATAGAAATTGAGTTTTGAAGTAACGGAAGTTTCTTTACGGAATAACCTGGTAAATGCGTTACGAAAAGTGTAATCAGGGAGGCGAACAGACTTTGAGAGGGAAAGCTAAAGAAGTTTTACTTCAGTCGTGTGGTCTAAAGCACACTCGTTGATTTATTTAGGGTTTTAAATACGTATTTTAATAATTTAGTACATACACATAATTCATATGGAAAAAAATATATTTGACAAAAAAAAAATATTTTTCAAAATTATTAATTACTAGCGGACGCCCGGGTCTTCGTCCGCGTGAAACTCGATGTAAAATTTGAACTAAAAAGAAAAGGGCTATTTTTATGGTTTTTCCGGCAATTATTCTTCTCACTGTAAAAACCATCCTAGAACTTCAACGAACATTTTAAAAAAAGAATTGGCCAAATTGGTCCAGGCGTTCAGTTATGCGCTTACCAATGCATTTTGCGATTCATTTATATATTATGTCGCCGTGGAAGCTTGGCTCACTGAAAAATCTATAACCTCAAACCTATTAATTATCATGTTTACTCTTTATTTACTTCGAATCGACTTATTATCTAGTAATCTAATCATTTTGCAATCAAAATACTGTTCCGTTTTGATTTAAACCACACCCTTGGTCACAAGTCCTGGGTCTTGCTCGATGTGCTTCCTCTACCACAACTACCAGGGTAAAATAGTAAAATTAAGAGTAGTTTATTGTGTAAGCGATTAGTAAGGATAAACATAGCATACCTATTGTAATTGGCAGAGCCGATGACCAAGGTTAGGTCAGCGATTCTGTCCATATTTTTATTAATGACTCTCCGATTTTTACGACATACATTATAGATTGAGTCATACATTATAGATTGAGTAAAATTTTAAAGAATTTTACAACAAAATTTTCAATTGTTTCAAAACATTACTAGACATGTAAGTGATGCAATTACTCTTTACGTTTAATTACAACCTCAAGTCCCTGTAAGTCGGGATCACAAAGACTATATTTCACCGGCAGTACTCCCGGGAGGGTTCCGTGTAATCCCGCACAGCCGTGCTCGCTCTAGGAGCCGTCGTATATCACTGGCTCGCTGGGCTTTCACGAATATAGCATATCTGCTTAACATGGTTTATGTTCTGAGAAGAAATTTGTGAAAAAAAATCTAACATTTTAGTATTTTTATCATAAAGTACAGGTGGGTAGATTTTTTTTTCTGATTCTATAAATGCCGTAAGCTCGTGTAAACTTTATTCAACGAGGGTTTTCAACAGCTTTCCGTCTGAAATTCCTCAGTGCCGAATTGTGAAGACGAAGGTTTTCGAACAGTGCGTGTTGCCAGTGATGAGTTGCCGAGACTTGGTCGCTAACTATAGGCCTCATTAGAAGGCTCAAAGTCACTCAGCGGGTGAAGGAGCGAGCTATGCTTGGAGTTTCTCTGCGTGATCAAATCAGAAATGAGGAGATCCGCCGACGAACCAAAGTCACTGACATAGCTCAGCGAGTCGCGAAGCTGAAGTGGCAATGGGCAGGCCACATAGTTCGAAGAGCTGATGAGCTGGGGTCCCAAGGTGATGGGATGTTGACCCCGCACCGGAAAGCGCAGTGTTGGACGACCCCCCACAAATGTAAATCCGCCCTTAAAGGTCTCTACCGACTGCAGTTGTCGTGAGGAACCAATTTAATTAACGTGTTCTCCGAGACAAGGGAATGTCTATTAATTCCAATTTCAAAAAAACAAATGTCTCCGAAAAAACAAAATCCGAATAATTTTAACGGGTTGCCCATTGAACCAACAAGGCAGAAGACGTCGTCGGACATAAAATTGATTAATAAAATTTACATCAAGTTAAGTTATCTTTTATTTACTGTTCTTCTTTATTTCATGCTGTGTTTATTTGTAAGTAATCATTACACTTATAGTGCTTTATAATTTAGTTACATTTTTTTATTTTAGTTAGTGTAAGTGATTGTAAATAAACCTAATAAATAAATAAATCAACGTGAATGAAGCCGCGAGCAACAACAACAAATAGGTTATTAATAACGTAAAATCATTGCAGCAAACATTATCAGCAATACTGCTAACCTACGCCTGCGTAATTGATAAATTGATAATTAGCTCGATATATTTGCATCCCGTATCACACAAACCGCCCGTATACCGTAGACTTATAAAATAGGCAGACGGTATCTCGCTGTCAAACAACTGAAGCACCATAATGGCGCCGAGTAGATATCTATGTGTTAATATGAAGTGTATTTCCTGATATAGGAAATTAATGGCGGTCTGTCTACATTTATTTTCTATTATTTACAAGTTAGCCCTTGACTACAATCTCACCTGATGGTAAGTGATGATGCAATCTAAGATGGAAACTAACATGTTGGAATATGATGAAAATCTAGACCCGTTTCGGTGCATCTGTGTTTCACGTCGGCGTGTACGCATATATACGAACTGGCAGAATTGCGGTGCGTCACTTTTTAGTTCAACAGACGGTGTCTGGACTTTATATGACGTCTATGCCGTGAACATTCATCACTAAAGATGAAACTAGTTTGCATGCCGTTATATTTTCAGTTTGATTTGAATATTATAACGATCCGATCAATGCAATCAAATGGAAAAAAAGCAATCGAAGAAATGCAATAAATAAATCCGTTTGAAATAAAACCTTTGTTCGTTCAAAATGTTTTCCTTTATTTAAATTCCTTCATTCCCAAATTAAAACTAAATGGAAACAGAGTGCAGCGTATAACTTATGTTGGTATGGACCTGAATTTTTTAAATTTGCTTACGATTTATACATACTGGCAACTGTATTTTAGTAATTTTCCGCCTTAACCCACTTTCTTATAAATTAGGTACGTAAATAACTAGTTGTACAATGTACATTTTAAATGAAGAACCTTATGTATGACTCTATGGTAGAATCAAAAACATGTTTTACTAACAAATCTAGTTTTCTTAGTCTTTATATCTTTAACGGTACCTGTGCAAATCTCAACGAAGCTATTTAATAATGATGATGATGATGATGACGATGATGATGATGATGAGGATGATGATGATGATGATGATGATGATAATCTAGAGTAGGGACATACTTTCAGACGTGTATGATGCCTACAGATTAGCTAATTGTTATATTATCCGTTAAAATCCGTTTGTGTCTGGCGGAAGGCTAGTTACCACCCTACGGGCAAAGACGTACCGCCATTTAGCTTTCCGGTATGACGCCGCAAAGAAACCGTCAGAGTTATGGGTAGAATAAACTTGTACCTCTTCCACGTAAGTTCACTTCCATCTTAGACTGTATCATCACTTAACATCAGGAGAGATCGCAATCAAGGGCTAACTTGTCATAAAATACAATAAATTGTAGCGCTTTAAAATACTTACACTAGTCACTCCTATAATTTTATAAAGGTTCCCTCGATTTTTCTAAGATCCCAGCATCAAATCCTAACATCATGAATATGGGACCACATGGAGACCCTTTCCAACAAAAAAAAAATTCTAAATCATTTCAAGCGTGTAATCCGTGAACGTACATGAAAAAACATACCGATCAACTTGAAAACCTCCTCCTTTTTAAGTCGCTTAAAAAAACAAGTAAAATATAAATAAAAATAACATGGCAAAACATTTATTCCTGTGGTTTTAGATAAAAAAAAATATGTTAAAGTGGAGAGTGAAAATTTAACAAACTCCAGGCGTCTGAATTGTTAAAACATTGATTGCAAATAGCTAAGGCGGTACCAAAAAACCAATCTCGGAAAGGTAGATTGTTTTCGTAGGTGGAACGTTGTTACGCGTCTGGTTAAAATACTGCTCCGACGCTATCCTCTCGACCGAGAGAGATTTGTGAGATCAACATTCCAACAAAAATGGACTTCGCACTCCCATTTATATCGCTTCTGTAACACTGCGGAGGTCAGTAGGTATTTCTTTGCCAATACATTTTTCTTTACCATTTTCAGTATTATATTGGCAACTATGAAATACTATGAACTACTTACCTACTACTTACCTACTATTAACTACTACTACTACTAGACGTCCGCTAAGAACGCATTTTAAGAGAGCCCGATTAAGGGCCTAAGGGAAGTTGCGAACTTCCGCTACTTACTTATCTTATCTTTAGCATTTCTTACTGATATATGCTATTATTTTGTAACATACCTCCATAGTGTGCATGATAAATTAACGACTGGTAACAGGGTAATAAGGGTAGGGTTTTTTTATATTCTTTACAAGTTAGCCCTTGGCTACAATCTCACCTGATGATGCAGTCTAAGATGGAAGCGGGCTAACTTGTTAGGAGGAGGATGAAAATCCACACCCCTTTCGGTTTCTACACGGCATCGTACCGGAACGCTAAATCGCTTGGCGGTAAGTCTATGCCGGTAGGGTGGTAACTAGCCACGGCCAAATCCTCCCACCAGCCACCAGTTTGTGAGGCTGTAAGGGATAATCTCTGAACCAATAGAATGCCATGTTAATTGTTAGTATCATTGAATGTATATTATCTCTGTATTCCCACTTAAACGGGAATTACAGGGGTGAAACCGCGTGTCGATGTCTTGTGTAGAATATTTTCCGTAACTTTTATAGAGCCTGTGTAAAATTATGCTTTCATGTTACACAAAATCCTATACATACAAAATATGCTTGTAGTTTTATTTAAAGTCACTCCCGGAGTACGAGGGATGCAATAACTTTTTTAATCATATTTTTATGGTGGGACGTGTCGGATGAATTTTTAAATTCAACTTCATATCAATGTTAGTATTTCAAGCGAGCTTTGAATTTTAAATGAACTGAATATGTATTCTCATGCAGTGAGTATGGAGAGTAGATAATATGTAATGTATGATCTAAGAGTATTAACTTTTAGAGATATAGAATTTCCATTTAGATTCTGTCTGATTTTTTAAATAAATATTGAAATGTAAATCTAAAGACAACTCAACTCCCATTACTATTGACTGACAGTGTGATTTATCAACAAAAAAAATATATATAAGAAATTTAAGAAATAATAATATATTTAAAAAAAAATTCAATCGACTTCAAAATCACAAAAATAAACTAAAAAGCGAAATATGACATCGTATGTGCTACCTTCTGATCACTTTGAAGGCGGAGCCAAGCCAGTGGCGTATTAATTAAAGCCGTTTCAGAAAGAACCACCGGTAAGAACCGTCTGAAAATCTCTCTGAAAAACGTTATGATTTAAACGTCTTGATTGGCACCGCCTTCAAAGTGATCAGAAGGTAGCACATATATATTTTTTTTATTCTTTACAAGTTAGCCCTTGACTACAATCTCACCTGACGGTAAGTGATGATGCAGTTTAAGATGGAAGCGGGCTAACTTTAGGAGGAGGACGAAAATCCACACCCCTTTTCGGTTTCTACACATCGTACCGGAACGCTAAAGCGCTTGGCGTACCGGTCTTTATTGGTAGGGTGGTAACTAGCCACGGCTGAAGCCTCCCACCAGCCAGACCTGGATCAATTAAGAAAATCTCAATCGACCCAGCCGGATCGAACCCAGGACCTCCGTTTTGTAAATCCACCGCGCATACCACTGCGCCACAGAGGCTGTCAAAGCCCAAAAATGTTATTTTTCACAGTTATTAGGTTTCAGATTGAATAACACAGTCGAAGTCACAGACGACCACCAGTTTCGCTTTCCTATAAATTACCTTAAAGCATCATTGAGCAGGTTACAGCCCAGTTGTTGATTGCACCGCATTATGGAATGGCTCAATCAATATAACTGAATTACTTCCACGTCATTTCGCCAGCTTTTGTGATACGTATTGAACAACCAATTTGAATACGTTTATTTTGTAAAGATATAAAGTAAATGGACCTACAAACGAACGTGCGTAGAATGCTCGTAAACAAATTATTTATATTTATTTACATATCTCATATTTATTTACTGTTTTATTATTCGATTATTTCCGTAGGCAAGTACGCAAATATACTTGTATTGTTAGCACGTCCGCTCTGAAGTACGACTGTACCGATGATGACTTTTTGTGTGTGTTTGAATAGGTTTTCGTATGGTCCACACTGCTATCTGTGATGGGGATGGGGTTCTACGATATTTCACTTTTCTATCATTATGATAGCCAGGCCTTCTCTCGTATAGTTTATTCTCAATATTATTTGCATATTTTTTCTATTTTACGAGTAGATTGCTGGCGACGGTGGCAATGGTGAGCTACACGACGTGACACAAAATCTATAATAAACCGAAAAAAATTGGCACTTTCCGTAGGAGATCCTTTTTGGGAAATGTACAAAACTTTAATGAAAGAATTAAAATTACAAAGATTTTTGAAACGTAGAATTACTCAATTAAATAAAAATAAATAAAAAATTAGGGTACAAATCGCCAGTCATTTTACATCTGAAAATATTTTTAATCCACTTGTTCTTAAATTAATGTAAGTAAATAAAGATTAGTAAGCTTAGAACAATTAGATCTGGTTAATATATTTTGAATAACATTTTATAAGCTATAAATACATGATTTAAAATAAATAAGTTATTAATTAACATGTGTTTCCCTAACTTCATATCTAATTTGTTTGTTGCTATTACCTATAGTAAGTTTGGTTGTATTATAGGTAGTAAGTTCTCGTAGATACGAGTAGTTTTTCAGTAATTGATTATGTATACTTTTGGCGAGCAAGGATAAAACGAATCCTTTTAGCATAATTAATGCCGTATAAGTATTTTTAGCAAAGCGAACAGAAAATGAAGTTATCAGTTCTTAGCGTTTCCAGTTAAAGTTTCAAACGAAATCAATTTGAAGAGCACGACAAGTTTTTGAAGTGCCTAACTTCTATCGAGTCTAAGATGAAAACTTCGCTAAAAGATTCTCTATATACAAGTTAAAAACTTTATATCGTTGATGCTTTTAAATGTTAAATAATACTGAATCTGCATAACTGAATTCCGCAATATTTAAGTACCTAGGTAGCCGGGTATTGATCCTTATTATAAGTATACGAGATGGGCTTTATTAGAAGGCTCAAAGTCACTCAGCGGGTGATGGAGCGAGCTATGCTTGGAGTTTCTCTGCGTGATCGAATCAGAAATGAAGAGATCCGCAGACGAACCAAATCACTGACATAGATCAGTGAGACGCCTAGCTGAAGTGGCAATGGGCAGGCCACAGTTTGAAGAGCCGATGGAGTTCTAAGGTGCTGGAATGGCGACCCGCACCGGAAAGCGCAGTGTTGGTCGATCCCCCACTAGGTGGACCGAAGACATCGAGCTGGTTGCAGGGAGCCGCTGGATGCTGGCGGCTCGAGACCGTTGTGCTTGGAGGTCCATGCAAGAGGCCTATGTCCAGCAGTGGACGTCCATCGGCTATTAACATCAACAACACCCAGTGTTTTTAGGCTGCCTGAGTTTGCGGCGGTTGGGGATCTGGAGTGAGGAACCTCCTCACAATACGCGCCGTCTCAAGAATCACTGCCTTCTGTATCCGACTCTTGATCCAACAGTTAAGTGAAAGCTTCTTAAGATGTTGATCGAAGCTTTCCGCTATAAGACCATTAACTGAAATAAACATCGGAACATGTAATAGTTGACTTAGTTAGTATTATGATAATTTAACTAAACAATGACTAACATTAGTTTCCTATTATAGATCTAACCTTAAAATATCCTTGTAGGATGTTTTTTTGGTTTTATGTAGGTCAGTAGGGCTTGACTAATATACATACCTATTCTAATAATGATTTATTGGAATATGAGTGTATTCATAAATATGTAGGTCAATATTTATTTATTTAGTCATCTATCCTTCCCAGATGAACTCATAATAAAATTGTACAGTCAACTTCAATAATACAAAAACTTAAACTGAAATAATAGGTTATATATAGTAATATTATAAAGACGAAAGATTTGGTTGTTTGTTTGTTGTGGCTCTGAAACTACTGACCCGATTAGAAAAAAAATCCACATTTGGGAAGCTACCCTATCCCCAAGGCTATATCTTATCCCCGTATTCCTACGGGAACAGGAACCACACGGGTGAAACCGCGCGGCATCTGCTAGTGCTATACATCTCAAAGATAGAAAAGCACAGAATAAAATACTGCACAGACTGGGTTAAAAAGCTCTATGAACCGATGGTGTTCCGGAATACCATAAAAACAACATTTGTTTTATTTATTGTCAACGTAAATATTATATAAATTAAATTAAAAGCAAAAAACTTTAAAAAAAAAAGCTTTTATATTTGTTGTTGTTTAAGATCTAAAGAACAAATATAAACTTATAACCTCATTATATACAATTAATATAATAACAAAAGCGTAAACCATCAAATTATAAATTAGTTTTTTATAACCTTTTTTTTAATAACTACTTTGAACTTATTACATACAAAGTCAGGCCCATTGCATTTTATATTAACGCTTTATTTTAAAACTGTAATAGGAAATAAATAAACCTATACCTAAGTACAACTAATAAAAATTGTACAGATAGGTACCTAGATCTAGGTACCTAGATAGTGATTGCGAAACATTTACTGGGTCAACTATACCTAGAAGTGAAGTCACATATTACATATATTATGAGCGTATTCCGATAATTGACCACAAATTAATTGTCCATTACAATGCATACGATTGCACGCAGAACCAACGCACAGTGGGTCAAACATTATTCGCGTACAACATAACGACCGAACTAATAGCCGCATAATTATCAAAATCACTCGGTAATAGACATACTCTATGTAACATCCTGTGCTTTTAAATTCAACCTATCACCTTTTGTGCGTAGTCCCTATTTACATTTAAAACGTGAACGCGCGAAAACCTATCGGCAATGCTCTCGCTCGTTTTTATTACGCTTGTGCTATCGAAAACTGCTTTGTGCCAGTTAAACGGTGAATTTTGGTGGCTACATGAAAAGGTCGCAGCGATGCACAACATTGAACCGCCGCAACCAAAATTTGAAGAAATCAGCGAATTGGAAACTGATGAAAGTGTTAAAGTTTTATTTAAAGACAATGTGTTGAACTCCAGTGAAAGAACTGGTAGAGAAAGCAATGATAAGTTTACAGTTCAGAACAAAATATTACCTTTTATAGTATTTGTTGATCGCACGAAATTAAGCAAAGAAGATGTTTTTAAAACAAACATTTCTTTAAATAATAATATTAATGAAGCTATTAAACAAAATAATGTGGAACCTTTAGCGACCCCTGTCATACGGGAAGAATCAAGTAAGAAAGGTAAAGATGAGTTTAAATTTATTTTTCCGGTAGATAATGAAGATTCGTGGGAGGATAAAATAAAAAACTTCACGACTGATTTAAAATATTCCAATTCAACAATAGAAGTCAATAAAAAGCAAAGAAGCCCTAAAATTGTGTTAAACGACAAAATATGGTTTGAAGAAGAAAAGAAAGATATTGAAACAGAAAGCATCTGTACGTTTGTTAGTCCACATGAATGTCTGGTACGAAAGGGATTCATAAATGCACCAAGGTAAGTGTTGTTCCAAAAGCTATAAATAAAAAAAATATTAATAACATTTTAATTATAATTATTTTAAAATTATTTGCAGTTCCTGTCCGAAAAATATACCATCTAACACGTGTAAAATTTGTTGCGTTATTCCCCTATCTTCATCAAAACCTCAGAACTCTAACGTATTTTATAAGCGGTATAGACGTTCTGATCCAGACAAACAATTAAACGCTGCTCTAAAGCAAAGAAATGCTTTGTTACAAAGAAAATATAATTCTAATACAGAATCAGCAAAATTTGTAACTACAACAGTTCGTGCAAGTCCCGTTCAAAAAATCGTAAGACCAAATGATTATGTCGATCCATTTTGGAATATTAAAAATCTTAAATCTAGAAATCCAAACTTAGAGTTCAATAATAATGCAAACAAAAAGGATTATGATGAGGACTATGCAGCGGAATTACCAAAACCTGGTTTAGCTGGACTTTATTCTGATATCGAAGATCGAGTAACTAGCTGGAAATTAAAAACAAACAAAGGATTTTCATTTGATGGCATAGATGAAGAAAGTGATGAAGAAGACAAAGGATTTGGGTATTCTACAATAGATCCACGATTTGGTAATATTGATTTCATGCAATACCTAAAAAATATAATACCTAATAATATCAATGACTTGTATAATCTATAAAATCTGTCGTTTTCAGGCACTCGTAAAACTACCCCCTCCAAGCGAAGACATCCACAACGACCTATAACTCCATCAGCAATTGAAGATTCAATGGGGACTTCGGAAAGTCAAACTATTCATTTTCATTCAACTCCAGATTTCCGCGTATTGGAAGGGTTCAAACTAATAAATTTAGCCGAAAACAAAGACAAACACACAAGAAAGCCCACTACTGAAAAATCCTACACAAACGATGAACAGTCGATAGAAAACACATCTCCTTTTATAACGAATGTAGATTTTGATTACGATGATGAATTTGATGTTAACCAACAAGTGTTTAAAAATTGTGGTAAGACGAGAGTGACGAAGTCTTCCGTTTCAGGTATCTACATTTTTACTATCTATACTAATATTATTAAGCTGAAGTGTTTGTTTGTTTGAGCGCGCTAATTTCAATAACTACTGGTCCGATTTGAAAAATTCTTTCAGTGTTAGACAGCCCATTTATCGAAGAAGGCTATAAGCTATTATCCCCCTATTCCTACGGACACAGAAACCACGTGGGTGAAACAGCGTGGCGTAGCCTTTCTCGATAAATGGGCTATCTAACACTGAAAGAATTTTTTAAATTAGACCATTAGTTACTGACATTAGCGCGTTCAAGCAAACAAACAATCTCTTCAGCAAATGTCATCAGCTTTTTATTAGATTAGTAGGCATTTAGCATAGATTTGTCTTCCCAATTGGGCAGTTCATTGATATTTTATGATATAATAAAGGCAAAGGACCATCAGAGGGGCGAAGCGATCCTTGGCTCGTAGTAGTTGTGTTGACAAAGAGTCCAGACAACATTTTGTGCTACGCGACTATCTTGCATCCACGAGCAGCGTTGACGGCAGCTAGCTGTGTCCATGGGTTAGTTCTAGTTTTTAGATAGAAATAAATAGCTAAAATACAAAAGAATTAAAATATGGAAGGCAAGCTTTTTTTTTCTTTGGCCGACCAGCCAGACCTGGACCAATTAAGTAAACCTTCATCGGGCCAGCCGGGGATTGAATTCAGGACCTCCGTCTTGTAAATCCACCGCGCATTCGACTGCGCTACGGAGGCTATCAACTAAGCTGTAACTTTAATAGACGCTTTGTCTTTTTGTTATGTGTCAAAAAATATTTATTTGCCATTCTCTTTTGATTACCGCCATCCATCCACAGTTTTGTATTTATTTGGTAGGTATATCCACAATCTGGTAATTAATTAATTTAATTTAAAATAATAATTATAATATCTAAACTGAATTTGATATTTTTATAATTCATTGCGTCTCATTAAAATTTTAACTTGAGAATATGATGACAAGATTATAAATGTAGTAGGTACTAAGTATCTACTTACAATAGAAAAGAAGAAAAGTATCAGACGGTAATTATGTACCAAAACCTTCTCCATAAATCACATCATAAGAAAACCGTATGAAAACCCAATCAGCGTATAAATTGAAAAAACAAACAGATAAGCGGATAGGCTTTTGTTTTATAATATGCAAATCAACTTTGTATCGTATGTAATTATGAAAAAACCTGTAGTAAAGTTCAGATTTTGTAGAATAAAACTCGCGATATTTTTTAGAAAGGCAACCGGTGATATTTTGGCAGTAGCAGGTGTTTGGAAGCTGAAAGAGAGAACACAATCACAACATCGAATGGCGTCAATTCACATTCATCCGCAGTTTAGTGCCGATGATCTAGCGAACGATCTCGCTATACTGGTAAGCTTTATTTAGTTACAGTAGCTACCTATGTATTTTTTCCGATGGACTTTGGGGTCCCACGGTGCTGGAATGGCGACCCCGCACTAGACAGCGCAATGTTGGTCGACTCCCCACCTGGTGATCTCCGTTGGACTCATTGGATGCTCGTTGGACTATCATTGTCACAGCGCAGTGGTATGCGCGGTTGATTTACAAGCTGAAGTCTTGGATTCGATCCCCGGCTGGGTTGATTGAGATTTCCTTAATTGGTCCGGGTCTGACTGGTGGCTTCGGCCGTGGCTAGTTACCACCCTACTGGCAAAGATATACTGCCTAGCGATTTAGCGTTAAGATATCGTGTAGAAACCCAAAGGGCCGAAAGGGGTATGAATTTTCACCTACTGCTAAGAAGTTAGCCCGCTTACATCTTAGATTGCATCATCACTTACCGTCTGGTGAGATTGTAGCCCTTTTTAAAGACTAAAAAATTATCCATCCTGTTTAGATTAGGTAATTTAAAAATGTACCAATACCATTGAAATTAAATTTAAAATTGTATTTAATATTGTTTCTAATACAGCACTGGAAACGTCCTCTAAGGCTGCATACCAACGTATATTCCGCTTGCTTGGCAGACCCTCACGTAGGTGATGAGTGTTATTTCGTTGGTTGGGGCGGTTACGACCAAGGTAAGCATACTTTATTGTATTAAATTATATTGTCTCCAATTTGTTGAACTATACAGTTTATTTCATGTAGGATGGTGCGGGTGACAGTTCGTTTCACT
Source organism: Bicyclus anynana (assembly GCF_947172395.1). NCBI lineage: Eukaryota > Metazoa > Arthropoda > Insecta > Lepidoptera > Nymphalidae > Bicyclus > Bicyclus anynana. The sequence continues at coordinate 5,621,171 of NC_069098.1, read as the reverse complement.
GTTCAAAGTTTGCTGCAATTCACGATACTTAATAGTGAACGTCATACAGGCGACTGTCACCGTACCCATTCTATCTAAAAACTCTTTAGTAGGTAATTAGTGGAATAAGCAGAACCCACCAAATCACACTAATATTATAAAGGCTGAAGTGTATGTGGCTGTTAGGTAAGTGTGTGCCTATCGATAAAGTTGAAATTTGGAATGAAGATAGATTATACCTTGGATTACCAGCTGGGTCAGGTACCTACCAGATAAACAAACACGAAATTTCAACGCTTTCGATGCTGGGAATGGGTTAATGTGATTGCGAACTGGTATCGAATTTCTCAGATGAAAAGGAGCGGCAAAAATTGAACGGGTAGTGGCGGCAAATTTGTAAATCCGCCGGCAAATGTGGGAACCAACGCTTTTCATACTTTTTGGTTACGTGCCTACAAAATCACCGTAAAAAGTGATCTGAATTTAGCTATGCCATACGTACAGCGCACACATGCTTGTGCATGTGTGTTTACTTACATTGTTACACTTCCTGAACACAACTCGACATTTTTTTTTTGTTTTGTCTTCTAATTCTATCTAATCTTTTTTTTAATATGACCAATATCCCCCCTCCCCCCAAACTAGTCGGAAAGAGTTTATTAGGAGTGGGTACGACGACGGGGCGGAAATTGAACCACCACCCACCCCCTGGTGATGAGTTCGACCGCACTTACCGTTGAGATATCTAAGTTGATGGAGGAGCTATACTCGATAATTTACATAATATTTAAGTATAAATGACTTGAATTGTTTACTACGCTACCAAATGAAATGAAGACAATTAGCCACCTTTGTTTGCCTCAGTTTGAATGCACTAGTAACATATCTAATAGTATTAAATCTTTGGTAAGAACTATACAATACTTTCAAGTCATGTTCTGTTTCTAGCATTGAAGGAACGTCCTCAGTGGCAACGCGCGACAATACAGCGCACTTGCGATGACAAAGTGTCGTCTCCCGAAGTCAATCTACCCACCAACGCGTTTTGTGCCTCAGTGGAAACACGCGGAACTGTTGTAAGTTTTCATCATTAACAACCCATTACTGTTGAAGACGAGTCCAATGCGGATTACACGTAGAGAATTAAGAAAATTATCAGGTATGCAAATCCAAGGTTTCTCCACGATTCACCGTTTAAACGTAGCTCATTAAAGCCACCCGGGACCCGACCCGCACCGCCTCGCTTCGAATGGTTAGTATTCTTCGTATAGATTTATATAGGTATGCGCTCACTACATCAATTCCGTACCATCACCGGATCGCCTCGCTCGCGAAATGTCCACGTGCGGACTGCGAATGGACCACTCGGTGATAGATAGATTTGTTGCACCCGTGGTACAAGTGGATGATCTAGTTACACTAAAATTATTATCAGAGGAAAGATTTGTGTGTACCGAATAAACTCAAAAACTGGGCCGATTTGAAATAGTCTTTTACCAACACAAAGCTTTTTTTATTATTCTTTACAAGTTAGCCCTTGACTACAAGCTCACCTGATGGTAAGTGATGATGCACTCTAAGCGGGCTAACTTGATAGGAGGAGTATGAAAATCCACACCAATTTCCGTTTCTACACGGGAATGCTAAATCACTTGGCGGTACGTCTTTCTCGGTAGGGTGGTAACTAGCCACGGCCGAAGCTTCCCACCAGCCAGACATGGACCGATTAAGAAAATCTCAATCTGCTCAGCCGGGGATCGAACCCAGGACCTCCGTTTTGTAAATCCACCGCACATACCACTGCGCCACAGAATGCTATCAGGGAATAACATGGGTTGTATTTTTTGTTCCCACGAGAATGAAAATAATGCGAGTGAAACCGCGAGGTTCTGCTATGGTTAATAAAAACAAAATCTTTCCAGACTGGTGTCGGTGGGCCATTACTTTGCAGAACAGGGGATCGTGTGTCAGCGGTCGGAGTAGCGGTGTATCGAGAAAACGTAGTAGTACTACTGCCGGCCTTCGAATGGGCCACCAGCGCTCTACGCGAACTACAAATTAATTAAGTTATACTTAATGTAATTATTTTTTAAAATTTTTTTTTAATAGTATGTACTGTAATATATTATTAACATGATTATGTAGGTATACAGTGAAAAATGTTCACGATGTTTAAAAAATAGGTACATAGAAAATTACAGACAATAACATTTTTAAAATTAAATATAAATCTCTAATAACGATTGATTGTCATATTATATTGATGATATTTCATCCCCCCTGTCTCCGTCCGTCATATTTGCGAGCTTCCCTGTCGTCACATATTTCGAAAATTTTACTTCCGGAGTTGGTAAGTTTACACCCCCGTGCCTCGGTAAAGACGTTAAGCCGTCAGTCCCAATCATTATCATTAACATATGATGTTTTTTTTATATATTCTTTACAAGTTAGCCCTTGACTACAATCTCACCTGATGGTAAGTGATGATGCAGTCTAAGATGGAAGCGGGCTAACTTGTTAGGAGGAGGATGAAAATCCACATCCCTTTTCGGTTTCTTACACGAAATCGTACCTGAACGCTAAATCGCTTGGCGGTACGTCTTTGTCGGTAGGGTGGTAACTAGCCACGGCCGGCTTTCTTTAGGCCCAGCCGGGGATAGAACCCAGGGCCTCCGTATTGTAAATCCGCGCATACCACTGCGCCACGGAGGCCGTGGTCGTTAAAATAAATTGTCATTATCACTCTCTCATTAGAGCAGCGATGGGTCTAAGCTCTATCAACGATCGTCGTATAAAGAATGTAAAAAGCAGATAATGATGATGATGAAATTGCCAACGCACAACTTTAAGCAATGTGTTAAAAACATTTACTTAGTCGAGGTTACTACACTATTGATGAGTTCCTTAACGATAAAGGTGCTTGGAGGCCATTGGATCAGCTTCCACCTTCACACAGGAAATAAAACTATAAGAAATTGTAATTGTTATCAATTGTAAATTATAATACTGTATGACTTTTTCATTTCAAAAGAGCAACTGTTGAGTTTCTTGCCGGTATCTTCTCAGCAGAACCTGCCTTCCGAACCGGTGGTAGAATCTTTACAAATAGTCAAGTAAAGTGCTTGTAAATTGAGCCTACTTGAAATAAATGAATTTTGATTTTGATTTTTTGAATAAGTTCAAAAGGTACTTTGAATTAATATAAATAAAACACGAATAATTTTTCCTATATAATTTATTCAATATACTATCATCGTTCCAAAAGATGTTTAAACGTGACCAGCACTCTAAAGAAATTTAATATTCATGAATATACTATATTATTAATGCTAATTAACTATAAATTATTGCTTCATGACAATATTAATTTTCATAGAATGCACGAAGACATAAGATGACGCGATATAACACAACTATAGGAACTAAAACGAAATATTCTCACAAAATAATGGGAATGTCGAGATCCACCTACTCTGTATGTTCAACACGTTGCCACTGACAACTTTACTGCCGAGTTTAGATAGACCGAACAAATTCATACAACAGTTCAAATAACTACAAATTAAATCTAAACAAACAGTTCCTAGCTGAAAATCAGCGTATCTTCTTCGTTTATGGGGAGCATATAGCAATATGCTGAGCTAGGACCTTTTTCTAGGTTATGCCACATATCGCAGGGTATTATTCTTTAATAATTGTGATGTGTGGCATAATGTAGTAATAAATATATTTTCTTTCTTTCTTTCAGTTCTTTACTATAGCACTTCGAAGATTTTTGTATGGGCGGTGGACCTATGAGCATTGAGCAGCCGCCATTTTAATTTATTTCGAAAATGTTGTTGAGATGATCAAAAAATATAATAACTCATTTTGTGTTGAAACGCCCAGGTTTGAGATTTTACATGTCAAAAATCCGTCTTAAAAAGAAGTAGGTAAAATAGCTACTTTATGCAGGAACCGTTAAAATCTATTATATCTTTTTCCCTGGTACCTTCAAAATTAAAATGCACTATTATATATTTTTAATAATGTATATATTATACTCTATCAATTTAGAGTCTCATTCAAATTCACGGATGGTCATAAAGGCCTTTGATCTTCGAAATCCAAAAACCATTAAACATATATAAAACCATTAAACTATAAATCGCTCTGTCTAAACCCAGCTTTATTTATAACTTGTACATCTTAGATTTACATTGATCTTTGGTGTCGAACTTGTATCGAGGCAAACGCGTAGATCCTTCTAAATTACAAAACAAAAAAAAACATAATTCTGAACGTTTCCCCTCAAGTCTATCTTAACAGTCAATTTATAGTCTTTTTTTAGTAATATCGAAATTTTTTAACAGTTAATGACAAAGAAAAAAATATTAAATTTCATGTTTTTCGATTGTTTTAAAAATACAATACAAACGATTTTACATTTTAAATACAATTTTAAAGCTAAAGTAAAAAAGTGTACCTAACAAAATAATACTCCGAGCGTATTTAAATATTATTGAATGGTGTTTTTTTATAACATTGTATCAAACATTATAATTATGTACTACGATGAATATTTTATAAATTGTATATACAGGCAACAGGACTTAATGAATTCACATAATACAACCTAACACAACAATTTTTTTTTCACTGTCACCATAGATAAATATTATATTTATAATTACTAAAGACATAGACAATCACTATAATTTTTATTTAAACGTTCACTGGCAAATGCATAAAAAATATTACCTTGTACATAACACATAATACAGATATATAATTAATAAATATGAATTACTATGAGACCAATGCCGTAGCTAAGATATTCCAAATAGTCACAAAATGCAATACGACCCCAAAATCAAACTTTTCATATGAATTCAAAATCAAAATAAATTACAAAAAACGTAGTTACATTCTAATGAAAAGACAAAATTAAAAAAAAAACATAAGATAAATTATCACATGTTAATTTATGATTAACAAATATAATTAGGCAAGACAAAGCTAGTATGAAAAGGTGACCTTACTACAGTCAATTTAGTAATAAATGATTGTCAAAAAAAAAATAAACAAACCGCCATTTTATTTAGTACGAGATCCGGCATAACAAATATATACACTCATCTGTTACTTAATTGGGATAAGAAATAAATTATAGAAAATATTCACATTGACACATTGCAAATAGTTTGCCTAGTAAAATTGTGCCTGGTGACTAAATGAGAATAAATGAGTAAATTTTTATTAAAATTATTCAATCTACTTCTTTCTTTGCTTAATTAATTAAATGATTAAAAGGAAATACCCAAGAAAACTGAAAACTTAAAGGTCGCCTGCTTTCATATTGCAACTGTGGAGTTGCCAGATATAAACAGTTCAGTTATCTTAATATATAAATGCGAAAGGTCATTCATTACGAAATCCCGAAAACTGCTTTACGTACAAAGATGAAATTTGGCAGGGAGGTAGTTTATAGATAGTAGACGTCCGCTAAGAACGGATTTTGCAACAGGGCCGGATTAAGGAGGTCTAAGGCGGACCGTCGCTGGCGTCCGCTAGTGTTATATAAATATCCTCATTATTTAGTAGTCCAATTTGTCAAATGAAAGCTTATTTTAAGCTTAATTTTACTGCATTAAGTTCACTTTGATATAATTCATGGTCTCCTAGATTTCGTATGAAAAATGTATTCGGCCGCAATTTAACTCGGCAACCTATTTGCAATGTGTCACTGTGAACGTTATCTATCATTTATTACAAAGCACTAATGATTAACAGATGGGGGTATATTTTCTAATGCCGGATCTTAGACTACGATTGTCAAAAGGAAAATAAACAAACCGCCATTTTTATTGTTTAGTTAAAGCTTTTCGAACATCCCAGCTACGACGGCGCTGTATCACAATGCAGCTCACGCTATCACTAGAGGCTCGTCGTCCGAGAACCCGGTGATCGGGGGGACGTCGTCATCGTCTGCAACAAACATTCATCACATCATTTATTTAATATAAGTAGTCGTAAGAGCCGTGATAGCCCAGAGGATATGACCTCTGCCTCCGATTCCGGGGGGTGTGGGTGCGAATCCGGTCCGAGGCATGCACCTCCAACTTTTCAGTTGTGTGCATTTTAAGAAATTAAATATCACGTGTCTCAATCGGTGAAGGAAAACATCGTGAGGAAACCTGCATACCAGAGAATTATCTTAATTCTCTGCGTGTGTGAAGTCTGCCAATCCGCATTGGGCCAGCGTGGTGGACTATTGGCCTAACCCCTCTCATTCTGAGAGGAGACTCGAGCTCAGCAGTGAGCCGAATATGGGTTGATGACGACGACGAAGTAGTCGTTAAACACCTGAAGACGAAAGTCTTAGATCAGTGCGTGTTGCCAGTGATGACCTATGGATACTGCCGAGACTTTTGTCGCTGACTATGGGCCTTATTAGAATAATAGGCATAAAATCACTCAGCGGGCGATGGAGCGAGCTATGCTTGGGATTTCTCTGCGTGATCGAATCAGAAATGAGGAGATCCGCAGACGAACCAAAGTCACTGACATAGCTCAGTGAGTCGCGAAGCTGAAGTGGCAATGGGCAGGCCACATAGTTCGAAGAGCCAAAGCGAGCTCCCAAGGTCCCAAAGCGCAGTTTTGATCGACCCCCTACTAGGTGGACTGAAGACATCAAACGGGTTGCAGGGAGCCGTTGGATACTGGCGGCTCGAGACCGTTTTGTTTGGAAGTCCATGCAAGAGGCCTATGTCTAGCAGTGGACGTACATCGGCTGATACTGATGAGGCGTTAAATTATAATTGTGACCACTACTAAGCGATAGTCGATGGTCGCGCCGCCCAGCGCCACGGCCGCCACGCACGCCGCGCCCGCGCCCCACCACACCGCGCCCATGCCGGACGTGCGCTCCACTACACAGTCGATGGTCGCTCCGACTCCAATGTCACGATCTCTCACCGTGGTCGATGGTGGCCTGCCCGCGGCGGCTGTCGTAGCGCGGCGTGGCGGCGAGGCGCAGCAGCGAGCGCGCCAGGCGCCGGTGCCGCAGCGCCATGTGCAGCAGCGCGCCGCCCAGCGCCACGGCCGCCACGCACGCCGCGCCCGCGCCCCACCACACCGCGCCCATGCCGGACGCCGTGCGCTCCGACTCCATAGCTTCCGCGCCTGCAGACAATGATGATGAGCTTAGCTGGTGAATGTGTTACGAAAAATGTAATCGAAATGACATCATACAAAGCGCCATCTGTAGTAACACTGCTAAACTACGACACAACACAACTTCTTCACGCACGCTAGACTCGAGGAGTAAGCTGGTGAATGTGTTACGAAAAATGTAATCGAAACGACATATCAAGCGCCATCAGTATCAATACTGCTAAACTACGACACAACAAGTTCTTTACGCACGCTGGACTTGGGGAGGCTGGCAAATGTGTTACAAAAAATGTAATCGAGATGACATACAAAGCGCCATCTGTAGTAACACTGCTAATCTACGACACAAAGCACGCTGCACTTGGGGTGTAAGCTGGTGAATGTGTTACGAAAAATGTAATGGAACATCGTGACGTCACAAAATGAACGACAGCGTTTTTGACGTTTGACGACGATAAAATACATAATTTTTAAATTAAATTCTTTAGGAAATCCCTAACTTACAATTAACATGGCATTCTATTGGTTCAGAGATTATCCCTTACAGCCTCACAAACTGGTGGCTGGTGGGAGGATTCGGCCGTGGCTAGTTACCACCCTACCGGCAAAGACGTACCGCCAAGCGATTTAGCGTTCCGGTATGATGCCGTGTAGAAACCGAAAGGGGTGTGGATTTTCATCCTCCTCCTAACAAATTAGCCCGCTTCCATCTTAGAATGCATCATCACTTACCATCAGGTGAGATTGTAGTCAAGGGCTAACTTGTAAAGAATAAAAAAAAAAAATTTATATAGACTTACCCTCCATAGTCAAAGTGCGCACTTCGCTCAAATCACTATAGTAGCCGTCCTTGGACACGGCCCGCACGCTGACAAATAGCGGCCCGTTGGGGACACTGTTCGCCGTCATCAGCACAGGCGAGAAGTCCGCCTCCACCGTCTTCATGTCCTCGCTCGGATGCAGCAAGTCCTCTGCTATCTCCTTATCTGAGATTATTATTTGGTATTTTTGCCTGTAAAATACATTAATATTATATACTCCGTATCTGTTGCATCATATAGATGACGCCGCGCGGTTTCACTCGCGTGATTTCCGTTCCCGTTCGAATACGGGGATAATATATACCCTAAAACCTTCCTCCATAAATGGGCTATCTAACACTGAAAGAATTTTTCAAATCGGACCAGTAGTTCCTGAGATTAGCGCGTTCAATCAAACAAACTCTTCAGCTTTATAATATTAGTATAGATAAAAACATTATTTTTGTGTTGGTTAATAAAAAGTCTTTATTTGCTGAATACATCAAATTAGACATATTTAAATAAAATTAAATTAAACTAAAATTACAACGCATTTTAATAAAATTAATTAAATTGTTCTATAAAATAAAAATACGAATATCATGTTGAGTTTTACTCGTAGTTACAAAAATTAATTTACCGAATAAACTCATATCATGTCATGTTATCATTTATTTCATAGCACTAATAAATAACCGATTTTTTGCAGACTCAGAAATGGATTACAAAAATAAGAAAACCAATATCCAACAAAAGGTTATGATTTACAACATTTGTCAGGACAACTTCATTAACAAATCAAACTGTAACAAAAATAAAACCCTAGAATGGTAGTAGAGAATGACATGGAGTCACGCACTTCTGAACGTTGCGTGTAGGGTTAAAAGCACCTTTGACAGTTATCCAACACTCCCCTTTTCCACTCAAGTCACTCTCCCCGCCTATCCCAAGTAACCCATAAAGAATTACACAACAAGAAATGTGGCAGCTCGAACGCCACGAGCATGCGAGCGAGCCAACCGAACGACGAGCGCCTTATATCGCAAGTCGTTCCCGCCAACCGATCGCTACCCCTCTCTAACTCCCCACTCTTTACGGAAACAAGTCGCGCCACCTTACGTCATTTCCTATAGTATATTTTTCTAATGCCGGATCTTAGACAATTTGACCACTTACTTGGGCTCGGTGTGGTTGTCTTCGGGGTGTTGCCACATGACCGTCAGATATCCGTTGGGAGCCAAAAACGCGACCACTGCGTGGGGAGCCTCCACCTCGCCGCTGCGGACGACGGCGCATTTCTCTTCTGAATCTGGCACTGCTGTCTGTTTACAACAGAACACATTCGTCAAGACAATTTCGAAGGAATTTAGGATAATATAAAAACATCACAGATTTTTTTCATTGATGAAAGATATTTATTTTATTGATTGATATTTTAAATCTCCTGATTTAGAAGTCAAATACAATTAACAATTGTCTCTATGAGTGTTACCATAAACCCTGGAGAATAACCTTAGAGTGAAGTCCCGGACTAGTGACCGTTGTATGTAGGGTTAAAGAGTCTTTTAAAAATAGTTAACACTCCTCATCTCCACTCAAGTCACTCTCCTCGCCTATCCCAAAATAATCCATGAAGGTTTATCCAACAAAAGATGTAGACGGATCGAACGTCACAAAAACGAGCTTGGTAACTTCGTTCATAACACTTCCGATGACGTCACTTCCCCGCACGCACGATTTCCCATCCGCGCAGTATTTCCGCCCGTCGCCCGCATATCATGAGAGTGCTATTAACGAACTTGCCAGACTATAGTCGCCTACATAGCCAGCACTCGGCCTCACCTACCTCACGGAATATTTCGTACTATTTTGGCCCCTGCAGGGTTATCTAACTCGGTGTACCATTCAAGTAATTAGTCACCACATCGTTTTTCATCGTATTTTCGTTTTTGCAATCATTTTGCAATGTAGTGACTGATTACTTGAATGGTACACCGAGTTACATAATAACCCTGCTGACGACACTCAACTCGGTTATATCCAGTTGTGAGATGAACACAACTTACGTGTATGCAAACATTGTACCGCCCGCCCACCGGCACGTTCTCGATGACGTGCGACAGGGCGACGTTGTTGGTCGGCGACAGTTCGTAGCGACTGATCAAATTGTGCGTCAACTCGGTTATGTCCAGCTGTGAAATGAACAAAAAAATTTAATATACCCGCCAATCTCTGGTTTAAGATCTTTATTTTCTCAAAAGAATTACATAAAATTCGCTTATATGAGAAATACAATTAACTCACTAAGGTAATTATTCACGTGTGTACATACTAATTAGACTTAAATCCTACATACAAAAAATCAAAATAAATAATTGCTAAAAAAAATGCGGGTAGATTTTAAATTACATGTTTGTAACCGGCTATCTGACGGTTTATACGAGTACACTATCGGCGAATGTCAATTATTTTATTAGCAACTAGCGGACGCCCACGACTTCGTCCGCGTGGAATTTAATTTTTCACAAATCCCTCGGGAACCATGGATTTTTCCGGAATAAAAAGTAACCTATGTGTTAACCCAGAGTAAAAAGTCATTTCCATTCCAAATTTTAGACAAATCGCTTCAGTAGTAGCGGTGTTAAAGAGTAACAAACATCCAAACAACCATACAAACTTCACTGTTACGGATGACGTAATTGAACTAAAATAATGAACAAGATTCGACCGTGTTCTTCATTCAAATCCTTTGGAAATTTAACAAAGGTCGTAACTCAATAAACTTATTCCTGCTAAAGTAGTCTTTATTACATTCAAAATAAGGTTTTAACTCGATTGGGGAGTCGGCGCCCGATCGCCGGATGGCGCGCAGGTATGACAAATATTATTTATAAAAAAAAGAGCACTTCCGGAAACGATCTTCTAAGTGCTTATAAAACGCTAGTCTGAAACCGCACTATAGTATCTCGTAACACATTCGTTATTAAGTACATGATCCACTTACTCTGTACGCAATACGCTCTGTAACCACGTCACAGCTTGCACTCCACAATATCTGAAGCTCAGACTTCTTTTTGTCAAAAACAAGATGCAAATCCCTTATAGGCGCTCTGTGAATTAAATGAAAATAATTAATACAGGGTACTGTTGCTATCTATAGATTTAAATAAAGAAAAAAAACTCATGTTTTGATAAAGGAATTTTTTAAGACAAAATGTCATCTTAGAAACAGTTGACTTATGTCACAAATCCGGACTGAAAACTTTTCTGAAATTTGTTGAAAGAAAGAAAAGGTCAATTTTTCAAAGAATTTCCCAACTTCGTGATCCGACGCCACAGACCAACCACTGAACTAACAAAGAAATTATTTTTTATTATATTAGGTACATTTTATAATAATTTCAGGTTGCACATCGCGGGAATGGACCTGTGGCCACCCTAGGATTCTGGGATACCGATATGGAATTCTATTCCGATACTATTTTTTTTTTATTCTTTACAAGTTAGCCCTTGACTACAATCTTACCTGAAGGTAAGTGATTATGCAATCTAAGATGGAAGCGGGCTAACTTGTTAGGAGGATGAAAATCCACACTCCTTTCGGTTTCTACACGGCATCGTACCGGAACGCTAAATCGCTTGGCGGTACGTCTTTGCCGGTAGGGTGATAACAAGCCACTGCAGAAACCTCCCACCAGCCAGACCTGGACCAATTAAGAAAACCTCAATCGGCCCAGCCGGGGATCGAACCCAGGACCTCCGTCTTGTAAATCCACCGCGCATACCATTGCGCCACGGAGGCAGTCAAAAAAAAATAATAATAATAGACTTGATGCCAGGCCCACCCTATTAAATAAATAATAAAAAAAAAATTCTCACCTGGGATCCTTTCCTGTGACGAACTCCTTCAAAACTGACAGCTGACCTCCGACCATGCCCACAGAGAATACATACGTCTCGCACGGCAGCAGGCCGCCGATCACTACACTCGTGTTCTTCGTAATTATCTCCGTATCTGTCAACAATATTTGTGGGGTATTGAAACTTCATAGACAAACTTTACAATGTCGAGGTTAATCAATGAGTTATTTTCTTCTAGAAATGTTGACAAAATCCGCTAGGAACAGCACCGAGACAAAATACAAATATACATAATGACAAAATAGTTGTAATAAAAATATCAAATTCCTAATCCAACATACAAAATATCACAAAAAAACTTTTCCTGTAAAATTTTGTTTTTGTCGGTTACAATAGTCTAGCGGTTAGCGTTCTAATTTTTTTGAAATCTCCATGACAACATTAATTATATTTGAATTTACGGAAGATGATGTAAAAAAAAATTAGAAATCGCAGAATAAATTGCAAACATTAATGAAAACAAAATGTGATTGGCATTGATGGTGATTTAAATAGAAAATTCAACACATTTGTACGTATCTTTAGAGAAAAATGGGTCATTGATCAAATAATGATAAATATGCTACATATGGAGGCCACTGGATGGGTTGATTGACGAAAGTAGGAGCTACATTCACAATGGAAGTAAAAGTAAAAAAAATTGTAATGTATTCAACCAACATGTGTGATTTAAAAAAAACAGCTGTTGAATTTATTCTCAGCAGATCCTCCATTCGGACGATGGTAGTCAATAGTCATTAAAATAAAATAAAAGTTCTAATGTATAACTATTGCAACTATTGTATCTTTTTTTTTTCAATTTTACTAAACCTTATGCCCATACAAATACTAAGGACGCCAGCGACTTCGTCCGCTCTTAGACCTCCTAAATCCGGCCCTATCACAAAATCCGTTCTTAGTGAACCTTTACTATCGATAAGCTACCTCCCTGCCAAATTTCATCTTTGCACGTCAAGTGGTTTTTGAGATTTCGTTATGAATGACCTTTCGCATTTCTATATTAAGATAGCATCTTACCGTTCTCCATATGTCCAGAATGCCGTCTCAAATCCTTGAACAGTAAATAGTGCACTTCGTATTCCACTTCCTTGTCTTTATTCTGGTCACCAGAAGGCTTGTTCCAGGACAACTTCACTGCGGATCGATTGTCTTTAACATGTTCAACGTTCAGATTGATGGGCTCTTCCGGGGTGCCTTCCGTAGCGACTGGTATCGTGAACGGTTGACCCATTATACCGTTCTTGTATGCCTTGATATCAATGTATATTTGAGAATTTTTGGGAAGATTTCTCACTGAAACAGTATTAGTATTTGTTAATTTGACGTCTTTGACCTCTATCATGAGATAATGGGCCTCAAATGGAGTGATAGAATCAGAAATGAAGAGATTCACAGAAGAACCAAAGTCACTCACTTAGCTCAACGAGCTGAGTAGATATGGACGGGGCACATGTTCGTAGTTCAAAAAACCAAAGAAGTTTGGGGTTCAAAGATGTTGAAAAGGCGACCCCGCAGTGAAAAGGGCAGCGTAGATCGACCCTCCACTAGATGGACTTATTATGTCAAGTACCAGACCAATACAGGGAGCTGTGGATACAGGCAGCTCGAGACAGTGCTGTTTGGAAGTCCTTACATAGAGGCTGATAATCTTTATCGATATAGATATCAATATTATGCATAATGTTTAATTAGCATTTATTTAATACAATATACAATATGTGTATCGTTAGTGTGCCTTAATAAATAAATTGTTACTGCTAAAGATGGCTTAAATATGCAAATGCATATCCGCTCAATTATGATATAAGTTATAACATACTCAGCCGGCGATGGAGCGAGTTATGCTTGGAGTTTCTCTGCGTGATTGAATCAGAAATGAGGACATTCGCAGACGAACTAAAGTCACTGACATAGCTCCACGAGTAGCGAAGCTGAAGTGGCAATAGGCAGGCCACATAGTTCGAAGAGCCGATGGACGTTGGGGTCCCCAAGGTGCTGGCATGACGATCACGTACCGAAAAGTGCTGAGTTGTTCGACCCCCCACTAGATGGACCGAGGACATCAAGCGGATTGCAGGGAGCTGCTGGATGCTGGCGGCTCGAGACCATTGTGTTTGGAAGTCCACGGTCCAGCAGTGGATCCCATCGGCTGTTAATGATGATGATGACATAGAACGATATGAAGCCTCACCAATAACTTTATTATCCGTGGTATTGATGATGGGAGGCTGCGGGTACTGGCGCGGCAGCCTGGTCTCCACGAGGTAGCCCTCGACCCCCCTCAGCTTGTGCCACTTGAGCGACACCGAGGTGGGGGACAGGCGGGACATGCTCGCGTTCACTATGTCGTCTACGTCGCCGCCCTCGTCGAATGTTATGTTCATGATGGCGGTCGACTCGGACGTAAACGCGTTGTTCGTGGCGGTTACCTACAAAATTATGTATTTATGTTTGTGTAGAGACTATTTGTGATCATCCATATAAGACTAGCACAATTAGTTAATTTTTCTTAAGTAGCTTCATCTCGATGATGCTTTTTTATTCACGAAAATTCTTGAATTTGGCAGCTAGCTGAGTTACCAGGAAATGAAATAATAATGTACCACGCAATTTGTAGGAGATTGTGGATGTTATGTTGTATAACTATTATTTAAGCAACAGTAAAACAAACATAAACTTTTGGTAAACTATCCTCCTCCCAACTTGTATCAATAACGAGGTTATTAAAAGTTGATACTAACCAGCTGTTCTTTTTTACTACTTTTTTAGCTACTACAGTTTCAGAATCAAGAATTTTCGAAAATAAAAAAGTTGAACGTCTCATCGAGACGACGAAGGACAGTGAGACGTCGTTGTCGATGGAGAGTAGAATCTTCTCTATGACAGACAGCTTCACTTCACTTTCGACCATTTGCCTTATTTTGAAGTGAGTAGTCAAAGTTAGCCACTTACCCAGAAGGAGTAACTCTTGCCAGGCTTGAAGTATCCAAGTATAACAGAGGACACAGGAGGCGTTGTTGTCTATGGCGGGTAGAATTTTCTCTATGACAGATAGGTTCACATCACTTTTGACCATTTGCCTTATTTTTAAGCAAGTAGTCAAAGACAGCTTCCCTCCACTTTTGACCATTTGCTGTATGTTTAGCCACTTACCCAGAAGGAGTAACTTTTTCCAGGCTTGAAGTATCCAAGTATAACAGAGGACACAGAGGAGTTGTTGTCTGTGGCGGGTAGTTTTTTCTCTATGACAGATAGCTTCATTTCACTTTCGACCATTTGCTGTATGTTTAGCCACTTACCCAGAAGGAGTAACTCTTGCCAGGCTTGAAGTATCCAAGTATAACAGAGGACACAGAGGAGTTGTTGTCTGTGGCGGGTAGTATCTTCTCTATGGGCGGCAGCGGCGGCGCGTAGTGCACGGTGTAGTACTGTATGAAGCCGCGCGGCTCGCTCGGCGGGTCCCACACTACGTTCACTCGGCTGCCGACCATTTGCCGCACCGCCAAACGCTGAGGTGGGGACGGCACTGTAATCATCGTCAACATTTTTTTTTTTTATTCTTTACAAGTTAGCCCTTGACTACAATCTCACCTGATGGTAAGTGATGATGCAGTCTAAGACGGAAGCGGGCTAACTTGTTAGGAGGATGAAAATCCACACCCCTTTCGGTTTCTACGCAGCATCGTACCGGAACGCTAAATCGCTTGGCGGTACGTCTTTGCCGGTAACTAGCCACGGCCGAAGCCTCCCACCAGCCAGACCTGGGCAAATTAAGAAAATCTCAATCTGCCCAGCCGAGGATCGAACCCAGGACCTCCGTTTTGAAAATCCACCGCGCATACCACTGCGCCACGGAGGCCGTCAAAATCGTTATATCAACATCGTCTTAACAGCTTCAATAGCTCAACGGTAAGAGCGGTCTCATCACCGGTGGTTAGATCCCCGCCCAGTTGGTATATCGTCCACCACTCCTAGCAAAGTCTTTCCCAACTAATTGGACGGGAATGAGAATATTGGTCATATTTAAAAAAAATTGGTAAACGATGGTGACGATGTTTTTTTTTTAAAAGAATACTTTATTAATAATCAGACTACTAGGGGACCTTCCAGGCGTTGTTCTGTCCGGAACGTCGTGTTAACGGTATGCAATGAAAGTTGTCAAATACGAAGCCCATAAAATATATATTTTTCTTCAGATTTTTTGCAGTTGAATTTTTACAATGTTTCCAACATCTATTTTAGTTTTATCATATTTTAGTCTCTTATTTTAGTTAGTTTAGTTGGTAACATTGTAAAAATTCAACTAACAAATCATACGTACAACTCAACGCAATATAATAGTCCCATTACACTCTGATTTATTCTTAAATATGTAGGTATATAATATATTTCTAAGACGTTTATAAGCGATTGTGATTTTTTTTCTTCACAATTTTGTATGAATATTCTTGTGTGTAGCTGTAGAGCTGTTTAACTCTAATTAGTATTGTAATATTTAGATAATTTTAATGTTTAGAGCATGTAGTGTTAACCTATAAGTGGCCGAACATTTTGCCTTGATACCTTATATTATTAAAATATTATAAAGCTTGTAAGAAATGTAAGGTTGTTGGTTAACCAAATAAATTAAAAAAAAAAAAAAAAAAAAATATGGGAATGTCATCAACAACCTTGCCAAGCTATAGTGGGACTGTTAAACGGAATAACCATATTAAAAAAAATACATTCTACCTTTCTTTTATACAAACAGTATCAACTTGAGCTTGTTTTAAACTAGACCCGCATTCTCGTTAAAAAACAATAACAATGAC
Organism: Bicyclus anynana; assembly: GCF_947172395.1. NCBI lineage: Eukaryota > Metazoa > Arthropoda > Insecta > Lepidoptera > Nymphalidae > Bicyclus > Bicyclus anynana. Next base: position 5,604,505 of record NC_069098.1, on the reverse strand, counting down.
ATACTTCCTTCTCCTGTGGTTGTGTTGACGTACTTCATTGATGCGTAAGTCTTATTAGATTTGCTGTCTTGTATGTACACTGTTACATTATAATTTGTGAACGGCTCCAAATTTGTAAATCTGTAACAATTTGTTTTTATATTTTATTATAAAATTAAGGGAAGTTAGCCACTTTCATACAAGGTGTTACCAGCGGCCTTATTGTGTATCTCAATGTGCCATTCAAACAATGAGTCACTACATCGATTTTGGTCGTATTTTCGTTTTTGTGATCATCTATTATAATTATTTCTACGAAATTACCTTGACCATGCCATTTTACATTAAGTTGATGGCTGATGGTTGACGCAATGATGTTTTGTTTTAACATTCGTCCAACATGAATATTTCAACAAAATAACGTAAATATCAGTTTTTCGTTAAAATAACGTTACTACCTGCTACTATCACTAGTAGACTAATGTTACTTTACGTAAAATGACGATTATTGTATCATTTCGTTGAAAACACAATGTTAGATGATTGCAAAAACGAAAATACGATGAAAAACGATGTAGTGACTTGAATGGAACACCGAGTTACATAATAACCCTGCAGACCATAAAATGCCATGGCCACAAATAACCTAATGTTTTATTGTTAGCTTGTAATGCAGCAAATCATATCTTATTGAACTTTTCAACGCTAGAAACTATTAATGTAATTCATCAAAAAATTGAAAAAATATTCAAGAGATACCGCTCTTGTCATTAATTTATTCAAATTAGCTCCCTACTTGGTATTTATATTTACTATATTTTAAAGAATAATAATTCAACATACTTATATACACTGTCAGTGGTCCACGTCATATTCTTCCAAACGCCGTCGCTGACCTTGGATATGGAAGGCAGGAACGAGTACAGGACCATCTTTTGCTGCGCCATCCAACACGAGATGAGGAAGCTGGTCGAGTTTATGGACGATTGATCGACACCGATACCCAGGAACTGAACAAAACAAACAAAACAATGTAACTTCCTCATTGTCATTAATCCTCGACGCAATAACGATGAGGTGTTATAAGTTTAACTGTGTGTGTGTATGTTTGTGGCTTCGTAACTTCTTAACATTGTTTTGTTGTGTTTGTGATTTTATGCAATAACTTTTGTAAAGTAATTGTTAATAATAAATTATTTTGTGTGGGCATAGAGAAAGTGTCAGGCAGGGGACCTTTAAACCTACACCCAAGGTCACAAGTCCTGAGACCTGCTCGAGATGTTTCCTCTACCAAAAGAGCATCGTGATCCGATGGTACAATGTTTGAAGTAAAACTTCTTCATGCACGCTCGACTTAGGGAGTAAATTGGTCAATGCGTTACGAAAAGTGTAATCTTAAAAGCCTACAAGAAGCGTGCTGCCACCTACAACCATAGTGAAACTGTGTTATTTTAAACTCCCAGTAGATGGAATTTTTAGAAAACTTTGAAACCATCCCTTTTCGTACACTTCAAGAACCAGTTGCGATGCAGTTATGCCTGAGGTACATAGATGGCGCTTTGTTTTTTATTTTTGAATGAAGTTTTACTTCCATCGTATGGTCTAAAGCACACTTGTTTTTAACCGACTTTAAAAAATGGAGGAGGTTCTCAATTCGAGTCCATGTTTTTTTATTATAACACTAACCTGGTAAAAGTGTTCTTCGCTCGCGTCAGAGGAGCAGTTGGCCTCGTCGCTGCCGTCGTAACAGTCCTGGTGACCGTTGCAAACCATCACTTGCCACAGGCAGCGCGTGCCATCATCGCATTGGAAGTAGCGCGCTGGACACTCCACTTCCGTTTTGTGTTTCTGTCAACATGAAAATAAAACTTATATCACCATCATCATATCAGCCGATGGAAGTCCACTGCATAAATATATGCCTTTTGAAAGGACTTCCAAAAGGCATATGTTGGCTGTACCACGATCTATAGCTACCTGATACCTGCATCTCGTTTAAGTCGCATACCCACGACAGAGGGATGCCTACATCTATACTTATAATAAAACTGGTCGAATTTTATACATTTATTCGAAATTTGAGATTTTACTTTTACCATTTGTAACAACAAACGTTACCGTGATATGGAGCACTACTGGCGCCATATAGAATCAATACTTATAATATTGAAATTTTTGTTGGGGGCATTATATAATCGATACTGAACCTAAAAAAAATTTTTTCGATTTTTTGTCTGTCTGTCCGTGTTCTTTTGTTATTCGGGCATCACGCTAAAACTACTGAATGAATTCAAATGAAACTTGGCACGGTTTAAGACGGAGAAGGTTATAGGATACTTTTTATTGCGAAAATAAAATAAGATGGGGGTGAAATAGGGGTTGAAATTTATATGGAAAGTCCTTCATTTATAGAGTTACAGTTTTAAAAATTTGTTCATAAATCATAAAAAAAATACGAAATATAATGGAATTCAATTTTTTTTAAAATACAAACTCTGAAGTGGTGAAATAGGGCTTGAAAGTTTACATTGACTTTGACGCGGACGAAGTCGCGCTTCGCTAGTATACATTATATCCATGGCAAGTGTACTCACGTTGGCGCAATGCTGCTCGTCGCTGTGGTCAGCGCAGTCTATGACTCCGTCGCACAGCTGGCTGTCGCGGATGCAGGCGAGCCCGTCGGCGCACGGCGTGCTGTCGGCGTCGCAGCGCGGCACGCCCGTCGGCGTGCGCGTGCAGCTGCGCTCGTCCGCGCCGTCCGAGCAATCGTTCGCCGAATCGCATACCCATGACAGAGGGATGCAGATACCTACACAATGAGAGAATAATTGTCATCTTTGTATCATATTTATGACAAATTTTCTATGATACAGATTGAAGTTATTGAGTGTCAAAGTATTTCTTTCCTCCGTTATAAGATTTAGAAGTTAATTTTCCTTAAATGGCCGCTACGAGCGCTAAAATAAACAGGTTCGCGCGCCATCATTTCGTTCGTTCTTTATTTATTATGCAAATGAATAAAACTCACCAGGGGAGCACGTAAACTGGTTTTTGCCGCACTTCACGGTCGCGTCGTGTTCGGGGCTGACGGTTTTGTCCTGGTACACCAGCCCGCAGGCGACCTCGTCAGAGTTGTCCTCGCAGTCGTTGATGCCGTCGCACCGCCACCAGTACGGCAGGCAGTTGCCGTTGTCGCATTTGAACATCCAGTCGGCACATGTGCCGTTGTTGGGGAAGTCCGGCTTGTCGAAGCGAGGCAGCAGCTTGTTGTGTGTTCTGGGCTGACAGTCCTTCTCGTCCGAGCCCTCCGCGTCGCCACAATCGTTTTCACCATCACACACCTACATACAACAGGTTGACATGAGTCTCTTCCATTGCATTTACTAAAATTTAAATCTCTGATGTTGACAGAACAACGTACTTACCCAAGACCTATAGATGCACTTTCCGCTGGGGCACCGGTACATGTAAGGCGCACACGTGGAGTTCTTGCATCTCTCCTCTCGCTCGTCCTCGCCGCTGGGGCAATCTCTCTCTCCGTCGCACACCCACAAGTTGGGTATGCAGAAGCCGTTGGTCTTGTTCCCGCAAACGAACACGTTGTCAGACGCACAGCTCGCCTCGTCCGGCCGCTTTAGTGGAGTTTGCTACAAAGTTCAACAATCATAATTTTCATGTCGCAAGGTCGCTTGGTCTCTGCCTATGGGCCTTATTATAAGCCTCAAAGTCACTCAGACTTGACCATTAGATAGATGATGATGATAGAGACCATTGTCCTTGGAGGTCCATGCAAGAGGTCCATTTCCAGCAGTAGTCTATCAGCTGATAAGGTAAGGTAAGGTAGTGATAAGGAAGCCAAAACGTGTTTTATCCATTTTTCACTCAAATAAATTGGAATATGGCATACCTTTCCCGGTCAATATTGATAGGTTCCTACTTAGAGCAGCTTTGAATACCTGGTCTAATATAGAACTTGCGTCAATTCTAGTAAGGTAAGTCTGTATTTGATTCTAATATCTATTATCTTTTTAGGTAGACAGGCACGGGACATTAGATTTTAAGACGAGCTTCTTGCATTCCCCGCAATGTAAAAGAAAACTGAATTAAAATATTACCGTGCAGTTGAGTTCATCAGATCCATCCTTGCAGTCGTTATCTCCGTCGCACATCCATCTCTTTTCTATGCAGTTCCCATTGGCACAAGTGAATTGATTCTCTGTACAATTTGGCTTTGCACAATCTGAAAGAGAACGCTAAGTTAACCAACAATTTACATTGCTTCTTTTTCAGAAGACACGAGATGAAGATAAAAGATAGTCTCTCTCTCTCTCTATAGTCGATCCTTCATTAATGAAGATCGTGGTCCTGGTAAGATCCCAGCCTCCTGCGGGTCCACGCCTTCCATCGGCTTCTGTTGGTGGCCATCGCTGCTATAGTGTAGAACTTCGTCCCTTTATCCTCGTTCAGCTAGTCAGCCCATCGTGTTGGTGAGCGGCCCCTCGGTCTTTTTCCGTCAGTGATGCCTGTTATTATTAACTTCTCCAAACTCAAAAGACACAGTATGCGATTGTTTATGATATGGTACCTTTCTCGTCGCTCATGTCGAGGCAGTCGGTGTCGCCGTCGCAGCGCCAGTGCGGCAGGTAGCAGTGCGAGTCGTCGCACGCGATCATGTGCGGCGCGCACGTGCAGCTCGCCTCGTCCGAGTTGTCGCCGCAGTCGTCGTTGCCGTCACAGCGCCACGTGCTCGTTATACACACGCCGTTCTTGCACGTAAACTCGTCCTGAAGAGCACATAACAATAAATTAAAACAAACGGGTATTTGTCTATTCGAAAACTTGGATTTTTAGAAGAAGAAGGAAGCTAAATTCTTGTTAAAACAAGCCTGGTAAGGCAGTTCTATTTTTACATATCATTGGCATCAGTAAAGACATTTATTAATAACAGGTGTACTATAAACAAGAAATAATTATGTAAATAACGATTAAAAAACGACAAGCCATTACGTTGTTTTACGACTAAACGTCACGTCTCCAGCAACTTTATATTCCATTAGTACAAAACCAGGAAAAATTGTTCACTTACTGGACTACAGGATCCATCTTGTTTAGCACAGGTCATGTTCGGTGCGGACTCTAACCCGTTCGGACACATGCACTTCCCATTAACGTTCTTGAACCCATCCGGACACAGACAACTGAACTTATTGCCCGGAGTGCCGAGACAGAGGGTGTCACAGCTCGTGTTCTTGTACGAGCAAGCGTTGCTGCCGTGTTGCATGAAATAAGCGAACACCTTTAAGTCCATCAGTCCAGACAAAGAGTCATTTATAGTCACTATGTTCGCGCCTGTATCCTTGTCTGCCGTAAAAATGGACTTCGCCTTCCAATCGTCCCAATACATTTTGTTCTTTAGCACGGCCACTGCGAATGGATGCGTAACCTTTTCGTCGTTCCAAAGAATCCTTCTAAAGTATTGGCCGTTCAGATCGGCGCTAGCTATGTAATCTTCCATCGCGTCTACCCAATAAATCCTATCTGCCATTTGGTCAATCGTTATACCATTAGGCCACTTGACGATCGGGTTTGTAAATAGCTTTTTGACTTCTTTTCCATCGAGGTTGGATCTCGAAACTGATGGACTGTTTCGATCCCAGTCGGTCCAAAACAGATATCCAGCTCTGGGATGTACAGCGATCCCACGTGGTTTCGAAAGGACTTTAGAATCCAAAATCGTAGCTCGCATTCTACCTCGACTAGAAAGATCGGTCCGTACAGCTTCTATTTTCTTTCTCAAGCCGTCAACGAAGAAAAGTACATTTGAAATCCAATCTAGAGCCATTCCTTCTATACTAGCTAACTCAGTATCGACAACGGTTTCTTGAACATTTCCGCTATCGAAACACTGACGTATGATTTTGTCTACTTCAATATCAGCCCAATAAATGCAGTTATTTTTCATATCAAACTCTATGGCTACAATATTCTGCTGGCCCTTGACCGGTATCACGGTAGTGTTATCGGACAAATTGATACGCGCGATTCTGTCTCTTAGGGCGACTAGGATAAATTCAGTCGGCTCTTCTAAAGGACAAGGCACTAGATCTGGTTCGTAGGGCATATAAAATGAGGTGGTGCAAACGTCTCCGTCGATCTTTCTGTAACCTTTGGTTCTTTGGTAAAAATGTCCGGGCTTGCAGTCCGAGGGAGTTGCGTAGGGATCGTAAGTGGGGATGAGGTATTTGAGGCTTTGGTTGCGTATACACACTTTATGGGACAATACAAAGCCGAAATCGCATTCGTAATCACGCCGGCTGCATTCGCAAAGTTCTTTTTTGACCGGTCTTTCGTATCCTACGCCATTGTGACAATTGGTATGAGCCAGTCGCCTTTGGAACGTGTCCCGAGTGCCCAGCACACAGGATACGGCCGAGTTGGGAGGAGTGGGAGACCAGAATTTGTAATCGTCCTGTGTACAGTTGCGAGGGAAAGTGTTCAATAGATCGATTGTTATGATGATCCATTGATGTTGTTCGTTGGCTGAGCCGAACATAGTGAATGTCGTTGTGTTCTCGCCTGGTTCAGTCATTAACCCGTATATACGTAGGTCATCAGCATTGAACCTGAGGAAACAAAGGAGTTATTTGGCTGTGAAGTTTATCTTTCGATGATCCATCACTGTCAAGACAAATTCCTCGGCACTATCCAACAAGTATCTATTGACATTACAATCAGATATTGTTGATGGTATAATCATTAATTATGTATATTAACAATACATCATTCTAATAAGCCTGATAAAGATTTTTTTTAATATTCTTAAACTATTAAATTCTTTTTTAATGCACAAACTTAACTGATCAAGTAACCATCAGCATTGGAGACTAACATTGCTAATTATTGAATAAAGTTGGTAACTCATGCAATAAACAAAAAAAAGAACGAAAAATGAATAATTTTGCTCACTGATAAGAGTTCCATTCAATTCCTTCGTTAGTTGAATACAATATCCTTCTAGTTTCTCCCCTAGATTTGAAGTATTTCACAGCTACCAATACTCCACCGTGATCGCCATAGTTGAAGAAGTAGTAATCCTTTAGTATACGCCTCCAAGTTAGACCGGCATCTCTACTTATATACACCCCAGGGATTCCTTTTAATGATTTACCCAAAACCCCGGTAGCCATTATAATTCCTGGAGCGGATTTAGAACTCATTATACTAGCCGATCTGAAAGAAAATACAAAATATAACCATATTACTTGAATTGTATATAAACAAACACAATAACAGTTGTTTCTGAGATTAGCACGAACAACCAAGTATGTAGCTATATAATATTAGTATATATATAAACAAATTCGCCCATCCGCTTTAAATTATTACCTATATAATTCTAACCTATAATTTGTGCATCTCATTACTCTTTGATACCAGTAACTTACATTGTTGATGATACGGTATATACAATAAACACACAACATATAATATATATGATTATTATTTATTGTTATTTATATTGCTATCTGTGTTTACATTCGAACACATATTACTTGTAGTATTATGTGGATAAATTGTTAAAAGACAAACATGTATGAAACCAGTAACTTCTGCAAGACATCCATTCATGATTTTTTTACAAAGATGATTTGTAAGATTTGTATGTATCTCATAAATGCTGATTTAAAGCTTCAATCATTCGTCCTTAGCTAAAAAAATTGGAAAAAGCCTTATCTTAAGTAATAATTGCAACATAAAAGCACATGTCCCAGATGAGGATAAGTTAAAACCGTCATCTATAACTTCACAACACCTCGCAAAACTTCTCAAGAACATTCTGCTATGCGCTGCCTTGCGCCCGTTCTCTCTGATATGAGGCCCTAGCATGCGACCAAATGAAGAGAAATAGACAAAATGTCCACAAATGCCTGCGGAGTTGTCCCAGTCCCATCTTCGTCCACACCCCATTAAACAGATTTTAGTATAACTGAACCCCAGATAGAATCAGGGCTACACCCATGAACATGATAGCAGTATGTCTGGTTGCGCTGCTATTGGTTGATTTATCTTCACGAGAAATGTTGTTGGTCGCATGTAAGCACTACTGGAGCTGTAGTTAAGCCACATGTGCCTGTAATAACACTGGCAACCATAATCTTCAGGCCGAAAAAAATGTTGCTTAACGACAAATATATAAATGAATGTAGTAAAGTTCTTCTATTCCCGGAGGACCGTTTACCTTTGGGTTTAATAGTAAGTTGAAAGCATTAACGTCTTTGAATGTGTAATTTTTTGGGAAATTACTTGGGAATTATACAGAGGGAGGCGTACCACATCGAAACCCGTTTATCAAAAAACCGTTGTTTAGCACAGGCAAATAATTTGTATTTTTAATAGTATGTTTGCATTTTACCGCGGAAATTTATACACTAACGTCAAATGCTTGTCTGTATAACTTACTTTACTACTACATCCAAAAGTAACTTCCAAAAGTAGAAGACTTCTAAAGATGAAACGTTATTCTGTAACGCTTTTTTTATAACTCGCTAGTACGAATTTCGAATTCACATTTATCTCTCTCTGTCTAACACAATACGATAGAATGAGAAAGATAGAGATGAATTTGAAACTCGCACTTCCGATTTATATAAATGATCGTTACAGAATAGCACTACAAATCTGCCACAAAAATTTCTATATACTGTTTCTAAAAAACAATAATTTTACTAAAACCTAGGCAACTAAAAATTTACAATGTATGTCCTAGAAAAAATACCAATTTTTATGTGCACACAACAGAATTCTAAGTAAATAAAATAGTGATCACACTACAAATGCATATACATATATACCCAACCGCAAAATAGCATCTCATTTGCGAACAAAATTATATACACAATGAAATATACCGTGAATTAATGGTCATTATGAACGTGATATCTAAAACAAAATCCAACCAAGCCACACTGTAATGACATAATTGCAAAAATACAATGATTATACACAAAATCGTAATAAAATCCCACATAATGTAATTTTTAGTATTTATTTTTTCTCAATTCAAAAATATAGACATTAAGCTCCCCTGTGTCTAATGCAAATCAGATGTATTAACACAACATTCTCTATAACTCTTGTATTTTACCTCGACACACTGTCTGTGACATTTCCAGGTTTACTGCAAAGAATTATTATCTATTACATTGTGTTTGTCCACTACTAGGCACTTTTATCGTTAAGTCGATAAAATATTGGGTAGTATGACTTAAAACAAAACATGAATAAAAAAAACACAAGGTTATCTATAAGATAAGTAGTTTTAAAATTAAATTACTTGTATCTTAGTATGTTGTATATTTGTAAAAAAATAGGAAATAAAACTCAACTATACTTATTATTTTATATTACTGGTGTCTAAAAAATATACCAACTATATACTGCACTGCGAATAATTGGCTACCTCTGCGTTTAAAACTATTAAAAATTATTATTTTTGCTTTTATTTTCATTGTTAAAATAATAATAAGACATTCAGTATCGTACTAAATTTAGTTCAATATAATATATAAATACTCGTTGTTTTATAATAAAGCTATTTTGCGACTTTCCTTGAGAACTTGTCAATCGTTCACCTTGACAGTGTTGTAATAGAATGAACATCTTCAGAATATGACGTAGTGAAGCGAAGCTTGATGCTAGCAACCCACCATCCAATAAACCAACATGCCTGCAGCGCTTACGACTTGACTTATTGTCATTGAATTTGTCGACCTCCGTGGCGCAGTGGTATGCACAGTGAATTTACAAGACGGAGGTCCTGGGTTCGATCCCGGGCTGGGCCAATTGAAGTTTTCTTAATTGGTCCAGGTCTGACTAGTTACCATCCTACCGGCAAAGATGTACCGCCAAGCTATTTAACGTTCCGGTACAATGTCGTGTAGAGACCGAAAGGGGTGTGGATTTTCATCCAACTCAAAACAAATTGGCTTGCTTTCATATTGGATTGCGTCATCACTTACCATCAGGCGTAGTCGGTTTAACTTGTAAAAAATTAAAAAAAAAACATACGATCAAACTGATCGTGACATCTGCATGATGTCATCGCGATATCACACGATCAGTTTTATCGGATATCAAGCCGTTAGCGCTGCAGGCATGTGGGCTTATTGGTTGGTGGGTGGCTAGCATTAGGCTATGTTGTAGTAATTTACCACATAAACACAATACGTCATTTATATTCATGAAGTTTACGTGGAACAGACTAATATTTTACTGTTGATTGTTCCGCATGGAAAAATAAAACCTACTTTAATTAAATATTACTATCTTCCAATGCCACCACTTTTAGCATGACTTACCTTATAAATATAGTTGTGAATAGTTACGAAATAATTCACAAAATAAAACTATTTAACAGTATAGCTAATTCAGTGACCTTCATATCACCTAAAATTCCAAATATCCAATTTTTATCAATCAGGTTTTCCCGTTTATTAACCACTTCTGTATCATACCAAACAAAATATTCAAAATGTGTATTATGTAATAATCAATCAACCTGTTTTTGAAGATAACGAAATTTATTTGGACTGTTATACTACAATGCTATTAAAACCTGGACTATTACGAATTTAAAATAACCTAATAGTATTAAAGTTTAATTTGTTGTAACTGGGGTAATGCATACCATTACAGGTCACTACTGGCAAACACAAAAGCACCTTGTTGCAATAGGGATAAGGCGTAAAGTCGTACACAATAGCGCAGTATAAACTACATAATATAATCCCATACGCAAGTGGAGTTTATTAGATTTGATTATATCATCCTCACCTTGTAACTGGATACAGCTGACTGAATTTCTGGCACAAGTGTAGACTGCAAGAATTCTCTATGTGGCAGTTAAGTGGTTTTCCTGCAGAAAAAGCATTATTTGCATAAGATAGTCCTAAATCATCATAATCATTATCAGCCCATATTCGGCTCACTGAGCTCGAGTCTCCTCTCAGAATGAGAGGGGTTAGGCCAATAGTATACCACGCTGGCCTAATGCGGATTGGCAGACTTCACACACGCAGAGAATTAAGAAAATTCTCTGGTAGGTATGCAGGTTTCCTCAGAATATTTTTCCTTCACCGTTCGAGACACGTGATATTTAATTGCTTAAAACTGAAAATTTGGAGATGCATGCCCCAGACCGGATTCGAAACCACACCCTCCGGAATCAGAGGCAGAGGTCATATCCACTGGGCTATAACGGCACACTTTATTGTATAAATATTAGTCCTAAATATCAATACGATTGAACGGCTGAATCTGTGTGAAATCAAGCACAAGGAATACTTTTTATCTGTATCCACACCCCTTAGCGGTTTCTACACATCATCGTACCGGAATGCTAGATTGCTACGCGGTACGTCTTTGCCGGTAGGGTGGTAACCACGGCCGAAGCCCACCAGCTAGGCCTGGACCAATTAGAAAAACTTCTAAAAGCCTAGCCGGGGATCGTACCCAGGACCCCCTTCTTGTATGTAATGTGCTTCCAGCTGTATTTTTCCCAACCAAGAAATTTCATCACATTTCAAAAAATATATAGTCCAGTAGCCAGAGAAAACCTTTTTATAATTTGCAAAATCTTACGTAAGAAACATTATTTTCAACTATAAAATGTTATTAAAATTAGCTTTTTTGATACTGCTATTATCGTTTTTATTAATGGTAAAAAGTTGTATCGATAATTGCCTTCGATTATTATTATCCAACACGAATCCAAATGTTCGTGTTTCGTAAAATTTACTGCAGTTATTGAAAGTTCCATTATACTATAACATTTTCGCAACATTTATTGTACAGATTGTACAAATTAACTTGTGTAAGTGACCATGTTCTTGTATTCTGCTACAAGTTTACTTACACCATAGATTAATAAAATAGGCAGACTCTGTCTGTCTGTCTATCTGTCATGGCACCATAGCTCCCAAAGCGATAAAGCAATTTCAATTTAGTTTTTTTTTTATTAAAGGTGCAAGTGTTCTTAGACATTTGTTTAATAAAAATCTGTTGATCCGTTTAAAAGTTGTGGGAGAATGTGGAAGTGGAGAAGAATAACCGAATGTCTACAAATATACTCGAGTGGGGTCCCAAATGAAAGCGCACTGAAAGAGAATATTGATGACTTGATCGAGAGTATAATTAACAATTACATGAACTTCGGGGGTTATTCAAAATTTTCAATTTTATGTTATTAAACTAAGGCACTAGTGCCGATTGAAAAGGGGGAACGCATGTATAAAATGTACAAAAACTCACCATTTTCATCCTCTACCGGCGGGTTGATCGGTGACCAAGTGACGCCGTGGTCGAAAGTAATAAGTGACACCAAGTGTTCCGGTTCTATGTTGGACACTTGGGACTTGTGGTTCACTTTCGACGCTATGTATATTCCTTTCAGTCCTTCAACTCGGTACAAGTCCGTGAATGGGTCCTCTGTTACGTCTCTACAATGCACAAAAAGTGTACTATTATATTCTATCTAATATGGACGGATAGATGAATGTTTGATACTCAATCATACAGTAACGACTAAACGGATGATATTTGGCAAACAGATTATAGTCTGTCATAGGCTACTTTTTATTTTATCTTGATATTTCCTCAAAAAGGATCTATAAAGGTGAAAACGCAACGCATATGTAGTTTCATCATTATCAGACTTGGACTTCCAAGCACAACGGTCTCGAGCCACCAGCATCCAGCGGCTCCCTGCACCCCGCTTGATGTTATCGGTCCACCTTGGGACCCCAACGTCCATCGGCTCTTCGAACTATGTGGCTTGCCCATTGGCACTTCAGCTTCACGACTCGCTGAGCTATGTCAGTGACTTTGGTTTGTCTGCGGATCAATTTTTGATTCTATCATTCAGAGAAATCCCAAGCATAGCTCGCTCCATCGCCCGCTGAGTGACTTTGAGTCTTCTAATAACGCCCTTCTTCACACACGTAGAGAATTAGGAAAATTCTCTGGTACGCAGGTTTTCTCACGATGTTTTCCTTCACCGTTTGAGACACGTGATTTTTAATTTCTTAATATATGGTTAACTCATATTTTACATAACATTTTATAAACAAACCATACATAATTTAAAATAAATAAGTTATGAAATAACATGCGTTTTCTACTTTCATTTTTCTTTGTATGCTTACTTTGGGGCTAGATAGTGATGTGTATTGTTTAAGTATATTTATAAAAAAGAAAAAGAAAGAAAAATTTCTTTGTTGGTAAACAGTACTCAGCAAGAAAGGCTGTAGAGATCTGCTAATTCAAAGTTATGGTACGTTTCATAACATTTTACAATGCTTTTTAAGTATAGGTAGTTATTGTTCAACAGTTACATACATTTTGTTTTTGCACTGTTCGTTGTGAACAGGAAAACTATTTATAGCTTTACAGTGAATTTCAATAATTAAATGTAAAATTTATTTTTCTGCATCCTTATGTTATATTCGTATTCAACACAAGGAAAAACGATACATTACGAGCCATCCTTGACATTTAAGTTTTCGAAATTAATTATCAATTCATAAAAGATATTTTAAGTAAAAAAGAAACTAAGAAATACAAACATTAAAGTCACACCATACTTCTTCCAAACGTAATCATTTAAATTAGCGATTCTCGGATTCGTATTTCGGTGGCAAACGAGTATAAAAACGATTTGGGTTTCCCTTTTTAAAATCATGTATTTTAGGTGTTTCCCCAGAAAACGCGTCAATAAATATGGTAATTCATAGCATAAGGGTCAGCGCAGACAGAACGGAGCGCAGCGGAGAGCATTTTATCAACGCACTTGAAAATAAACTTTAAAATTATTAAACTAAAGTGCATAAATGCCTGAACCGTTTGTCAGCACCTGACGATCAAGTAATCTCACATGACTGCAGGGCTAACGGCTTGACGTCCGATAAAACTGATCGTGTGTTGGTGGCGAACGCCATGATGTCATGCACATCGCGACTAACACCAGATCATAACAAAAAATGCTTGCACGTCCTCGAAGATACGCGAAAATCCCCGCGCGTCGTCAAGTCGTACGCGTAAATTCATTCAGTTTCAGTGTTGTCATTATCACTGAGCTTAAAGAAGTCGCATCCAAGCTCGAGCATACGCGATCCGTGAAGAAAATGCCCGAGACCGCGCGAGGATTACTCCTCTGTCTGCGCTGACCCTTACAGACCCAGTGGCGTGCACTAAATAGATACAAAAATGCACTGCCTACTACTATTTGTACATATAATGCCTACCCTAGTTAAAAACTTTGTGCACGTCACAGATTACAGCATATAGTGTTGTAATCAATTTATTCCAGGAATGCGCGTTGGACATTCCAGTTGTTAGACATGCACGTTTCGATGTAAAACTTAATGTATCCGCTGATAACGCTCCTTCAGTTTAATATAACATGAAAGTAGGTTTTTTCAGAAAGATAAACAAACGTCTATTTAGCTTCCTTTACTATACTAAAACCAATCTCGATGCACAAAGTTTATGCACACTTCACACTAATATTTTAAAGGCGAAAGTTTGTGTATAAGTATGTATCATTGTTCCTCCTTTACGCTGCGGCTACTAAAGCGATTTGGCTGAAATTTGGAATGGAAATAGATTTAACTCTGTATTAACACGCACTTTTCATCCCGGGAAATCAATGGATCCCGCGGGATTTGTGAAAAACTGAAATCCACGCGGACGAAGTCGCGGGCGTCTGCTAGTCAACAAATAAATTTAAAATTATTGTAGAATACGCATATAATTTCATACTTAATTTACTTAAAATTATGTATTGTTTTTTTTATAAACTATAAGTATATTATTTAAAAGATATTAAACTACATCTAATTATTCTAAGCTCAGAATAAAATTTATTGTCATTATTTTAGGAACAAGTTAATTAAAATTATTTTTTAGTGTAAAATGACTAGCGATTTTTACCCTCATTCTCAATTGGTTTGTTGATAAACATATTATTCAATATGGTTTCCGCTAAGTACTTTAGTAAGTAATTTATGATTACTTACTAAAGTACATATGCCTAATATATTTTTCGGAAAATGGAATATAGTCCACTAGCTAACGCTCGCGACTTCGCGTGGAATTCAGTTTTTCACAAATACCGCGGGACCATGGATTTTTCCGGGATGTAAAGTAGCGTATGTGTTAATTCAGGATATTATCTATCATCGCTTTAAATTAAAGCCAAATCGGTCTAGTAGTTGCGGCGTTAAAGAGTAACAAACATCCATACAAACTTTTACATTTATAATATAAAAATGTAAAGCCCAACGGTAAGAGCGGTTGGACTCATCATCATTGGTGGTTCGATCCCCGCCCCGTTGGTCTTTTGTCGTACCCACTCCTAGCAGTCTTTCCAGACTAGTTATATAAAATATGGCAAATTTTCTTTGAAAAAAAATTACTAGGTTAGGATATAATGATACTTACTCTAACCAACTGTCCTTCCAATTTCCTTCGGGGAAATAACACAGCACTTGTTCTAAACTCAACACGAAGTTGTACTGAGTGAAGTTCCTGCTTATTTCCGACACGTACAAATTGGCCAAGTTCTCTGTGTGCATGACAGAGACGAATATACGTTTGTCCGTCACATCGGCGATGTGGAACTTGTTGAGGTCCAGTTCAGTCTGGAATTGGGCTTTGAAGAAAGGGCCGCGCTGGTGAGATATGTAGAGGTCCAGAGAGTTTTTCTGAAACAAAATATTCAACATATAATACAAATAAAACTACACCACAGATTAAAGAATAATAGGCAGATAGAGCGGAACACGGCAGGGTTGCAGCCATTCAAAATGCAAATTCAAAAACGAATACATTCTATATAGTCAGTACGACACGAAGCGTCGCATCAGTCATCATTATCAACCCATACTCGGCTCACTGCCGAGCTCGAGTCTCCTCTCAGAATGAGAGGGGTTAGGCTTTTCTCTGGTATGCAGGTTTTCTCACTATGCTTTTCCTTCACCGTTTGAGACACGTGATATTTAATTTCTTAAAATGCACACAACTGAAAAGTTGGCGGTGCATGCCCCGGACCGGATTCAAACCCACACCCTCTTGAATCGGAGGCACAGGTCCTATCACGCTCTCTAAAAAAATAAGATTATTATCAGTCTATTATGATATCAATTTACGTAATTGTTGTTAGTGTCAAATCTTGAAATACAAATTATGAAAAAAGTTTGTATACGCGGATAACAAGGAGACGCGTGACGTTCGTTTTTTTCAGGGGTTTCACCGCGCGGCTTGTAAAGACTCATTCTGTATCATTCTATATTCTGTTCTACATTTTAGAAATAGAATCTCTAAGAATAAATAATATATTTTTCATTATAAAATGTAAAATAATATATGTTATTAAATTTGCAATTCACTCAAGGCCAAAAATTAATTTTGTACACGGCAAACTTAATCACTGTAATTAAGTACACTTCAGTAATATAATTAACCTTGAACCTTTGAAGCTTTGAAATAATTTAATTAAAACAAAATATTTTTTTTTTATATTACATTTTAGCTGGTACTATATAATTTTTAAAATTAGACTTAATATTATAGGAGTGATAGATGACCTCGACCAAATATTTCAATACATATAAATAAAATTTAAGTGTCCGACTGTGAATTCAAAATAATATGTTTTCTCAAGGGGTTATAGTTTTTAATTCGGAAGTAAAACAAATAAGCTTTTTTATTAATTTTAAGCTAATCTTTGAAACGAGACTTTCACTAGAAGATTCTAGTGAAAGTTAGAGCTTATTGAGCCATATTATTGATATAGGCCACTTTTTAGCCTGGAAAAATTCACGCTTCTCGCGGGATTTGTGTTCGCGCTAACGGCATATTTCCTGTAGTTTCATAATGTATGAAACTACAGGAAATATGCCGGTTGTATGGACTCGCCGCACACGGTTGACGCCGGTAGCCGCCACACGCTACAATCGTCGCTGCTCGCTTCTTGTGGCCCGCACCGGCCACTAAACGCCGTAACACGCCACTCGCGCGATAATGATACTGCATGTATGGGTGAAAAATGTAGCAGCCAACGACTACAATCAACAAGTGTCGACCACAGGCCACAAAATTAGCTGTCGCACGCTTCAGCCAATTTTGTGGCCCCTTCTTGCTACTTGTGGCGGCGTTTGTGGCTGTCGCGTGTGGCCCGTGTGCGGCGACACTTACAGTCAGTTTCTTCATGTAAAGCTAAAGTAACAGTAAATGTAGTAATTTTTTTTTTATTCTTGACAAGTTAGCCCTTGCCTACAATCTCACCTGATTGTAAGTGATGATGCTGTCTAAGATGGAAGCGGGATGGAACTTGTTAGGAGGAGGATGAAAATCCCCACCTCTTTCGGTTTCTACACGACATCGTACCGGAACGCTAAATCGCTTGACGGTACGTCTTTGTCAGTAGGGTGGTAACTAGCCACGGCCGAAGCCTCCCACCAGCCAGACCAATTAAGAAATTAAGAAAATCTCAATCGGCCCAGCTGGGGATCGAACCCAGGACCTCCGTCTTGTAAATCCACCGCGCATACCACTGCGCCACGGAGGCCGTCAGAGTAAGTAGTAAAGAAGACTTTATTTTTCAGTGAATAAGGCTGTCACTTTTGATTTATGACGTTACTTTGACTGTTACTTGCGATGAAGAAACTGGCCCGAAAAAATTTTGGAAGTGTGTTTTGGCTTGAGTGTGTCCGGGCGAATAAGCTGATAATGATTAAGTATTCACTAGGAACACAAATACAACACAAGCATTGTGAGTCACAAAAGCGAGTAGGTACCATGATTCATATAAAATTCACCGACTTTATGTTATTCAAACTGAACAAGCAACAGAAACAGTAATGATATTTAAGTACCTACGTCATCAACCCATATTCGGCTCACTGCTGAGTTCGAGTCTCCTCTCACAATGAGAGGGGTTAGGCCAATAGTCCACCACGCTGGCCCAATGCGGATTGGCAGACTTCACACACGCAGAGAATTAAGATAATTCTCTGGTATGCAGGTTTCCTCACGATGTTTTCCTTCACCGATTGAGACACGTGATATTTAATTTCTTAAAATGCACACAACTGAAAAGTTGGAGGTGCATGCCCCGACCGGATTCGAACCCACACCCTCCGGAATCAGAGGCAGAGGTCATATCCACTGGGCTATCACGGCTCTTTACTTTACTCTTTAAGTACCTAACAATAGTTCAATTAGGTATGTAATTTAGTTTTCAGTTATTTTTTGCTGAACTAATTTATGACCTGACTTAATATAATTTATAATGTCACATATACATTTAAATATTGGATAGAAGCAGGCGTTACTTTGCGGAAGTTCATCATGATTATATAATGATTTATTTATTTTGCTATCATCCGCGAACGTGCAATTGACTTTGCAATTGCACGTTGTAGAGTCTCATCTCCTGAGGATGCTCCGGTTTCGGGGTGAAACGTACGTAGAGTGTATTTTGTCGGACCTGGGTGACGTTGTCGCATGGGTTCTTTTTTTTTTTTTTTTATTCTTTACAAGTTAGCCCTTGACTACAATTTAGCCGAATTTTCGCGGATGATAGCAAAATAAATAAATCATTATATAACATATACATTTATTACACTGACTTTGCGATATCTCTTAAAATTAGCAATGCGCCACGGCTTCGCACCGGTTTTAATTCAATAAAAACTTAAATTCATGTGGTTATAATTTTTAACCGACTTCAAAAAGGAGGAGGTTCTCAATTCGGTCGGTATTTTTTTTTTTTTTTTATGTATGTACACCGATTACTCAAAGACGCCTGAACCGATTTCAAAAATTCTTTTTTTGTTTGAAACGGTATAGTCCCCATTTGGTCCCATTGCCATCATGTCAAGATCTGATGATGGGATCCTGGAGAAATTGAGGGGAACTTTCAAAAATTATATGGGTGTCTAGTGTGTTCGTAAACTTTTCCATTTAGTACTTTTAAGCACTATATGGATGGAGCCATAAAACAGACGAGGGAACTCCTCGGCGATTTACAGCAGTTACCTTGTGTTTGGGCTTGATTAATTTGTATTAATGAGTATTTTCCACATAGATAGGTTGTGACTGTCATTTAGGGGTTTGGTGATGAAGACCAAGGACAATTAAGGGAACTCCTTAACAGTTTACAGTAACTACCTTGTGTTTGGCCTTGATTAATTCGTATTGCTGAGAACTTTCTACCTATATGAGTTGTGTCTGTTATTAGGGGTCTGATGATGAAGACCAAGGTCAATTAAGGGAACTCCTTAACGGTTTACGGTAGCTACCTTGTGCTTAGGGTTGATTAATTTGTATTCCTAAGAATTTTGTACCAAGATGGGTTGTGACTGTCATTAGGGATCTGATGAATTCGTTTGAGATGAAATTTTACACTAAAAATGGAAAAATAATAAAAATTTTAATAAAAAAAATACAACCGACTTCAAAACCTAAAAACGTACCCACAAAACTAAAAAGCGAAAAATAACATCATAATATGTTCTACCTGCTGATCAGTATGAAGGCGGTGCTTAGCCGGTGTTGTCTTAATTTAAGCCATTTCTGACAGGACAACATGAAACAACTTTGTCTGCAAAATCTAAATTTATAAGATATTCTCACATGGCTTGAATTAATACATCACCGGCTTAGCACCGCCTTCATACTGATCACCAGGTAGAACATATTATGATGTTATTTTTCGCTTTTTAGTTTTGTGGGTACGTTTTTAGGTTTTGAAGTCGGTTGTATTTTTTTTATTAAAATTTTTATTATTCATAAAAGAATGGGGATGATGATAAGGTCAATGTTAACTAATTTATACATAAAAAGCAAAGATTGTCTGGTTATTTGCAAAATAAATAAGATTATAAAATTTCAAAATCTATTAATTTTTTTTTATCGTTATTAGATGAAAATTCATACAGTTTTAGCTTCCTTACATTAAATGTGACATTTTTCAATAAACAAAAATTCACAAATAACAATGATATTAGTAATTTTGTTTGAACGCCCATACAAATCTAACGATCAGCGAGCCAACGACGTCACTAAATCGTGCCATTTTGTATGGAGCGTTTTTCAGGGATCCGCGGCAACGCCGCAAATCTAACCCTATTAATCCCTGTAGCTCCGAAAATAATGATCGCAGATACCCTGTTACTTTGACAAAATTGCTTTACTATTAGTATACTCTTAATTTATATACAATTTAAAAAACTGTCATCATCCCTATTGTCAGCCTATTTTTATTCGTAGCTACCCTGGCCCATTGCAGGGCCAGGCCTTATTTTCTTGACTTTACAGTTTTTTTTAGTTATTACAGAAGGCTTTTCTTAATAACTGGACTATACAATACAATTCTTTTTTTAATTCGATCCAATAGTTCTGAGGTACGTTCAACGAAACAATCTCTTCAGCTTTATAAATATAATATTTAATTACTACAGATTTCTATATACAAAGTTGACACCGGATGCAATTCTACAAACATGAACTGTAGACTAAACATTACAGAACATAACACTACCTTTATGCAACTAGAAACCTTATACGTTATTTATAATAAATAATGTTTTACTTGCAGAGGTGTACATTTTTATGATAAGAATATTGTTTAGTAGAACGTATAGCAAACAAGTATATAATTATAATATTATATGTAGCAACTTTGCATTGACTTCTTATTAAACTTTGGGTCGAAGTCAGATGAGGTCGATAGTAGGAATGCATAACGGCGGGTAGGGACGAGGGGTAGGGTAGGGTAGGGTAGGGGTAGGGGTAGGGGTAGGGGTAGGGTAGGGGTAGTTGAAAGTTTACATTGAGTCTCACGCGGACGAAGTCGCGGGCGTCCGCTAGTTATTTACTAAAAATAACTATTTCAAGTATGTACACAGAAAGAAACATTACGAGTATCCTCTGCCATAAAGCCATGACACAGTACCTAATCTTATTATGCAAAATAAATTAAAAAAAAAACCAACGTGGCTTTATGTTCTATACCTAAATCACTCAGTATTATGCCAATTCTGTGAATTGATTTTCACCGGCGTTCCAACTATTTTATAGTTAAGGAAAATACGAGTACATAACACGATGCTAATTATACCGTACTGTGTCTAGGTATGTATAGACCTCGGCTAAAAAGTTGCACCAAAATGCTCATCTTTTTTCTTTTCCCTTTTTGTTTGTTATTATTTTTTTTTGACCTTTAACGAGTATATTGCAACTTTGTTATATGAAAAATATATTGTATAGCAAAGGAGTTCGATGAATTTCAATTTATAAATCAAGTTGATGAATACAGAAGTGGTATAGGGTTAGCTATTGTCATAGTTAATTTCCATCCAATGGACAAAAATGTACCAGTACGTTAGCGTTCCGGTACGATGCTACGTGGTTTTAAATTTTGACTGCCTCTTTCCTTTAACATATTAAATTATTACCTATTAAAACAGGAAATACAAATGTACTCAACGACCCTTATGTAAATAAATAATAGGTACTTATGACAGAGAGGCATGTATCACTTTAGGTCAGAGGTCAAAGCTGTGATTCAACGAGAACGTTCTAGACTCAAAGGACTAAATGGGACGAATTTGTCTCGCATTATTCACTTTACTAACTACTTCCTCGCGCCGGCCGGAGTGACAACTGTCAGGGCGATCGGGATTATGGAATGGGATTGACACGCGCAGTATTAGTTATAAGTAAATATCACTATATTTACTACTATCTTTATTGATATATTAGTCTCCACATTACACTAATATTATAAATGCCAAAGTTTGTGTGTCTGTATAAGTGAGTATATATGTTTGTTTCTCTTTTACGCAGCGGCTACTGAAGCGATTTGGCTGAAATTTGGAATGGAAATAGATTTTACTCAGGATTAACACACAGGCTACGTGTCTAGGCGTCCCGGAAAAGCCATCAGTTCCCGAGGGATTTGTGAAAAACTGGATTCCACGCAGACGAAGTTGCGGGCGTCCGCTAGTAGCTTATAAGAAAATATTACTATACCTCCTATTATCTTTATTAATGTATATTAGTTAATAGTCTAATAGCCAACAAACTTAAGAAATCGGACACTCAAGATCGGGCAAAGTGGGCAAGATTATGCCGGAAGCTAGGAAGAAGAAGAAGAAGAAGAAAATTATTTAGTCGACTAGCATTTGTGCGAAATGTAGATTATGTAGTTCGGAATACCTATCACATTTTTTTCAGGGATAGCCATACCCTTTATACTTTTCTTACACTAGACAATCATTATGATTGTCGAGTTGTTATGCCGGACAACCATCTAAATTCTAATAAGGACTGATTTATTGTTATGCCTACAAAATCACCGCTAAAAGTGATTCGAATTTGGCTACTCCCCTAAACGAACACATGGACAATTTTCTATTTACTTACATTATACATATATTTATGTATATGTTTTTACACTTCCTGTACACACAATATTGTAGACGATATTTACGTATTATTTGTTCAAATAACGTTTTTTTTTTTTATTCTTTACAAGTTAGCCCTTGACTACAATCTCACCTGATGGTAAGTGATGATGTAATCTAAGATGGAAGCGGACTAACTTGTTAGGAGGAGGATGAAAATCCACACTCCTTTCGGTTTCTACACGACATCGTACCGGAACGCTAAATCGCTTGGCGGTACGTCTTTGTCGGTAGGGTGGTAACTAGCCACGGCCGAAGTCTCCCACCAGCTAGACCTGGACCAATTAAGAAAACCTCAATCGGCCCAGCCGGGGATCGAACCCAGGACCTCCGTCTTGTAAATCCACCGCGCATACCATTGCGCCACAGAGGCCGTCAAAAAAACTTTCGTTGTTTACTATGCCACTAAATGAAATTAACGTGTGTAACACCAGACATATTAAAAACTAAAACCTTAGTCGCTTGATTACAACGCCCAACGTGTGAATATGCAATATTATGAATAAAACATGACGTTGAGAGGCTGATTGGATGAAGAGCAACTATTATCGTGGCCCCGTTCACAAAAAGTGCACCCCATAGTTTATGCCATCCTGCATGTTACATACATAATTCATAATGTAGACGTTAGTTGAACTTTCCCGTTAAATATCTACGTTTAATGCTAGCCACAAACGGTCAATTATTCTCATGTTTCTGTAGCACCCTCGACTATAATTGATCGTGTTGGCCACTGCGTACATGACTTCTATCCGCGTGGGTTCTACCGTTTGCTTTTCAGAAACGTGAGAATAATTGACGGTCAATGGCGACTTTAATGTAAGCTTTTGAGCACGGAAACATACCAGTAGAATTACTTATTAACATTATTAGCAGGGTATCAATTAAGATTCTTAATCAAAGAATTCGTGCGGAAAATACTAACACTAAGGTTTATTTAATTGCAAGCCGACGCTTCGCGGTTTGTTTTGCAAAAATGCGGGGATAAAAATATGTGTGACACTCATAAATAACGTGGCTTTGTAGAGGTAAAAGATTTTACAATCGGTTGAGTAGATCCAGAGATTACCTCCTACAAACACTACAAACTTTACCTCTTTATAATATCAGTATAGATTAATATAGATTTACTTTGTTAAACTGCCCGCATTATGTCGACCTCTCAGGCTCAATTGGATATGTTAGGTTTGATTACCAACTCTATTAATTAATTTTTTTTCCTAAATTAGCTCTGATCTAGTCTGATCTACTGATGACGTACTTAGTACGTACCGTCAAACGATTTACCATTACTATAATTGATGCCGCGTAGAAATGTCAGAGGTATATAATAGAGGTATCAAAATAGTTAGAATAAACTTGTACCTCTTAGACTAATAACCTATAGACCCGCACGCAACACGTAACAATTTTTCACTACAAACGTAAGCCACTTTTGTGAACGTAAGCATTATTAATACATTTTATTAAGACAATACCGGCTAAGCACCGCCTTCATACTGATCAGCAGGTAGAACATATGTTATTTTTTACTTTTTAGTTTAGTGGGTACGTTTTTAGGTTTTGAAGTCGGTTGTATTTTTTTTATTAAAATTTTTATTATTTTTACATTTTTAGTGTAAAATTTCATCTCAAACGAATACATCAGACCCCTAATGACAGTCACAACCCATCTTGGTAAAAAATTCTTAGCAATACAAATTAATCAAGCCCAAGCACAAGGTAGCTACCGTAAACCGTTAAGGGGTTCCCTTAATTGACCTTGGTCTTCATCATCAGACCCCTAATAACAGACACAACTCATCTATGTAGAAAGTTCTCAGCAATACGAATTAATCAAGGTCAAACACAAGGTAGTTACTGTAAACTGTTAAGGAGTTCCCTTAATTGTCCTTGGTCTTCATCACCAAACCCCTAAATGACAGTCACAACCTATCTATGTGGAAAGTTCTCATTAATACAAATTAATCAAGCCCAAACACAAGGTAACTGCTGTAAATCGCCGAGGAGTTCCCTCGTCTGTTTTATGGCTCCATCATCAGATCAATTTTAAACTTTCATGAAATTGTAGTGCTTAAAAGTACTAAATGGAAAAGTATACAAACACACTAGACACCCATATAATTTTCGAAAGTTCCTCTCAATTTCTCCAGGATCCCATCATCAGATCTTGACATGATGGCAATGGGACCAAATGGGGACTACACCGTTTCAAACAAAAAAAGAGTTTTTGAAATCGGTCCAGGCGTCTTTGAGTAATCAGTGTACATACATAAAAAAAAAAAAAAAAAAAAAAAAAAAAAAAAAAAAAAAAAAAAAAAAATACCGACCGAATTGAGAACCTCCTCCTTTTTGAAGTCGGTTAAAAAAGATTGGTGTTAAACTGTATTATACGACTGTGTGCTTAGTTTTAAATAAATTTGTAAAATGGTGGTAAACAAAAAAAAATAAACCTTAGCTGAGTTTGTTGTGGGCTCTTCTTGGACCAAGACGCGTTTGAAACCCTCGCAACTTTAATTTTAAGTTTTCGACTATTATTACCACCATTAGATTAAATTAAATTATGACATAATCTTGACATTTCAAAGGTGCTTGTAAACTAAGCCTAATTGAAATAAATGAATTTTGAATTTGAACTTACCTCTTTAGACTGTTTTGTGGCGAACATGAAATCTCCTTTGATCTGGAAGTCCTTAGCATCCGCGAACAGTTCATGGGCATTCACCATGATGTTGGCGGGGTCATTGACACTGAGCACCGTACTGTTGCCTCCAGGCTTCCACCTTTCCACGTAGAACATCTTCGCGTAACCCGGCGCCGAAGACCATAGGAAAGTTTTCACATAACTCTGTATCAACTTGAAGGTTTTTCCCCCATCTAGAGTCATGTACAGCTGAAACGAAAGATTAATTTAATATTGATAATAATCTATACTAAGATTATAAAGCTGAAATTAGAATCATTTTGAAAATAGGTTTAGCAGCTTTTGAGTTTATTTGTTACACACAAAAAATACAAATCTATCCTCTTTATAATATTAGTATAGTATTACCTGTTAATCAAGTGTGCTAATTCCAAACATAACACAGGTATTTAAAATTATCAATAAATAAATAAAAAAATAAATATACTTGAACAATACACATCACTATCTAGCCCCAAAGTAAGCATACAGAGTAGCTTGTGTTATGGTATGATATTATAATATTAACATATAAATACTTATATAATGTATAAATACACACAGACACTGGAAAACACCCATGCTCATCACACAAATATTTTCCAGTTGTGGGAATCGAACCCACGGCCGTGGATGCAGAAAGCAGGGTCACTACCCACTGCGCCACGCGGCTGTCAATTTAAATTAATGAGACTAAATGTTTGTTTCCTGCAAATCTAAGTATAGGTTTGAATAATAAGGTGTGAAATAAAGTGCCAAAAATTGTGTTTGTATGTTTGTGAGATTACAGTGGTAATCTCTGGATCTACTGAACCGATTAAGAAAATTTACTTAGTCGAGGTTACTACACCATTAATGAGTTCCTCAATGATAAAGATGCTTGGAGGCCATTGGATCAGCTTCCACCTTCACACAGGAAGTAAAACTACAAGAAATTGTAATGTTGTCATCAATTGTAAATTATAATCATATATTGTATGATTTTTAAAAGAGCAACTCTTGAGTTTCTTGCAGGTTTCTTCTCAGCAGAACCTGCCTTCCGAACCGGTGGTAGAATTTACAAATAGTCAACTGACGTTTCAAAAGTGCTTGTAACTGAGCCTACTTGAAATAAATGAATTGTGAATTTTATCCCGCGGGAGAAACCGCGAGGCATTTACTAGTGATAACATTACAGACACTCGTACGCTTTGTATGTATGTATTTGATACCTACACGTATAATGTTCTAAATGACATAATATTTATCCAACAAACGATATCAGCGAAACCGAAACTTGACCCAGACCTCACAGTTGGCTCCGTGAACTGCGTGAGTCACGCCACGGACGGTACAATAATATTTATATATATTATATATATCCGAATGATAAGAGACTACTCGTAGGTATGTCATTAATATATAAGTGGTTCGATCTTTCCTACCAACCTACTACAATATTAATTTTAAATTTTAAATATAAATCACTTAAATGGTGGGAGGCTTCGGCCGTGGCTAGTACCGGCAAAGACGTACCGCCAAGCGATTTAGCGTTCCGGTACGATGTCGTGTATAAACCGAAAGGTGTGTGGATTTTCATCCTTCTAACAAGTTAGTCCGCTTCCATCTTAGACTGCATCAACATTTTTTACCTTCAGGTGAAATTGTTGTAGTCAAGGGCTAACTTGTAAATAATAAAAAACTTAAAAAAATTTAAATATGTATAGGTAAACATAAATTACAATATAAAATATTAACCTTTTTTTAAATAAAGCTATAAGTAGTGCTAACATGCGGCTAAGTGTAGAAGGCGAAGTTGTCCAAGACCTATCTCTTCTTATGCAATAAAAGAGATAGTGGTATTTCCGGTTGCGCCGTTATTGGTTGATATTTGTCTATTTCTCTTCACGATATATGTCTTTGGTCACATGTTAGCACTAAATACCACAACAGGCCAAACTTACAACCGAGAGGATTAGATCCCCTCCCGCTGATCTACTGATGTATCCACTCCTTACACAGTCTTTCCGACTAAGATTTATAAGATTTCACCCGAATAGTTCCCGTGCCCGTGGAAATATGGGGAGAAAATATAGCCATGTCTCTCACAAATAACGTGGCTTTTTATTAGTGAAAGAGCTTTTAAAAGCGTGTCAGTAGACCCAGAGATTACCCCCTCGAACTTCGATAACTTTATCTGTTTTCACTAATGCTTCAAAAACCGTGAATAATTCTGGAAAAACTAGAATAAAAATGTTCTGCTATGTTCTGCTTCATGATCTCATTTATCTCTGCACGAAAATTAATCCACATTGGTTCAGCGATCAGCTGTTTAAAAAGTTTTTGAAAAACTGACTTGGATTTTGAAATATCAGAAAGAATTAATATGTATTATGATACTTACATTTCTCGTAGAGTCGACTTTGTCCAATATAACATATCGGTTAGGCACTTCTTCGTCGAAAGCGAGCTCGCTGGGGTGGAAACTGAGGTCCGACCTGGTTATGGTCACACCATTATCTTGCGTGTAATAAAGCTTCTTATTCGTAGAGTCCACAAACACGCACTAAAACAAAAAATGCAATAAATAAAGAGGTCCAATAAAATAATGCTTTTGAATTGAATACACAGTTTTGAGTCCACTTTTAAGACTTGACGTCACTCCTCCATCTAAAACCTATGAGGTTTCAGATCATGAGCATTTTTGTCCTTGAATTCAGGACATTCAAGTCCTAGATTAATCGGGTTATGAAATATTGAGTACTTTCTCCCAAGAAATACATAAAAGCAGCCCGGAGATAGAGTGTTGGTTGTGTTACATCACCGTGTTTTGGAGAGCAAGTTAAGCTGTTCCTTCTGGGCATTATCATTAACATCTGATAGTCTAGTGGATATGATATGACCTCTGCCTTCGATCTGGAGGGAGTAGGTTCTAAACCGGTCACAGGCAAGCACCTCCAACTTTTCAGTTATGTGTATTTTAAGAAATTTCACGTGTCTCAAACGCTGAAGAAAAACATCGTGAGGAAACCTGCATACCAGAGAATTTTCTTAATGGGGATGATGACAGTTTTTTAAATTGTATATAAATTAAGAGTATGCTAATAGTAAAGCAATTTTGTAAAAGTAACAGGGTATCTGCGATCATTACTTTTGGAGCTACAGGGATTTAAAGGGTCAGATTTGCGGCGCTGCCACGGATCCCTGAAAAACGCCCCATACAAAATGGTACGAACTTATGACGTCGTTGGCAATTAATGATCGTTAGATTTGTATGGGCGTTCAAACAAAATTACTAATATCTTTGTTATTTGTGCGTTTATGTTTATAGTTCATTTATTAAAAAATGTCACATTTAATGTAAGGAAGCTAAAACTGTATGAATTTTCATCTAATTACCTTAAAAGATTTTTAATAGATTTTGAAATTTTATAATCTTATTTATTTTGCAAATATCCAGTCAATCTTTGCTTTTTATGTATAAATGAGTTAACATTGACCTTATTTACCCGAATGTATCATAAAAATCAATATATTCAAACCTAGTCATCATCCCCATTCTCTATGTGTGTGATATTTGCAAATCCGCATTGGAATCCGTGGTGGACTATTGGCCTAACCCCTCTCATTCTCAGAGGAGACTCGAGTTTAGCAGTGAGCCGAATATGGGTTGATAATGATAGCGATGTTTTAGATTGTTTAGTTTTCTCTGGTTATACTCGTATACATAGAAGTTTGTCAATTATTATCATTACATAATATTACTATATTTTATTTTTACGACTTCGGAGACCAGTTCTAATTTCTATAACACATAAATAATTCAGTATATTCCGCAAAGGTCACCTTTGAACACTAATTCTCGAAAGAATTTAGCATTACCACAGAATACATTTTATAGCTGTTTAAAAAAACTGTACTTTAGAAGCAATTGCTTCTGTAACTGATTTGTTACTGGATGTTATTTGACACTGTGATGTAAGAAAGTTACAATATAAATTTATTATGTCGTACTAATTATAAATAATTTATAAATACTACGGAAATTAATAAAAATTCAATTAACTTGTCCAATCTAACATGTTCTTTTAACAGTTAAAGGTCGTGTAGTTATTTTAAATCGTATCACAATTTCGGAATGCTGTTCATACAAGTATTACTGATTATTATTTGTAACTGAATACGAGTCGCAAAGCTAAAGTGGCAATGGGCACGGCATATAGATCGAAAAGCCAATGGACGTTGGTTGTTGGTTGGGTCCCAAGGTGCAGGAATGGCGACCCCGCACTGGAAAGCGCAGTGTTGGTCGACCCTCCACTTGGACTGAGCTTTAACTAGTCAGAAAAGACTGTTAGAAGTACTCGTAGTTGCGACAATAATGGAGCGGATGAGGACATCACCTCTCGGTGATAATAATCTCTACACCCTTGAGCTATTGAGGCTTGAGCTATTATGTATCGTAACCAGATAGTCATACGGAGCCCGTGCCAAGAGTCCACATCAGGAATTCGACAAAAAGAAAGTTGAGAAATCATCAACAAATCGATTTTAACATGTAGATTATATATTATATCTTGAATTAACATCTTGGTTTAATTTTTTTCATTACAAAAAACCAAGAAAATCAAAATTCGTTAATTTCAAGTAGGATCAGTTTACAAGCACTTTTGATACGTCAATTAACTGTTTGTAAAGATTCTACCACCGAATCGGAAGGCAGGTTCTGCTGAGAAGAAACCGGCAAGAAACTCAACAGTTGCTCTTTTTAAAAAAATCATAAGAGTATTTTAATTTACAATTGATGAAAATATTACAATTTCTTATAGTTTTACTTCTTGTGTGAAGGTGGAAGCTGATCCAATGACCTCCAAGCACCTTTATCATCAAGGGACTCATCAATGGTGTAAACCGAAACCGATTTCGAGGCGAACGAGGTTCCAGGCGTTCAGTAGTAATCCCTACATGTAATTTGAACCTTTTAAGAACGATACAATTTTAGTCATTATACGGTTATATTCCGTTGTTTTGATAAACAATAAGTAAATGAAATTCTTTTGAGTTCAAGAGTTATAGATAAAAACAATAATGTAGGGAGTTTTCAATTTCATTTTGTTTGTCAGTTTATCTAATCTTTCACGTTATTTTATCTTTCGTCAGAGGTGTATTTCAAATGTTTTATACGGAAATAAACAAAAACACGAAACTATGATAACAATAACTCAACTCAACAGTGAGCCAAATATGGGTTGTCAATAATGATTATAAATAGGTATATCGCTCCGGTACGATGTCGTGTAGAAACCGTGTGAGGAGGGTGAAAATCCACACCCCTTTGGTGTGGATTTTCACCCTCCTCACACGGTTTTTTATAACAAATTAGCCCACTTCCATCTTAGATTGCATCATAATTTACCATCAGGTGAGATTGTAATCAAGGGCTAACTTGTAAAGAATAAAAATGGTAAGATTTGTTTTACACATATGTAGCTACAACTTATACCACATAACTATTTTTCATCAGGCATCATTTATAGTCAATTAGTCAAGCAGAAAAATCCCTTAAATAAAACTAAGAAGTGTGACTTATTACATTTTTAATGTTTATGAACCCGCCTACAAAACAAACGAACCTATTATGGAAAAAATCATTAATCTAGGGTAAAACCCAGGAAATTAAAAATTAAAAAAATTTTTGTAGTTGTAGCGGTAATAATTGTACACTCTATTTATTTATTTTTATGCATTGTATATACTTATGTGTATGCATTAATGTATGTATTACTTTTAGGTTTATGTATTCATACGCTATCATAGTCAATTAAATAAATAGGCAGAATATGAATCATAATTAATTATTATAACTGTACAGTTATCTGTAATTAATCTTAAGGACAATGACCACTGTACAACTAATTCATGTTTGCTATAGCAAAAAATAATAGAGACTGTCTGATGTCGGTTAGTCCCCTTCGTTCTTGATTATCATTAAAACGATCCATTCAAAAAAATCACCACGTTACTTTGAACCAGACAAAAAGTTTACTGACTCGTACAAAAAAGTCGTTCGCAGCAAAAAGTTCGCAAAAAGTGATAGACTAATTTTTCTGGTGCAGCTGAAATTTTTCTGAAAGAGTTTTAGTAGTCGAGTTCTTTGTGACACAGATCGTCTTAGGAAGTACCCTGCCATGCGTATATTACTAATATTATACACTCGAAAGTTTGTATGGATGTTTGTTACTCTTTAATGCTGCAACTACTAAACCGATTTGGCTGAAATTTGGAATGGAAATTGATTTTAGTCTACTATTTTAGGCTACTTTTCAACCCGGAAAAATCCATGGTTCTCGAGGGATTTGTGAAAAACTAAATTTCACGCGGACGAAGTCGCGGGCGTCCGCTAGTTTTTGCATAAAGCAACATTGCTGTATTAGTCATTGGGTAACAAAATATTTATTTCAAATTTTGTGTATGTAGTCTAATAGTATAAGGAATCCACGGTAAGTCGGACATGAATGAACCATGGTAGTGGGTTACAAGATTGTTGAATATGTGATTAGACATCCGCTAAGAACGAATATTACAACAGGGCTGGATTAAGGAGAATCTAGGGGCGGACGAAGTCACGGGCGTCCGCTAGTAATGTAATCTGAGAGCTGATTTTTGCAGAATAGATAAAAAAAGATATTCAAAATCAAATGGTAATCTTGTCGGTCAATTTTCAGAGGGCATATTTGTTATCGGACGAGTCTAACTCGAAAGTAAAACGCCCCATGGTTCGCTACGGTCATAATTTTGTCCAATTCGCCATGAACAACTCAAAATCTGAGCTGTACCTATGATCACCATCAATCAAAGGCACACTGCCGTGTCGCAGTTTGAGTCGTGCCGCATTGCAAGAACCAGCTCATAACAAAGGGCCTCGTATGGGTTTGAAATTAGTCGGGCATACTCGAGTCGAGTCGAGTTTTAGCCCGCGTCTCATAATCAATTATTTAATATCTGTACTGTACTAAAACATATTCAAGCATTTTTTTTGTCTGTTTGTCCTGGGTAATCTCTGGATCAGCCAAACCGATTTTAATGGGACTCTTGAAGATACAGGAAACTATGAAGCAACTTATAGATTACTTTTTATCCCGATAAAATACACGGCTCCCGCGAGATTCGTGAAAAGAATTTCACGCGTACGAAGTAGCGGGCGTCCGCTTGTCATGAATAAAAATTTTGGTTTTGGTTTTGGGTTTGGGACTCTCACAGGCAGCACATCATAGAACGATTCCTTGCATATGCGCAATGTTGCTGTTAACGATGGTTTTCATCAGGTGAACCTATTTGTTTAACCATTATTATAAACTAGCTAACGCCGCGCGGTTTGACCAGCGTGGTTCCCGTTTCCGTAGGAATAAGGGGATAATACATAGCCTTCATCGATAAATGGGCTATCTCACACTGAAAGAATTTTACAAATCGGACCAGTAGTTCCTGAGATTAGTGCGTTCAATCAAACAAACAAACAAACTCTTCAGTTTTATAATACACAGCACAGATTATAATATTAGCACAGATAAGAGCTCCGTTTTTAACCGACTTCCAAAAAGGAGGATTAAAGCCGTTTCTGAAAGAACCACAGAAATTGTGTAATTTAAACGGCTTGAATTAAAACATGACACTGGATTGGCACCGCCTTCAAACTGATCAGAAGGTAGTACATAGGTAAGATGTTATTTTTTGCTTTTTAGTTTAGGTTAATTTTTGAGTTGGAAGTCAGTTGAATTTTTTTTATTAAAATTTTTATTTTACGTACGTACGTTCGGAACCCTAAAAACCGATTTGGCTTCGAAGCAGGGTTCGAAATCGCTTACCAATTTTAGTGATTTTATTAGTTAACTGAATCTACGAGGATAGGCCTTCTACTATACAAAGCAGTTGTCAAGCTATTTAGTATTCCGCCGCAATAGTGCCGCGTGCGTAAAAACTAATTAATTAACTTAAAAAAAACATTTTATTTTACTTAGCGATAACATCTTTTGCTTTTGATATAAACTGGTACGTGTAAATCTATTATTATGAGTATTTAACAAACTTCATTGCAAAATATTAGATAGCCTTTAGGAATGTAAATATAGATTTTAAAATACTTCTCGCATTTTGGATTGCTATCAAATTTCAGGCTAACACATATAAATGATGAAAAGGACTGAATTTAATCACATGTTCAGTTAAGTCCAAAGTTAAATTGAATCAACTTGTAAGTTATCTTCCTCATCATCATTTCCTAACCCTTATCCCACTTAAGTGGAGTCGGAAAAATATGTCAATCTTTTCCATTCGCCTCGTTTACTCGTCAACTCATCATCCACTTCTTTTACACACATGTCCTCTTTCACACAATCCAACCATCTCTTCTTTGGCCTTCCTCTTCTCTTATTCCCTTAAGTTATCTTTCTAATTCTCGAAAATAGGCTAGTAGACACTGTTTTAAAAGAGTCTTGTTGAGTTCTATTAGATTGAAAAAAAAAATTAAACGATAAAATATAGATCATGGCCAACAGAAAATATAAAAAAAAATATATTTTCATGTATTCACGCCTCAAAAAAATATGATATTTTTTTTTCAATCATGTAGAACGATAATTCACAATATAGGACCATTCAAAAAAACTGTCAACTAGCCTATTCTGCTATCTTCAATAGCTACTTTTATTTTACAAAGCAGTTAGCTAGGTAGGTATCTACTATTCATACGTAAGTGATGAAAAATGAGTCCTCGTGCGGTCATTCGACGCAAGTGGCATTTTATTGTGTGGCATAGTTCGTTGACTTCTACTTAGCAAATTCAAGTACATATGGATATTGACTATCATTGATAAAATTTGTCATGTTTTGTTTGTATGATGAAGAATGTGTTTTTGTATCACATATACAGCTGTATTTAATGTTGTTTTTTTTTCTTTATCCTCTAATGTCCTATTTTGCAATACTACATAGGTTATTTAGTTAATTATCTTTATTTTTCCTTTTTTTTAGTCTCTCTTTACTCCTGCAATCTGTCGTGAGACATTCAGCGGGATTTTAAATATTTGTATCAAGGCGTCTTATGTGCAAAATCCAGTGATTTGCCCATAGATAATAATCTAGTGTCTATTTATTTTTCCTTAAAAAACATTAGTCATATGGTATGGATAATTATTATTATTACTCATTATTTCATTTGTGTATTTTTTCTGTTTTTGTCTGTTTGTTTTTCTAGTTTCGAATATTCACTGTATAATTATAATTAGTGCACAGTAAAAACAACTATGGTTTGTATTGCACTATGGTTAGGCTTAATTTCCATATGTATTTTATATAAATAAAATTAAATATAATTAAGGAATTTATGTAATTACGAGTATATGTCATTTCCTCTTTCACTAAGAAATATTGAGCGCTTTTCCCTTTCCTCCTTTTAAATCTTATTATAGTTTAAATATTCTTTTAAGTTTTCTTCCTCTGTAAAGGCAGAGCTATGTAAACAATGGAAAATCCATTAAAAACGCCAGAAAAATGTACTTTCATTCATACAGGAAGTGTAGGGCTTCCTAGTTATGTTTATAGCAAATTATCAGATTAATATGATTACGGACACAGATTAATCAATAATACGGCAGATAGAGCGTACGGAACTTCAAACGGAAACCTTCGGAAATTCAAAAAAGAATACATTTACGAGTCAGTACGACACGAAGCGTCGCATCAGTAACTTTCAATATTATTCAAGAAAAATGGCGTCTTATGTTTTTAGATATTTTAAAACTGTTCATAAAAACTAAAGAAATATGATAGAGTATTTTTTATTGGTAATTATTGATTATTATATTAATTTACGTAGTTATTGTTAGTGTTAAATTTTGAAATATAAATTATGAAAAAATATTTGTATAAGCGGACGTGAGGAGATGCGGGACATTTGTTTTTTTTATGGGTTTCACCGACTTCTACTTGTATAGACTCATTCTGTATGATCTTTATTCTGTGATTATAGGTTATTAGATTAGTTGTACTTACAAACTCCGGATATTTAGCATGGTTGAAGAACTTATCCAACTGGGCATATCCACTGTTGGCATCGTCTCCCAGCCTGAAGCTCTCAGTCTTGTTTGTGAAATTTTTTCCATAGTCATAGGAGATGTACAGAGCTGACGATGAAGTGATCCCTTTGTTCCTGGTACTGGAGTCTCGTGCCAAGCAAATAATGACATTGGAGCCCTCTCCCACCCAGTGCACCATCAACTGCTGGTGGCTGTCATTAAGGTGGGTAGTCTGTTAAGAAAATAAAAAATTATTATTAAATATATGTATAAACCAGGTTTTCATTAAGCTTGGAATTTAAAGCCCAATGCCAACAATACACATATTATCACATCCGTTTGTCTGAGCTTGAGCTTTTGATGGCCTCCGTGGCACAGTGGTATGCGTGGTGGATTTACAAAAACAGAAGTCCTGGGTTTGATCCCTGGCTGGTGGGATGCTTCAGCCGTGGCTAGCTACCACCCTACATACGGCAGAGACATGTGAGTGTCATCAACGAACTTGCCAAGCTGTACTTCTATATATTTTTTTTTTTTTTATTTTTTACACGCCAGCCCTTGACCACAATCTCACCACAATGGTACAATCTCTACATGATGGTAAGTGATGATGAAATCTAAGATGGAAGCGGGCTAACTTGTTAGGAGGAGGATGAAAATCTGTACCCTTTTTGGTTTCTACACAACATTGTACCAGAACGTTAAATCGCAAGGCGGTTATGTTTTTGTCGGTAGGGTGGTAACTAGCCACAGCCTAAACGGCTAAAAATACTGTGGCTGCTACTGCCAAAGGCATAATTAAATGAATAAGTAATTAAAATTATTGACCAATTATTTAGAACCCAGAAATAGTCTCACTATTCTAAAGTCCAAAGGTATATTCCAAGAACAATAGAAATTAAATAAATAATCAAATATTGTACACAGTAATATTAATTAACCCCAATACTTCTTATCAACATAACAAGGTAAACTAAAAGTGTTATTTCTTAGCATTGAAGTTATATTAAACTATTGATAGGAAATAGGTACTCTTGACATACCCATAATACTAACAGATACCCTGCGGTTTTACCTACATAGTTCCAGTTTTAGTGTAAATATGGGATTTAAAATAAAGCATATTATGACACTCACAAATAATGTGTATGTATAAGAATTTTGCAACCCTACCGGCAAAGACGTGCCGCCAAGTGATTTAGTGTTTTGGTACAATGTTGTGTAGAAACCATAATGGGAGTGGATTTTCATCCTACACCAAACAAGTTAGCCCGCTTCCATCTTAGATTGCATTATCACTTACGAGTACCATCAGGTAAGATTGCAGTCAAGAAGGAATAATGAAAAAAAAAACTCTATCAAAATAGGACTGGGGATATGGAACTTAGTTTTCATTTACGGGAGCAGTAACTACTAACGACGCCGATGACTGCAGTCGACTGCAGACAGCAACATTTCAGCGACAGTCAACGGCAGTTGACTGCAGTCAGCGACGTCATTGGTAGCAGTTGCTGATTATGTAAATGAACAATGAGTTTCATATCCCTTAGGCTAACCATGCTGCTTCAGGTTGACAGGCTTAGGGTGATAATGTTAAATTCTTTAACAATTACTGTCAGATGCTAATGATAATGAACAGGACCAAAGGCTTAATATGCTCTCTGAGGCACAGGGTGTAACACCACCAACACTATCTATCAATGTATGTCTAGGTCTATGAAATACTGAGCTTTTTTTTCTACTACGGCTCAGCACAAACTAGTTAGCTCCTAATCACAGCTAATGGTGGCCAACAACAGCGACTTAACACACTTTTTCATACATTGTGTAAGAAAAAGCGGGAGACGGCCATTCGCTACAGCAGAGTCCGCGTCTCATCAGTAGTACTTCCAAGTAAAATCTAGCAGCTTCCAAACAATGGTGGCTTTCGCTTGCTTCTGACACTGTTACAAAAGTGGTAGCACGCAACAATCACTGGTGGCTGTGGTCGGTCATCCGTTTGCACCAAGCCTATGAAAGTTTCAGCAACAATTCTCAATCTAGAATTGAGACAGAGAAAGAATAGCTCACTATTTTAAAGCCCTACCCAGGACCTGGGGAACCAAAACCACATCGGTTAACCACTGGACAAACAAGGCTTTATATTAGTATTATCATTGTGGTAGATAATATCAAAACATAGTATATAAACCATGTTTTTATCATTTTATTGTTATCTGGAGTGACTCACTTTTCCTTTCTCTCTTTTAAATTGTATTGATTTACAATACATTTACATTCATTCTTCCAACTTGTTAAATTCATGATTACAATATAGACATCAAGTACACCCCTTTTCATTACTATGATGCAATATAATACAATAATATAAATTAAAAAAATATACATGGTTTTTATTATTAACTGACTAAATTGGGCCACATTTTAGATTTAATTTAATGGATAGATATTGATAGTTTATCTAGGTAATGAAGAGCTTAAGAAAGCTGAAGTATTAAGAAATTTTCTTATTTCTTTTGTAAATTAAAATATACAGATGTTTTTGCATCTTCTTTCCTTAAATTCATGACTAGGATTTGGTCTAGGTAAATGTTTCCTGGTTCTTATATCTTGTATACTAAATATCTTCTAGGCAAGTGGCCCATCTTAGACCATATCTTCACTTAGCATCAGGTTAAAAACTATTTTGAAAAAATAGAAATGTGTAAAACAAAAATTACCACCAGTTGATTTTGTTCAGTATCGAAAATTTTATCTTGTCATTGAGGTGATTTTACGCAAGTAATGATACCTAAAATAATTGTTTACGCTCCAATGTGCCCTTCACAAATAATTAGTAAAGGTCTTCCTTGTGACGGCGCGCGACGTTTTACGATAAAAATAGAAGAAAGTACGCGACAAAGTAAACAACTATATTAGAGCATAACATTGTTTTGTTAATATCGGAAAATAAGTAGCAGTAAAATAAATCATTGTCACATCATGCGGGCATCGAACGATAGGAGAGTGCTAGCAAAACAAAGGGCCCGGTCAAAGCTATCGAATTAATAAGGAAAAGGAAATGCTAGTTACCCATGTACTAATGCTTCGTTCTACTGTTTTCTCCAGCGGCGGCGGCGGTACCGTGGCATCGCGTTTTGTTCTTGCCAAAGATACATCTTTCTCGTCTGTATATCTATTTATTACAGTTATTTTCTGAGAATTCTGCGCATCTGCCACGTAAAGTGTACCTTCCGGCGAACCATACTGTATTTCACTGTACACGCACGATATTAAACTTACTGTTACAATAACACTAATTTTAAATCCTAATACCGCTATCATTTTGTCATCACTGCAAATCCAATAACATCCAACTTCGACTGTAATTCGAATAAAACTGCGACAAATGACGATGATTTACAATAATTTACTGTTTAGACCACAGACACGACTCAATAGATACAAAACAATGGATTTGAATCGAACAAAATGACAGATTTGCTTTGCGTCAAAATGTGACGATTGACAGTGTGGAAAGTTGACAATGACAGCGTAATATTGACATCTGTGGTAAATTCAGTGTAGCCATATGTGGCAGTTTCCTGCTATTTCGGCAGAATTGACCTCTTACTTAATTTTAGCGTGTGGCATGATCGGTTAACGTTTCAGACATTTGGCAGTATTTTGACAGTTTCGCGATGTAGCAAATTTATTTGGGGGCAGGGGGCCTTTTGAGGACCCTGGAACTCACTAGCTGAACTGCAGCAAAAACATTTCAAACCTTCTTAAGCAGTTGGGTAAAAAGTGCCGTTACATTTACTTTTTTGGTCTTGATTTTTTCCATCCAGCCCCCTTTCGCAACGCGCGATATGGAACTTCGTTCCAATAAAGTTCAAATCAAGGCACGTATTTATTTTACCTTTACCTACTAAACCAAACGCGGCAAACACAAGACTTCTCGTGTTCTATTAAATGTCAGTTTATAATTCAGATGATTAATTTAATTGTTATTTTTAACTAGAAGATGATGATTGAAATGTTATGTCCAAGATTCAAGATCTATTTTAATTATTTTTTAAAGTACTTCATATGGGTGGGTAAACCACTCCGTAACGTAAAGCGTTACGCGCGTCTCTGCCTGGCTTCCCTTTCTCTCATGCATGCGGCAGGTTTAACAACTTATCACTTTTGCTGAGCGTCCCGAGACGGACACGTTTATTTTCTTCAGGTTTATTTTTAAAGTTACTACTTGGAAAGTCGTGTTTTTGTATAATAGGTACGTAGTTTATTTATATTTAAATTAATAAAAATATGTAAAAAAAATACTATACTAATACACACAAGTGCATTTTTTTACTTAAAATAAGGTTGAAAATATTTTATATTGCGCTAAACTGAGTTGGCAGTTTTTTGCATTCTATTTACTCGAGTCAGGTTTTATAATAAATTATGGCAGGATCGGTAAATTGTAGATGGTCACACTGGTGGCGCACGATAGGTCCTGTACACAGAATATTAGATGGTGGTACTACGTATCTTATTACATATCTATAAAAACGGTTAAAAAATCACGTTTGTTCTATGGGAGCCCCCAATTTTAATTTCTCACAAAAGAAATAAAAATGCTTGTTTAAATAAAATTTACAGTAACATATCGTATAGGATATTTCTTTTTTTTTTGGCTGCACGGAAAAAATATTGCTTTTTTTGAATTTTGTCATTTCTTAAGTGAAAGTTAGGCAGTTGTTTATATATTTTTTTTTTCGGGAAACACCAGGATAAGTTACATTGTGGATTACATTTTACCAAATTTAGCTTTCACACGTAAGGGGCCCCTGTAGCCCGGCGGCCCCGTATCAATGACTAGCTGACGCCGCGCGGCTTCACCCGCGTTGTTCCCGTTCCCGTAGGAATACCGGGATTATATATAGCCTTCCTCGATAAATGGGCTATCTAACACTGAAAGAATTTTTCAAATCGGACCAGTAGTACCTGAGATTACCGCGTTCAATCAATCAAACAAACTCTTCAGCTTTATAATATTAGTACAGATACGGCGTCTTAAGCTTTATAAGTATAAATTAGATAATTTTTAACCGACTTCCAAAAAGGAGGAGGTTCTACGTTCGGCTGTATGTATGTTTTTTTTTTTATGAAATTATATTGCTATCAAA
The DNA here is from genome assembly GCF_947172395.1 of Bicyclus anynana. NCBI lineage: Eukaryota > Metazoa > Arthropoda > Insecta > Lepidoptera > Nymphalidae > Bicyclus > Bicyclus anynana. The sequence goes on along the minus strand of NC_069098.1, from coordinate 5,564,109 downwards.
AGAAATCAAAAACCAAATATTTTTAATTTTTATTTGTCATAAAATTACAGAACAATAACACTCTGTTTGGCGGCCTGTTTCGCCTTTAGGCGGACCTGTGCGGCGATTCTGTCGAGGTCACGTCTGCCTTGTACAGTGAGGATGCGACCGCCATCAGGGATTTTCTCTACCAGCTTCAAAGCCTCGAGCGCCTGGAGGGCTTTGCGGGCTACACTGCCAGATGATCTGTAATAAAGAGCATAAATAGTTTAAAAAACTAAAAAACACGGTTGATACCCATATCATGGGGGTGCATTTCAAATAGCCTGTCTGCTATCTTGGACGTCCGCCATATTGGATTTAAATTACATTGACTATTTTTTTCGTATTCCTGACAGCTCAGTGTTTGACACCTCACTCATATAAATCGGTTCCGTAGTTTAGGCGCTATAGTGGAACATACGCGCATACAAGACCGCCAAAATGATTTAACCATTCGCTGCCCGCGAGTATTTTATCGAAAAGCCCGTCTGCGTTGAAGAAGCCGACAGTCAGGGAATGCGGTTTTAATCTACCGTTGTGAGCCATTTAGAACATCTTTATATTCCTCTATCATGCGGAGCATGATACTGTGCTCGCCTATTGCCCTTAGTTTACTTTATATTTTTTTACATGTCACATAACAGATACGATCCGGTCGACCAGTCGTCCATTTAAGAGTCAAATGGTTAGTGTTTTTCAGATAGCAGGGGTAAGGTGGACAGTCACTTGTATGACATTCATAATACATATTATTATTGTGAAATGCGGGAACTTTCAAGAGTGAAATGCACTGACACTCGCACCATTCTACATGTAATGAACTATACACTTCCTTTTGGCTTTGCTTTAGCCAGGGAAAAAATTATTCATTTTATCAGTAATGGTTATTCAATTATGAATACAATAGATGGAGTCTCCACTGTATTTAAATAGCAAGTATCATATTTACCTGCAGAAATGTGATGGTGTGACTCCATTGCGTTTGCGGCCACCAAATATTTTAGTGACAGTTTTGACACCCACGGGGGACCGAATGTAGATGTGACGGAGGACAGCAGCACAGCGCACATAGAACCAGTCGGGATCATAGGGAGCCAATTCCTTGAATCTGCCAGTCTTCACAAGGTCCATGTGCTCTGGTACCTTAACCTTGCCAATCCTAGAAAACACAATTAAAAAAAAATAATAATACAAATTGTAGTAACAACTTGGAAGAGAGATAACGAGAAAACCTGTATTAAGAGAAGATTATAAGATAGTCATCCCACATAGATCTAATTGAGAATCTTGAAAACCATTTATACTTTGTTGGAGAAGAGTTGAGTACATTAGATGTTAATAAGTTCCGTAAAGGATTTTAAATATTTATAAATTGGTTCAGTCTTATAGTAAAGTAGGGGATGCCCGCGATTATGTCACCACAGGAACCATGGATTCTTCCTGAATGAAAAGTAAAATCTATTTCCATTCCAAATTTCAGCCAAATTTCAGTAGTAGTGGTGTTAAAGAGTAGCAAACACCTATACAAACTTTTGCATATTAGTAGGATGAATAAAATAAACAAGCAGAATAAAAACTTATTCAACCATTGGAATATTCAAAACAAAGTGATAATAGGATAAGAACACAGGCACAATCTTTTTTTTTTTTTTTTTTTTTTTTTTAAATTCATTACTATTGTGCAATCAGCTGAAACAGCTTTAAGCAAATTGCTTGTGGGTACTACATGGCATGTGTAGCTGACCTTCCATTGAAGGCCATGCTAATTTATTTTATTTGTTAACTTTTTGTATTTCATTTGTACATTTGTACATTCTTATTATTTTGATTTTTTTTTTTTTTTACAGGAGATCCCATATGTAGGCGCGCTTTAGCCTTCTAACATCTATTGGATGACCGAGGGCAGTAGCAAGTTTATTTTCATGGGTGTTTATGCGATTTTTATAGCACATTGATCTGAGTTCAACCTCTTCTTTTACTGTTTTTATGTCAAGATACTCATGTAGTTCCGATATCTTAGTGAACCATGGAGCATTTGTGATGGTTTTTAAAACTTTATTCTGAAATCTTTGTAGTATTTCCAAGTTTGAGTTTTTGGCTGTGCCCCACAGTTCAATGCCGTAGGTCCACACTGGTTTTATTACTGTTTTATAAATGAGCAATTTATTACTGAGTGAGACATGCGAATGCCTTCCCATAAGCCAGTTAAGTTTTCTGAAGGTTTGATTTAGTTCATCGCGTTTTTTTACTATATGCGTTCTCCATGTTTGTTTTTTGTCTAGGTGTATCCCAAGATATTTTGCGGTGTCACTATGGGGGATAATATCAACTCCCAGTTTAACAGGAGTACATTCGTCCATTCGCAAGGTAAATGTCACATGTGTTGACTTCGTGGAACTAGCTTTGATACGCCATTTAATCATCCATGAATTTATCTTGTTCAGGTGTACTTGTAGAATATTTGAAGCCATGTTTGCGTCTTTGTTATTACACAATACAGCTGTATCATCAGCAAATGTAGCGGTGAGTACGCTGTTTGAGATAGGAATATCTGCAGTGTATAATAAATAGAGTGTGGGACCCAAAACGGAACCCTGGGGAACACCTGCTTGAATGTCATGGAAGTTCGAATACGCGTCATTGATTTTCACTCGAAATATTCTTTGATTGACATATGACTTCAGTAACATGAAGAAGTTGTGTGGGAGGCAATGTTTGGCTTTAAAGAGCAATCCATTGTGCCAGACCTTATCAAAAGCCTGTTGAACATCCAAAAAAACAGCAGAGCAATATTGTTTACTTTCTAGGGCTTCTCTAATTTGTTTGACTATTCTGTGTACCTGTTCCACAGTGGAGTGTCGGCTTCGGAATCCAAATTGATGCTGGGGAATAATTTCCCTTTCATGAAGAATGGTTTTGAGTCTGGACAGAGTTATTTTTTCAAATACCTTGGACAATGTTGGTAGTAGGCTTATTGGTCTATAAGATGTGACTAGATGCGGTGGCTTCCCAGGTTTCGAAATCATAATAATTTCCGAAATTTTCCAAATAGACGGGTAGTGGGATGTTCTCAAGATGCCATTAAAAAGCTGAGTCACAAAGACAATCGCTTTTCTTGGAAGTTGTAGTAAGACCTCTGCCGTTATTAAACAGAATCCTGGAGCTTTGTGAAGTTCAAGTTCTTTTATTACTCTCCAGACCTCTCTGGGGGTGCAGCTTTTTATTGGTAAGCTTAGTTGAAGGTCGCTATCCAGAAAATCTGCGATTTCTCTATCAGTGTCTGGGTCGCCGTTATTTGAAGTAAAAACTTCACTTAGAAACTTGGCAAAGGCTTCCGCACGTTCATTATCTTTCCTGGCCCAAGTACCATTATCTAGTTTTAGTGGGTGTTTTATGGTTACAGGCGAAGCTTTGTTAGTCTTTACGGCTCTATACAATGAATATTCATTGTTTTTCGAAGCAGACAGATTAATCAGTTTGTGTTTCAATGTGTCATTTTCTACGTCTTTTAAATAGGATGTAAGTTCCGCTGCTGCCAGGTTTAGCGCCTTTTTGTCCAACGGATGACGACTAGTATGCCAAACTCTTCTGAGCCTCCTTTTCTCTAGTACCTTATTTTTGATATCCATGGGTAAGTTGTTACTACCTGGCGTGTATCTTATATCCGGTGTAGAAATCCATGCTGCAGTTTGTATCATGTTTGTTATGGTTTCTGCTGCTTCATCAATGTCGTCATTCGTTTTGAGTGAAACTTTTAGCGATAGATTAGTATCAATATATTTTCTGAATGCTGACCAATCAGTTTGTTTGTTGTATAGACATTCTTTGGCGGGTCTTGAAATTATTGATGTACTAACCGTACTTAGTACTGGTGTATGGTCTGAGCAACTATCATAGCAACTATCTATACTTATATACAAGTTTGATAGCCCTTTATATATATAGAAGTCTAAGAGGTCCGGTAATTTGTTGGGATCTGTAGGCCAGTAAGTTGGTTCACCTGTACTTAAAATACTGAGGTTATTTTTGATTATACTTGAATTAAGTTCTCTGCCTCGTGGTAGAGTTAGTCGTGATCCCCATTGCACGTTTTTGGCATTCCAGTCACCACCACAGATGTATCTATTTCCAAGCGTTTTAAAATATTCTGTGAAGTGAGTTTCCTTTGGGTTTGGTTTTGGGGGGCAGTAAACAGCTGAGAGAGTAAGTGACCCATGATTATCGTATAATACAATGGTTGTAGCTTGTAAGTGAGGTGTTTTGTAGTCTTCAAGGATATCATGTTTCAAAGCTTTCCTTACAATTACTGCTGTTCCAGCATGGGCAGTTCCATCAGGATGGGGTGTTGTGTATGTTATATAGTCTTTTATAGCAAAATTGTGGTTGGTAGTAAGATGAGATTCTGACACCAGTAGTACGTCTATTTTGTGGATTTTCAATAGTAGTTCGACGTCACTCTTATGTCCAATCAGACCATTAACATTCCATGTTGCCAATCTTAGAGTAGCCATTAGATTATCTTTTGTATTACTGTGGTCAATAAGTTCATCATTATTGACATTTGGTCTATTAATTTATCTAGCTTTTCAGCTTGTTTTGTGAGTAGTATTTCTAGCTTAGATTCTGTTGTAGTTTCATCTATGTTCTGAATTTTAGCGACTTCTGCATATGTCCTAGTATTAAACTGACTTGATGAGTGTTGTCTAGTATATGCGTGTTCCTTCTCCTTTGATGCGAAGGGTCTATCTAATTTTTGTATATTTTCTTGTTTTCCAGTGCTTTGTTGTTGGTCTTTATCCTCTGTTTGTTTTCTAGGTTTTATATAGTCTCTTCGTGAAGTATTTCTTTTTCTTTTGTTGATTTCTACATAAACTTCACAGCCTTTGTAGTTTGCTGGGTGATTACCTAAACAGAGGCAACACTTTGCTGGGGTATTCCGGTCTTTTTTTGGGCAGTCTACTGTGTTATGGCTCTCTGCACATTTCACGCATCTATATGGCCTAAGGCAGTTATTCTTAGTGTGGCCATATTGCTGACACCTTTTGCATTGGGGCACATTTGCCTTTCTTATTGGATCTTCAATAATGACCTTTGTATTGAATATATGGGTAATTTTCTTAACCTCTGTATTGTTTGGATGTGGGTCTAGGTTTACAAAGAATGTCGATAGTGGTATTTTATTAGGTCCATATCGAGCATTTATTATTTCACCACAAACTGTGTTTCCGGACTGCTCTATAGCTTCTTGTATTGCCTCTTTAGGTGTACTTGGATGGAGCTTCTTAATTACAATTCTGTAAGGTCTTGTATCCTTTCTAGAAAAGGTGTGTCCAATCAGATTGTTTTCTCTTACTATTTTCATAAGGCAGTGATAAGACTCTATAGTCGGACAACTAAGTCTTAATTGGTTTCGGGTAACAATTTTGATGGTGAACTCTTCTTTATCTAATTTTGATCTGATTAGTTCTGTCAGTTTTGCAACATCTTCAATGCCATATAGCATGATGGGTGGAGGTTTGAATACATGCTCTTTATTGTTTGTAGGTAGGGTTTCAGAATCATCTACATCAATATTCAATGATCCGAATTGGTTTGACACTGGCATGTTCCCTTTTGGTGATGGTGTGGCCGACATATTCTTTCGTTTCGGGTTTCTGATTGTAGGTACCCTCTGCCACTCAGGGTGTTGAACAGATGTATGTGTTTGGGGTTCCTTGTTGTTGTGTTCAGTGAGATCTATAGGTGGTTCTGTATTACTAAAGCATGGTGCACTACCTGTAGACATGCTCCTTGTTCTCACAAATAGGCTGGGATGAAAAGCCTGCTGAATTAGTTTCTTTCCAGTAACATTAACATGCACTGGAGCCTGGTTACTCACTCCAGTGGTGTCTTCGGTAACAGATTTCACACTCTCTAGCCCGGATACCAGAGAGCGCCGGGGGTTAGCCGGATGGCATGACAAATCACTTTCCTTATTGCAAGACATTTCATAATAAAAGGGGGGGTTGGGAAGAACACCAGTAGCACTTTCCCAAGGCACTACTGCCACATTTTTTTGAGGGTATTTAGGTCCTCAGGGCTTGTGGTAGCCACGGACAGGTTATTTAATCGCCGCCTGTGACTCGGCGTTGTCGCTCGTTTAGCACCACCCAGGGGACACGTGTAGGGTGGGCCTTTCAGTAGGTAAAGGTGGTAGGTCCTACAGGCACAATCTGACCCAATTTTTGTGAAAAATTATCAATACAATAATCAAACTATCATTATCAAGAAAAGCTGTAGTAGCCTTTCTTGATGAGTACTGTTCCAACATGTGTACCAACAAAGAAATTAGAAATGAAGGTAGAAAACACATTTCATTTCATTACTTATTTATTTTAAATGATGTATGATTTGATTATAAAATGTTGTATAAAATATATTAACTATATTTAATTGTTCCAAGATTGTTAATCAAATTTATATTCATTAATTTAAGGACAAGTAATTATAAATAATAATAGGTGTGAATTGACTAGTGATTTATACCCTCATTTTTAATTTGTTTGTTGGTAAACAGTACTCATTAATAAAGGCTCTAGTATAGACTTAAATTATTAAGATAAAGACACTTATCATTTTATGTAGTTTTGATTTTGTAAAAAGTTACAGGTCAATAAAAAGCTGTTGCTAATATTACTTGCAAAAAATCAAAAATTCATTTATTTCAAGTAGGCTTAGTATACAAGCACTTTTGATACGTCAGTTGACTATTTGTAAAGATTCTACCACCAGTTCGGAAGGCAGATTCTGCTGAGAAGGAGATTCAAGGAGAGGTGTTCGAGAAATTTAAGACACTATTATTGTAACATCCTTAATTTTATGAATTGAATCATTACAGAAACTATTATTTGTTGACCAAGTAGCAGTCGGTTGTGAATTCTTTTTTTTATTTATTATTTTACAAGTTAGCCATTATGCCAAATTGCTTGGCAGTACATCTTTGCCGGTAAGGTGGTAACTAGCCAAAGCCTCCCACCAGCCAGATTTGGACCAGCCGGGGTGTACAGGACCTCCGTCTTGTAAATCCATCGCACATACCACTGCTTCACAGAGGCAGTCAAATCTGCATTCAAGGTTTTGGATTTGATTCCCACAAATGGGTCATAAACAAGAGAGAGAAATTCTATCTATTCCATTCCATTTTATATCCGTACTGCCTGGAGTACGTATAAGTTTTTAGCGCCCATTGACCTTTGTTAGAAGAGAAATCATACATACTTCTTCAAGTGAGCTGCGACAGTCTTGACAACCTTGTCTTGTTCAACATCCTTCAATGTGACGGAACGCATCTAAAATAAATAAAAGACAAAAAAATAAAATAAATCACTATTCTGAAAAAGTTACATTAATGCTAGCATTACATGGGTATGGGGTTCGTTTAGTAATAAATAAACTTGGCAGTGTCATTTGAGTTGTTTTCTTTCTATAGTATTTTACTGGGATCTGCAACTGCAGGAAATATCGAATAGCAGATTGCACAGGACTTTTTGAGAATTTATGAGACACATTTTCACCATCTAAAGAAACTATAACATTTAATATATTTAAGTATATCAATATTATCTGTACTTGAAACACACTCTTCAAATAAAAAGAAACCGTAAAAGTTTATTATTTTAAAACACAATTTTCTGTAGCTAAGACAAAGTAAGGTTATGTTTATATGACATACTATATTTACATTTTTTAACAGTAATATAAATGGTTCATACAATTTGTATGATTAATAACATTCCTTTTTCATAATGGATTGATAATACGATAATAATTTACGTGAAAATTATGGAAAATAGTTTTTACGTCCGATCAAGCGAGTAGGTACTTCGTCGTCAATTTAGGCTGTTGTTTACATCTATGTAAATCGTTTTAAATAAGAAGTATTGTATGGAATTACCTTAATTGTCAATGTTTTACGATTTAAACACGTTTATTTTGTTATTGCACTGGTTATTTTAATAAAAAGCATGTGGTGCACGACACTCACCTTGCCTGTAAGTTGGCAACCGGAAAAAGAAAGAGACAAAGTATTTTTTTTTAATATCCATCTTCTCTAGTTTATGACATGGCTTTGCACTCTAGTTAGGCACTATGTTAATGGTAACACCAAATACTCAGACCAATTAATGTATAGGAGCCGCCTCGTTAGACGTTACTTTTCTGTAAAAGTATATGATCAACGATCTAATGCGATTTTAAAAACTATCTGTATATAATCGTTGTTAAATAATTGTAATCATGTTCGTCGGTTAAAGAGCTCCGTAAAAATACCTTTTTGTGTAATTGAATTGTGTAAAAAACGGACGCAACCTTTTAGTTTATTATAAGATATATACCAAATTTAAGCTCGTTTTCCTCAGAATATGACAGACAATTTTGTTCGTGACTATGAGTGCGAAACAGGTCCTTCTATAATTGGTCTGAGACCAAATAGGAAGCCAACACAGTGAACGAATTGCTACGACTATCTGGCGACAAAAAAATAAAACCATCTTTTACATATTATCTGTATCAGAATTTGTTGTCTATGACATGCCTATGGTCCCTTTTGGTGTCTATGTTTGTTTTGTTGTTGTCAAATTTGAGAAAATGGCCGCGAAACAAAATTCTCTTGTAAACGAAGATAAAATAGGTAAAACTCGTGAACAGTGCAATTCACTTTTTTGATATAAAAATTGGACGTCGCTGCGACTGCTATTATTTTTTTCATAATAGTCTTTTGCTTGTAACATTTCGTAATTGGTTTCAAAGATGACATTCTTCCAGGTCAAACAACATCTGATGATATTCCCCTGACATCTTTAGAAGAAAGCCTATTAAGTTTAGAGAAGCTTGACCGGGCATCTCCGGAATTATGGCCCGAACAAAGTAAGATCATCATTTATTTGGATTTTGGGCACGGTCGAGTTTATTCACAATGGTGGTCATTATTTTCAAATGTGGCGGGATTTACCATTCTAATGTTGTCATTCCGACGTCCATTACGCCTATTCATTCTTGGCATATCGGTTAATAACGACTGAATTTTGAACATTTAATTTGAAATGGGCGATGGAAACAGTAATTTATCGAACGATGAAGCGTCGAGGTGTTCTAACGATTCATTCGCAGTTCCAGGAGTGTCAGAGTTTGCGCCGCTGCAGAATCCCAACCAATCACCACCGTCGTGGAATAAAGGCTTAACCAAAGAAGACTACACATATATGCAACGTAAGTTAAAAATAACTGTGTACACTTTAAATATGAAACAAATTCCCAAAATTTAAAATTTCATATCAAGTTTCATGTTTCCCAACAAAACATCGTATTTGTACCACTTGCAATAATTTTCTAAATTGGGACATTGCAAAAAATAAGTTATAAGATTTTCAATACTAACAAATACTTTCCCTAAGTACAAATAAAATTACTTAAGTCATTCATTTTTGAAATTTGAAAATATGTGTGTGTAAGCTTATCTCTAATCTTGTGTATTTTACAAGACTGTCTTGTGTGCTTATATGTATATTTATAAGAAAATGTTGAATGTATAAGACTTAGATGTTGAAAAATATTAAATTAACACTAACACCTGTGACTTCGTCCACTCTTAGATCTTATTCCAGCCCTATTGCAAAATCCATTATCTACTTACATCTACTAACTATAAGTTACACTCCTACCAAATTTCATCTTTGTATATCAAGTGGAGATTATTTTGGGATGTGTGACCTTTCACTTTTATGTATTTTTTTGAAGATTATTGGAGAAAATCTGGTGTTAGTACAGCCACAATACTTGCAATGTTGCAAGTTTAACATTCAGTTCTGTGGAAATTTTATTAATAGTTATAGAAAAGCTGTTTTAGTAACTGCACACAGACAATTAATACTATGATGTTACAAAAGTGCTTGTGAACTTTGCTCAAAAACCAAGCCTAATTTAAATAAATTAATTAAAAAAATAAATAGTATTGTGAGATTGCCATACCTTAACAAACATGTGACTGTTATGTTTATTAAACTAGCAAACGCTGTGTCATTTTACTCCCGTGGCTCCAGTTCCCATAGGAATACGGTGATAAAATGTAGCCTATAGAATGGTATAATATAGATTTCCAAAAGTTAAAGAATTTTTCAAATTGTTTTAGTAATTTCAGAGACCTTTATAATATTAATATCATCACCATCATCATGTCAGCCAATGGACGTCCACTGTAGGACATAGGCCTTATTAGAATTAGATTATTTGAGTTTTTGTATGTATTGTTATTAGTAGTAACTGATTGCAATTGTAGTCTTATATTAATTTATGTTCTCTTTCAGAATTAGGCTCCCTCTCAACAAGCAGTCTCATAATGGAAGTCAAGAAACTTCATGATCTTGCCTATCAACTAGGATTGGAAGAAGCCAAAGAAATGACAAGAGGCAAATACTTAAACATATTTTCTAGGAGAAACCGATAACACTATCTTTAATGACAGTATTTTACTGATTATAGTGTTTTTCAGATAGCATGGGTTTGGTGACAGTTTGTTTCACTCTTAAGAGTTTGCCGTGATTCACGATAATAGTACATATTATGAATGTCCCATGCTATCTGAAAAATACTTTAGAGGTCATAGGTCAATAAAGCCATCTGGCACTCTTATCTGCTTTCCCTGATCTAAAGAATACTTATATGTATATTATTATTAATATATGGATACTTATATGGATCTTTATGATTGTGAAGTTATTTGCGGAATATATATTGCACATAATTATGGCACCATTGGGGTGCCACTGTAAATCTATTTTTTTCTCTCTGTGAAAGAAGCCTTCCCAAGAAGTAAAAAATATAATTTTTAGCCATTTCCTACTAAGGGAAACCAAAAAAGCTAGATTATAGTTGACTTGGGCAAAAAATGTATTTTTTAGTCATTTCCTACTGAGGCAAAAGCGAATATAGAGAATTAGTTTCTGGTTTTAATATTGAATATAGAAGAGGGGGTTTTTGCTTTAATTTTTTTAGCTTTTATAGTTTAAACATGTTATTAGTGGATTTCATGTATACTCAGAGGCACAATTATTCGCCCACTTTAATATACTCGCTTCATATTAAAGTGGGCGGATAATTGTACCTCTTAGTATATTTCAACTGTACTGTAACACAACAATGCAAGAACACAGACAAGCAATGTACTAGTTTTGAGCTAGAAATATTCGTCACGAAAACCTATTCAAACTCTTACCTAAAATATATTCCACAAAATAAATTATTGTAAACTATAAAGTCTAGTGTAAATATTAGTAAATAAAAGTCTTTGTTTTAAATTTAATAATTTTTATTTATTTCATTTTAACATATTATGTTAGTTTATATGAAAAACTAAGTTTAACTTATATTCTGTCAATGAATCTTATCTTGAGAGGCCTGTTTGGTTTCGCAATGAAACTTCTAGTAGGGTTCACATCGCGATAGTGGTACTCCAGTTTATATTTTTGTAAAACCTTCGAAAATCAATAGACTTTATTTTTAATGGACTTCACTAATACAAAGGCCAATAATGGCCAGTAAAGCCGGATTTATGTTTGTCTGACGCGTCAAAACAGAATCGGTATCATACATTTTGTATGGTAACATTAACACTTATGTGTTTTGACATGTCACATACAAAATCTATGAAACTGATTCTGTTCTGATGCGTCACAACTCGACACGTCAGACAAATTAAATCCGCCTTTAGGTGTGCATAAGGTTTTTAACTAGGGTATGCACTAAATAGAAATTGGAAGATTTCTTATCCCATTATGCACCTATTCAGTGGTCCAACACAGGTTTGTATTGCGTCATTAGGGTAGGCAGTGCATTTTTGCCAAGTGATTTAGCGTTCCTATAGGATGTGTAGAAACCGTAAGGGGCAGTGGCGTGCATAAGGTTTTTAACTAGGGTATGCACTATAAGTAAAAATTGGAAAAATCCTTGTCCAACAATGTATGCTGTGGTCCAACATAGTTTGTATTGAGTCCTTAGGATAGGCAGTGCATTTTTGCAAGGGGTGTGGATTTTCATCCCCCCCTAACAAGTAAGCCCGCTTACATTTTCGATTGCATCATCACTTACCATCAGGAGAGACTGTAGTCAAGGGCTAACTTGTAAATAATAAAAAAAAAATATTACGATTAATCAATGTTTCATATCTCACCCTTATAGGCATGATTGTCATCATGGTGTCGGCTATGTTTTGTCCCATACACTTCCCTATCTTCGACTGCATCATCACTTACCATCAGGTGAGATTGTAGTCAAGGGCTAACTTGTAAATAATAAAAAAAAATATTACGATTAATCAATGTTTCATATCTCACCCTTATAGCCATGAGTGTCATCATGGTCTCAGCTATGTTTTGTCCCAAACATTTCCTGGCGCCATGACCGAACGGTATGGAGGCAAATGCATGGTAATTCTCCGCGTCTGGTTTGGTCCAACGTTCGGGGTAGAACTTTGTAGCGTCGTCATAGTTACTCTCCTTCAGAGAGGCGTGTTGTGTGGACATTATAATCACTGTTCCTCTTGGGATACTGCAATAAAAATGAATAAACAATCGGAAAAAAATAATTTTTAAATAACCCTGCCGACTGCCGTGGCATGACATTACACTGTATCTTCAGATACATAACACTGTATCTTGATATGTTTTAACACCTTTATATGAGTTTCTTGCACATGGTTACGTACTCTTTATATTGCATTTAAATGATTATTTGTATTTTATGTTAAAAATACGGGAAAATGCATTATACACCTAGGAAATAATAAGATGTTGTCTTCGACTAAAACAAACGATTTCTCTAAAATTTCATGTTTCTAGATACAGTGTTTTGTCATGGCACATATCAGTTTAAACACTATTAAAAATTATTTATGAAATGCAGCCCGCCCTCCTATTGAAGGGCCCAGCCCAGGGCCTATCACGTTATAAAATTCGTTGTCACTTACTTATATTTGTCCAATGTAATATTTTTTGGTAGAACCCTGGTGAGCATTGGTATGGGGGGAGTCAACCTGTAGAATATAATTTTATTAAACAATTATCAGATAATATATACCGACTAGATACGGCCGAAACCCAAAACCCGAAGATTTTTTTACTATTAGATATGTCACCAATGCGTCGAAACTGAGGTGAATAAATGTGACTAATTGTCGTAATTTCATGTTGTCGCATAGTAAACAACGAAAGTTATTAGAACAAACTGTACCTAAATACTGTATACAATGTCGAGTTGTGTGTTCAACTATATTTATACTACAGGCTTTCTTGATAAGTACTATTTACCAACAAAGAAATTAGAAATGAAGGTATAAAACGCATGTCATTTCATAACTTATTTATTTTAAATAATGTACTATGGTTTGTTTATAAAATGTTATCTAAAATATATTAACCTTATTTAATTGTTCTAAGCTTATTATCAAATTTATTATTAGGTGTAAAATTACTAGTCATTTATACCCTCATTTTTAATTTGTTTGTTGGTAAACAGTACTCATCAAGAACGGCTGTAGGGTAGTAAGTAAACACAAAATTGTGTATTGTGCGCTCAGTGGAGCAGCTAAATTTGGATCACTTTTTGCGGGGATTTGTAGTAGCGGAAAAAAAAACTTATTTCTTATACTAGCATTAAATTGTTAAAAAATGGATGTTTAGGGGCCATTTCCACCAATTCTAAAACATATAAAACTGACTTGTGGTATGCTAGTAGAAAATAGGTACTTTATGCTTTAGGTAAATCGATTTTAACACCTTAACGTCTCCTTGATGCAGGATTGTAAATAAGGCGTATATTCTCTCAGATTATCCACATCAGTTACTGTCATATTTGGGTATAGGCCTTTTATTTCATCGTATAATATCCGTTGACATTTTTGATGTTTCGCTAAGTTGTATAACAAAAATGCCATGGCTGAGGTGATCTGTGAAAAACAAAAAAAAATATTAATCTACTGTCCCATTGACTCGCTCTGGCATAGGTACGTCACAAGAAAGTGAGGTGATATGACTGTTACTGCCGATAAAATTCGGATATTTAAGAGGTACGTAATTAAAAACTAGGGTATCTGTTCTACGAATAAATGTAATTAATCCTATATCCGAACGGCAGAGACGTTAAATAGCACTGGCGCAACTACGGTTACTAGTGCGGAAAAAAATCAAAAATTATTTAAAGCTTGAAATTTCGACACCTATTTTAGATTATATAAAAATAGTTGTTTATCAACGAATTACGTTGGAGAAATCTTCGATTTTTAACACAATGTTTTATATTTATTCATATTATATTATTAAAGTAATTTCACCGTATTCACTCCAATAATCATCATGTCCATTAATACCGTTGCTATGTCTTCCATTTTGAACTTATCTTCATTTAGCAACATTGCACTCGCCAAAGAATCGATAGCTGCAATCAAAATTACATCATGTCTTACATACAACACCTCATCTTCTTTAAGTAATAGCTTTTCTTAAAATGTTTTCTTTGACAATATTTTAAAACACAACAAATAATAATCTACTGTTTAAAGTATAAGTAAGTAACTTGTAACTACTTGTGTAAGTATGGTGGTGCCATTTTATCACATAAACATACCTATGTTTAAAATGTACATATTATGTCAAAGCATAAAAGTGATAATCAGTTATTCAAAAATATCTAAAATTACTTACTCGGCGGCATATCAGCATTCTTTGCCTTATTCGTAAGATCTTGTTCGGTTTCTAAAATTTTTTTGCCAATTAAACTGTAAAAAAGTACCTATTAATAAGACCATAAACTTCAAACAATTTATATTTAATTCGAACGGTTAATGTAATTAAAAACAATAAAATACGTATTTTCATAAAGCCTATAATAAAGACAAGATTTATTTTTTAAATGTCTGATCAGGCTATAAAACATTTGGTTTGATTAACGGTTAGAAGTGTCAATATTAATAGTATTTGTCAAAAAATAGTAGGTACCTATCCAAAGACTCGCAGTATTTTACGAGAATATACCAAGCGGGGGTAGTAAAAAACTTCCAAAAATGCATGCCCGTCTCACACTTGATGATCGCTTCCGTGGCATTCTCCAAACTGTGGTACATCCACGACGAGTCACACTGACTGTACACTAGTTCAGTGTCCATCATTGCAAAATCCTTAGAAAACATTATCAGACCTACAAATAACCATCAAATGCAATTAATATATTCTTATAGCTTTTATGTATTTCTGAGAAAATAAAAAAAAATTTAAAAACCCCCGACACAGTTCCCTAAAAAGTATAAAATAATAATAAAAAAACTCAATCTATTTATACATACATAAATATTATAGGACTCAAAGGTGATTATAAATATAAGAAAACTAATGTCGAACAAAGGTTATGATTCACAACACTTGTCAGGACAACTTAATTAACAAATCAAACTATAACCAAAATAAGACCCTAGAATGGCAGAGAATGACCTTGAGTGAAGTCACGTACTTGCGAACGATGTGTGTAGGGTTAAAGGATCCTTTGACTGATATCAAACACTCCCCTTTTCCACTCAAGTCACTCTCCCCGACTATCCCAAGTAAACCATAAAGAATTACACAACAATAGATGTGGACGGTTCGAACGCCACGAGCACACTGAAACCAACACCCAACACGAGATCGTGCGACGTCATATCCGTCACAGACTACTATTTCCAACACTAAACGGCGATAACATTCGGCCATCCTGGTGGCGCATCCGTCCCTGGATCGCGTCCGTGTCTGGTGCAGTTGCGTTTACACTAACAACTTGAGCGTGTACAAACCACTATTGAAGGTCGTGTATGACTCATTTTTAATCGAATGAGTGTGTATGGGCCTTGTGTATCTAGGGTTATGTATAGTTCAAGTCACCATTGTATGTAAGGTCGTGTATGACTCATTTTTATCGAAAAATTACAGTAGGGTTACTTAATCAGGTAACCAAAATTCACAAATTTCAAACAGTTATAAGTTGCAATTATTAACACAAAATCTATACGGCATAATTTCGCGTCTTGTCATAATATTAAAACGCAAATTTCATCGAGAATACCGAGGAACACAATTTCTAAACAATTTCTGTCAATACCGTCAATACTAAAGTTATACCGTCAATACTTAAAATTTGGAATCACGATTCACACACTATTGATATTCGAATTTAATTTTACTGTAATGTAAAACTCATCGGTGTATTTTACTCAATTAATTTATTACCCTCTTTTTATGAAAAATGATCTCTCATACCAGATTTAACAATTAAATGAAAAACGATTGGCCTGATTTAGGGTAGTTTAAAACTTCGTCGTTATCTTTGTTTACTTTGTGGGCACAAGTTCTTTATCGCACTTCTGATATTATAGGACTCAAAGGTGATTATAAATATAAGAAAACTAATGTCGAACAAAGGTTATGATTCACAACACTTGTCAGGACAACTTAATTAACAAATCAAACTATAACCAAAATAAGACCCTAGAATGGCAGAGAATGACCTTGAGTGAAGTCACGTACTTGCGAACGATGTGTGTAGGGTTAAAGGATCCTTTGACTGATATCAAACACTCCCCTTTTCCACTCAAGTCACTCTCCCCGACTATCCCAAGTAACCCATAAAGAATTACACAACAATAGATGTGGACGGTTCGAACGTAACGAGCACACTGAAACCAACACCCAACACGAGATCGTGCGACGTCATATCCGTCACAGACTACTATTTCCAACACTAAACGGCGATAACATAAATACTATTTATTAATAGATAGATGTATTAATAGATTATTAATACATACATAAATAGTATTTATGTATGTATTAATAAAACCAAATTATTCATTACCAGCGGACGCCCAAAGTATAAAATAAAAAATTAAATTAAATTTTTAATTTCATAATTTTTATAAGTACATTCTTATTAGAGTTGTAAATAATCTTTTTGCATTGGGGGTTAAATAATTAAATAATAATAAATTTACGACAAGTAAAGATTTAAGATTTCGGGACAATAGACGATGACCCTTGTCATCCAAGTCGCATGAGTCATCATCCAAAATCATGAGTTTTTGAGAAATTACAGTTCTTTGTTTTTAGTCATAACAAAACCCTTTATTGTCATGATATTATTAGTAAATTTTTCAGCCTTGAAAAAGTGTTTATTAAGTGCCGGTCTTAAAAATATTTATCCACGTGCGAGGAACTCAACTAATTGCGTACCACAAATACACAAAATAAAGATATAGTGTAATGTCATCGCACGGAAGTGCAGCAGATATTGTTACTAATCTTATTTTACGCAATAAATCTTATTTACTTATTTTTTGCGTAGATCATAGAATCTATGACCTATGCTTGATTAATTAAACTTACCAATGCTATCGAATGCCCATTTATGCAACTCTTTGTATAGGTCTTTAGCTATCTCATCCTGGTAGTTCCTTATATTGTACACTTTTGTTGCGAACTTGTCACTAATATCGTATAGTCCTTGTGCATGTTGTGCGATTAAATTATGTGCTGGAGTGAGAATAGCCGATCTTTGTCGCGTCCATTCTTGACCTTTGCTATGAAATAGTTTCATTTATAATATTTACTTAATAATGGGGTTTTTAAAAGCGGAACACACATGACACACACAACAACTGAAAACAAATCGTGAATTTTCTCAATTCTCTGCATGTGTGAAGTCTGTCAATCCGCATTGGGCCTGCATGATGAATTATTAGCCTAATCCCTCACACTCTGAGAGGAAACTCGTGCTCGTGAGCCAGATATGAGTAATGATGTATGGTAATGCCTTTGGAGCTTCCCTTCTCCAAGAGATTAAAATTATATAACCAAATGCAAAGCAGCTGAAGTCCTAGGGACCTATACTATAGTTATGTAACATGCTTTGCAATAACAATCACTGTAAAGGTAAAAGTACTAGTGTACAGCTGCATTATAACTGACTTCCAATTTTTATATGCTTATTACATTTATTATCAACGTCTAATAATGACCGATGGACGTCAACTACTGGTCGTAGGCTGTATAGGCTTACATGGACTTCCAAAACGGGTCTCGAGTAATTACCAATTATGCAAATAAATTAACTAACACAGTATAAATGCCTCCATAAGCGCTATTTTTATATTGAGTACGAAATTTTTCTATCGACTCAAGCGTGGACCTCACAGGATGCTCCCCTTCGAGACTAAACACTTTCTGTATGTGATCCGGATGGTTAATCAACACAATGTCAGTGCCCAATGGGTTCACGTAGCGAACTACTGGACCGTATTCATCGAATAGTGTTGACATTTTGCGAATCGATTCTCTCTTGTTTAGTAACGAACCTGAAATTTAAAATAAGAATTAAAAATAGTATTATTGAAACAAATTACATACATACATACATGTGTTTTTATTTTTAACCACTTTTATTTTTTGTATCGGTGATAATTATAATAGACATAGACATCCGCATTAAGGGAAATCGCAGTTTGTTTTAAGTTCCCTGCTCAGTGTTTACAAGTTTTAAAATATTTAAATGGCAATAAATGCATGTACCTTAATATTAGTACAAAGTCGTATTACAAAACACTGTATCTGATGATACAGTGTTTTGTCAATGTACGAAAAATAAGAATCTAAATATCACTTGATTTTTTCGTTTTCTCTAAAAGCGGAGCCGTAAAAGTATGATCCGTTATTACTTTTCTATACAAATAAATAAAATTGTAGAGTCTGTTTATAATTCTAACAGCTTTTGACTAAAAGCAAATGAAAGTAGCTAACAGTACCTACCTACCTACTTATTTCAAAAAATATTTTTTTACAATAATTTTGTCTGTTTGTTCCGCTTAATTTTCTGGATTAAGCCTGGGCCATATTTTACTCTCAGTGTCATACTTATAGCTTAGGAAGTAGGTAACTTAGGCTACATGTTTACCCCTGTATTCCCACAGAAATGAGGACTACACATGGCGTTCACTAGAAACAAATTTTTAGTAGTTTTCATATCAGTAGTTCCTTTGCTACGACATTTAACTCACCAATATTGAGGCCGAATGTCAAAAAGCTAGCAGTAACTTGTGTGCCGATTTCAGTCAAATAATTTCGTAAAGTTGACAAATACTTCAATGACTTAGGTCCAGGGACTTCATCGAAAGGCAAAACAATCACTTCTCTATCATGTAACACCATTGGAACCACTCGTGGAGGTGAGTAAATATCGCATTCGTTTTCAGCTACCGCTTGCTCTTTTGATATTGCTTGAGCATTGCTCATCTGACCAGAAGACTGCATTCGAGTATTCTTCCATACATTTAATTTAGATATAACATATTTGTCTGCATTGCGATGAACAAGTCTCAAATGGTTTAATATCATTTTTCCTTATTGGTTTTTAAAGCTTGTTTTTTTTTTGTAATAATATATTGTAAAACAATGTATTCACCTCTTGACTGGAAAACAAAAGACGTTTTCTGTCGAATGTTTGAATTTGGCGCCATCAATTGGAATTTGTAAAGAATTAGTTTATGGTCACAGACGTCAGACATCAAATATTTATGGTACGTAATGCATAAAAAATGCATACTATTTCGTGGTTTATAGTTTGGGGGGCGCAAAGAATATTAAATGCATTTATCTTGATGATTATATGCATAAGCTACAGTAAGCTCAAAATTACAAGGCTCCCATCATGTTGCAGTATACTAATAAAATTAATGATTGTCTATGTTCGATTTAGACGTACTGCACATTAGTTATGCTGTAACATTTAGTTCCTTGATTGCTTGTATCTCATAAAAAAATACATAAGTTGAGACATGTTCATTATACTAATAAACTATAGTTACAATGTAATTATTATTTTTAGTAAAACGACGATACATCGCATCTTAGAATTAGAACGACGTCCAAGTCAAAGTGGTAAAGATTAACCACGGAAACTAATTAACTGTAAACACTGGCAGAGATCTATCAAATGTCATGTGTCAAAATTGGTTATGGTTGAGTTGAGGGGCCATGAAACCACCCCTTCATGTAGATTGTAGAAAAGTACAAGAAGGAAGTGGCCTAGAGTGAGCGAGTAAGCAAAGTAGATGGTAGTGCTCGGAGTGCATACTGCACAGAATAAATTGAAATAGTAGATGGCGGGAGTGATCTCGTGTGATATAACTGTGTTAGATTAGTTTTAAAATTTTAGTGTAAAATAAAAAATAGTTATTAAAATGACTAGGTAATAAACGTTTACTGGAATCATGAGTTTATATTTTTAGTGATACATTTGCCCTTGCATTCCTGAAAATGTGGTCCAAGTACATCTTTAGAGTATCACTCGAAATCGTGTTTTATACGAATATCTTTCCCATTTCAGAGCTAAAATAGAACTCGGCGACGTGACACCGCATAACATAAAACAATTAAAGAAGCTGAACACAGTCGTATTCCCTGTGTCATACAACGACAAATTTTACAAAGACGTTCTAGAGGCTGGCGAATTGGCCAAACTTGCATATTACAATGATATCGTGGTGGGTGCCGTCTGCTGTAGAATAGACATGTCAGAGAACTCCAGGAGACTGTATATAATGACGCTAGGCTGCCTGTATCCTTACAGAAGGTTAGGAATAGGCACTCTAATGGTTGAGCATGTGCTAAAGTATGTTGAACAGGATGGCAATTTTGACAGCATTTTCTTGTAAGTATACCTTTTTACATTATCCAAGTGCCCAGAGCTATAATTCCACATAATTGTGGCATTAAATATAATGGCATGGTGAAGGTTAACATGCAACTTTGTTTGCAGCAAAAGTAACCTATCATGTTATCATACTTATATATTTGATCAAACAATACATTAGACTGGTAATTATTGACAAAATCACATTTTTCAATCTCAAATCTAGACCTGAATTTTCATATTTTGATATTATGAGTTTGTCTTAGTGCCTCAATAATCTTGCCTTATTAAAAAGAGCTAAGCTAATTTGAACTATTACTCCTGCAATTTGAAACCTAGTTGTCTCTTTTTTATAACCAAGGAGAACTACAGACAAAAAAAATAATTTACATAAAATAGACAATTGTGTGGTTTATTTGATGCACTTTAATAATCATAGTGGATGAAATGCTTTGTCCCAGAATATATAGATCAGTAAAAACATCTTTTATCTGTGTGAGATACAGAAAGGTGTAATGCTAAAGAAAATTTAAATTTTGATAGGAGTAAATTTAAAATAATAATACCAATTGGATTCATATCCATTTCCAAGCTAGAAATGCGCAAACTTAAATCTTTATTTCTAAGTGTTAATATTTAAATCTGCTTTCCTTAATAGTATAGCTAAGTAATTTATAAATGACTAGACTAGCATGCACTCTGCAATGTCACCTGCATATTTCTCATTCTTGTGAAAATACAGGGGTAAAATATAGCCAATAACACACAAATAATATGGCTATTTAAATAATTATTAAATTCAATATTTTACTACAACCTTTACAAAGGGTCTTACAAACCCATGAGCTTTACCTCATTATAACATTAGTATGGACTATCTGAAGCCTGTAACTTTGTCCACATGGAGTTCATTTTTTCACACATACCATGGGAACCGTGATAAAAAGTTGTTTCAGTGATAAAAAGTAGCCCATGTGTGAATCCAGAGCTTTTACCCTGGTAATGGGGACCTCTAGAAATTGATCCAAATTAATTCAGTTATAATATGAAAGAGTAACAAACACACAGACTTTCACATTTATAATTTTAGTTTGTGACTTATATTGAAAGTGATGATTATTTTTAGAGCAAACGTTCACTGACTATTTTTATTGGATATATATTTAAGTTCAAATCTATGAATTTACTTTTTTTTCAATAAAATTAATATTATAGCTTAATTTTATTATAGGGGATACCCGTGATTCGTCCACTGATATTCAGTGTCAGTATTTTACAAATTCTGCAGGAACTATGTATTTTGCCAGGATAGCCATTAGAAGTGAATAAATATTATGACCTAATAGTTAGTCTGTACTTGCTTAAAGACCTTGTCTAGAACTGCAGCAAGTTTATTTTAGAATAGGTATCAAAAGCTGCCCTAATAGGATCTTACCAAATTTGGCTAGGCAGGGAGAACAGCACGAGCAGAGAAAGGGAAGAAGAGAGTGTTAATTGATTGTCAAGGAATTTCTTAAACCTACATCTATTGGTCACATCCTGGAGTTTGCTTGGTGTTTTTCTCTCTGCCATGTGATGGACCCCACACCTGTACTAAATTGATAAGATATTTGTCTCTGTTCTATAACCTTCTTGAGCTTCCAGTGAAAGCACCATTAAAACCATCCAGCCATCCATCAGTCCAGCCATTTTAAAGATTAGCATGGTCTAACGGACAGCTATTTTAAAATCATCAGACAGACACTTCAATTTTATTTATGTTTATTGATATTAATAATAGAATAATTTAATATTTATTCTCTCCATGGAATGTAACACTAAAGGTAGCATTCCGTTCTTGGCGACGACCGGCGGATAAACAAAGGCGGTCGTGTGACGCGGTCTCGGGCTCCGTTTAGTGCTCCATATAAATTCATACTAAACAGTGGGTTGTTTGACCCGGTTGCGGTTGCCAAGAACAGAATGCTACCTTAATATGGTTATTAATGTCAGCAAATTGACATAGAAATATGCTGTCCTAGTCCTTTTCAAACTGATGCTTTGGTTATAAATGTTATGTGCCTGCAATTTCACAGTGAACTATGCACTTCTGACTGAACCATGCCTATGCTGCTAAATAAACATAAATAAGCACAGTGATAGTACTTTATTAGACAAATCTTTGTTTCTGTCTCAAAGACAATTCTATATTTTTTGTTAGAATTAGATTCAAATTGAAAGAAACTAGAATAATTAATCTAAAATGTATTGATTTTCAGGCATGTACAAGTCAACAATGAAGGTGCAATAGATTTTTATAAGAGGTTTGGCTTTGAGATTGTTGAAACGAAAGAACATTACTACAAACGAATAGAGCCGGCCGACGCTCATGTCCTCCAAAAGACTATTAGAGAACCACAGTCTGCGCCGTTAATGAATGGGACTGTGCCTCATGCTAAGACCAATGGACACGATTGAAACGAACCAAGGATTCTCAATGTCTCAACTCAGTTGTTATTGCACATAGCCTCATTTACATGAAGAGTGACTACTTGACGATACAATAAATTGAAGTATTACTACTAAAAGTTGAACAAATGAATTGTACAATATTCTGATAAAACCATACAATAGGCTAGTTGACACTTTTTTAAATGTCTTAAATAGTTCATTATCGTTCTACTAGACTGAAAAAAGTTTTTCATATTTTTTTGAGACATGATTACCTGAAAATATTAGTTTTTAAATATGTTTTTGACAATACAAGCCAAAACGCCAGTCAGCCATGACAGTCTATATTTCAACTGTTTTATGACGTCACTACAATAAATCCCATACAAATGGAGCGTTTGACAAAAATAGTTATCAATTAGTTCGATGTTTGGTACATCAAGGGTATTAGTGACGTCACAAAATGGACGACAGCGTTTTTGATGTTTGGAAAATTTGAAAAATACGTGATATATAAATTGAGTTTTATGAGAAATCCTTAACTTTCATATTTCATATTTCCACGTACTACACGAAATGAATATTGTTTATATTAAATTTGATATGATTCAAGTAACCTATTGCTACTTCCAATTTTTTGGAGTTCTTAAATTAAGGTCCAATAAAATATGCAAAATGATTTTTTTTAAAGATTTCAAAAGAGAGCTAAACTCTCCATGTAACTGAGACTTAGCAAGTGATAAATAAAATAAGGATTCATAATCAAGTCACATATATCTACAATGAACGATTATTTGTAACAGTGAAATAATAATTAGTAGGGTTGTGGTTTTTGGACTATTGTGGCCATAATGATAGCTGAATTATGACTGATTTCATTCTAATATGTCGAATCTTGTACTGTACAGATTATGTGTATTATATGTTGAAGTACTACATAGATGTAATTAAGCTAGGCCTTGGTCACTAAGAGAAATATTAATTGGCAAAATGTTCAACAATATTTTGGCTAATTATTAATATAATTCCCATGACAAATATTCTGCTTCAGGAATGCAATGAAAAGGAAAAAAAATATTGGTTTTTTATCTTAAATTTTAATCTCATTATCATGATTATTTGTAGCAATTCACATGTTTGATTCAAAACATTTATAAGGTAAAATAAAAATAATTAAATGAAGTGTTTTTGATAAGACTGGAACTAGACATATGGTGGAAAATAATATTGCAGGCCAGATTTACAATGAAATGTCATGGTGATGCCTATAATTTCACATTTTTATATTAATTAATTAAAATACAAAAAACTTGGCATACAGGTCATAGGTATCCTTGTGTATATTTGTGTACTGTTACCATTGACCTCTTATAATAAAAGGGTGCACAATCATGTAGAAATATTCACTTAAAAACTGGCCAATTTTGCTTTGACAGTTTTAGAATTATTGGTAAAGAAAATTATACCTAAGGGCCTTTAAATATAGTCCAATATTCACTAAAATCCCAAATTCAGAGCAAATTCAACCTTAAGTTGAGTTATAAGGAGTAAACATTGAGTTTTAAGGTTGCATTTGGAAATGCAACTACTTGAATTAAGTGCCAAGAAGTTGTGTTTGGCACTCATTAAGGGGACGTTTTTTGGTCGCTGATTGTGCATCCATTTTTTAATAGGAGTTCGATGACTGTTACCAATGATCTTTTTACTTTCCAAAATGCGCCTATCTGATACATTTACAGGAAACGGATTCTATAATTTTTGAAAAATAGCTTTTAGTATTTGTAAATTTCTCTCCATTTTGGATAAAGTAACATAATTTAGCTCTAGGCGTTCTTTTAACTAAACTTGAATGGCACCATTTCAGTGTCTATTTTTTACTGTACTAGAATAATAATGTAAGGTGTATGATAAAAATAGAAAACTCCCAAATAATGTCATTTCATTTCAATTCAAAATATAACGGTGTAATTTTAAAAGGATGTCGCCTCGCAATTATTTGATATTTTATGATTTACATTTTTATCATTGCATGAAAAAAATGTAAAAATGTTGTTGTTTTTGTCATAACTAAGCTATAGTAATACCTATGTACATTTATTAATTTTAACCCAAATTTGTTAAAGTATTTTATTTTTATTTATGTATAAATTTCTTCCTCATTGTTTTAATAATAGGTGTTACCAAAAGTCAATTTGCCCGCTGTCTAAAATTTTCTTAAAAATATATTTGTTGATGTATCATGTTTCTCTAAAACTTTTAGATTTAGTACAATAAACATGATTAACAATTTCAACTGGCCTTTTTATTTCATTCAATGAATAAATAAAAATTATTTTTTATTTAATTCTATTTTTTATTAGCTAATATATATTTTTTGTGCCAAATTTTAACCACGTTAACGAGAAAAAGATATTGTTAGGTTAAATCACAGAACAAAACAAACGCTTTTAGAATTGTGTACATTAAAACAAAAGAGAGCAATATTTTACAAGCTTTTAATTAGCTCAAATCCATCATGGCGGTATAGTTATTATATTTCGCAAATGTCGTTGATGCATCCCAAGCCTACTGGAGGTACAAGTGGTACTAACCCGACTTGTCTTGTATAGGTATACCATACCTACCTATAGTCTTCAACAAATTGAGTTAAAATTTTGGATACTTGTTCAAATTGGATGATTTAGTTGAAAGGATTCTTATTGTTCAAACTTTGTGACGTCATTTCAAATCCAATATGGCGATATAGTTATTTTATTTCGCAAATGTCGTTGACGCATTCCAAACCAACTGGAGGTACAAGTGGTACTAACCAGACTTGTTTTGTATAGGTATACCATACCTACCTACTTATAGTCTTCAACAAATTAAGTTGAAATTTTGGATACTTGTTCAAATTGGATGATAATGCATGGTTCACTTTGTGACGTCATTCCAAATCCAATATGGCGTTATAGTTATTTTATTTCGCAAACGTCGTTGACGCATCCCAAGCCTACTGGAGGTGCAAGTGGTACTAACCCGACTGGTTTTGTATAGGTCTACCCGTCTACCATACCTACCTACCTATAGTCTTCAACATATTGAGTTGAAATTTTGGATACTTGTTCAAATTGGATGATTAAGTTGAAAGGATACTTGTTCAAACTTTGTGACGTCATTCCAAATACAACATGGTGATATAGTTATGTCATTTCGCAAATGTCGTTGATGCATACCAAGTCTACTGGAGGTACAAGTGGTACTAACCCGACTTGTTTTGTATAGGTATACCATACCTACCTATATTGCTCACAAACTACCACTGGAGCGAAGCTCATCTTATTAGTCTGTAGGTAAGCTTTGACTAGTCTCGTATACGCTGACGATAATGCAATGATTGCTAAATTCAGTGGCGTATTTTAATACCCATGGCAAGTTCATAGGATGGAGCCCCAGAAAAACCTACTCGCAGCAATTTTTAAATGTTTGATTACGTTAGCTCACACTTTCGGGTAAGGTGCCCTTTGCATTTTGCTAGTCATGCCACTCTGTAGTTACATCACTTGCTTTATTGAATTACTTATGTCTAAAGGGATAGTATGTATCAAACTTCTATTCGTGTCTGAAGTTTTGACTTTTAACACAGCAACCTGCGTAAGTAATAAAACGCCACTGGGATGTTTTGATACTGCACGGCCTTATTTAGTACTACTTTAATATTTTAGTCGAGTACCTACGAACAATTTTTGGGATTTGCCGCCCAAAAATCGTTCGTTCTCGTCTAAAATACTAAAGTAGTCCGAACTAGGCCTTAGGGTGAGGCCAAACGAGCTTAATTTTGTGAGTTATCAGTCGCGTAATTTCGGTTGCAGAAATTCGCGTGTAAGTGTTCAAGTGGCAACTGCTACCGACGACTGTAGTGCCGTCGTCGCCTGCCGCCGAGACGTCGCTGACTGCAGTCGACTGCCGCTGGTTGTCGCCGTCTGCAGTCGTCGGTAGCAGCTGCCGCTCGTGTAAATGAACCATTTTGTATGAAACCAAATACCTACAACAAAAATTACGCGACTGATGATAACTCACAAAATTACGTTCGTTTGGCCTCGCCCTAGTCTGGCACTTAATATGAGTATGTATGTATGTGTTTACAAATAAAAGAAAAAAATAAACCACACAATAAGAAACATTTATTTATTTTTCATTTTATAATAATTGTAACATTCGTGCATTTTAGAATACTGTTATGCTTTCTAAAAGCTTCAATTCACTATCACAGACTATTAAATTTCAATAATGAAATTATTTTTTTATGAAATAAATAATATTGGTACGTAAAATAAATACACAGGCAAATGCAAAACAACCTTAACTATTTCTGTCTTTATTTTGTAATTATATTTAATAAATATATAGAGGTAGGTGATATAAAGAATTTAGCTCTTTTGCTGTTTTTTTTTATTTGACAAATTCTGAGATTCAATACAAAAATTATGACATTTTATTTTACTGGTACGGATTCAGCTTACAATGTTTTAAATCCTAAAAATATTTATATTTTATGATGGAAATATTTTTTAAACAATCTTTAAAATATTTTCAAGTTGCAATTCAACAATTAAGTAGTTACTATGTATATATTTTTATAATACATGTAGGCAAGAACATTAACAATTACCTATTGACATAAACACAGGATACTTACGTGTTGTTTATTATATTCGTAATAGTCTCGATTTGGTCAAATCCTTGGTCTTTAGGATATAAATATATTTAATACATCTTTGTTTATTGAATGTTATGTATTGACTAATAATAAAAAATAAGAGATCGTCGCACCCAAAATTTAACATAAATTGAACATCATTTCACTTCATATTTTTTTTTAATGTGTGAGAAAATATATATTGAAAAAAAAAAAAAAAAACTCGACTCTCCTGTGTACTAAGTCACATACGTCAATACAGTAATATACACTAATTACTGTAGTTAATTTGAACACTTCCTTAGATATAACTCATTCAATTTACATAATTATAAGTATATTACAATGCGTAATTGCGTACATTCTGCGGTTCTACCCTCCTTATACAAATATCCATTTAATTTAGACATATATCAACATTTACATAATAGGTTTAAAACAATATCTATCTACTTTTTACAGCATTTTTATACAATGTTTGTATAATGCACAATACTATGCTTTATAAGTAGACGCATTTGTTATACAGAAAATATATCAAAAATATTATAGATATTACAAAAACATTACATAAATATCGCATTAAAAATTGTGATGTTAATAATGGTAGAGACACATTTCACACATCAATGCAAATCAACGACTAGCCGTGTTTGCACACGGTTATAAAGGTATATTTTCCTAGGCAGGTACTTATTCAATATACCAAAAATAAAAATATAATACTGATATACTAACTATTTCGTTATTGGTAATACCAAAAAAGTTAAAGATTACTACTTACTTGAAGAATTAAACATTTTGTTTCGACTTATCGTTTTGCTGTGTTTGCTCGAGTCTTTATTGTGATGTATCATGTAACTTACAGTATAGATATATATAGATCTTTGGTAAATTCTCTCGCAAAAAAAAAGGATAACAATCTAATACGTCAGTAGGTAATAAAAACATCTGCTGTATCCGTATATATAAAAAAAAATATTGTAACAAATCTAGGTAACAGATTCGCAAGAACATAGTTAGCTAATATATGTTAGTTTTATTTTTGATTTTATGTTGATAAACATTGAATATCGAGTTTGACTTTTAGTTTATTCAAATTTCCTTTAAATGTGGGTAAGATTTTTAGTTACCTATGTAGTATGAGATCTATGCCATTACCCTAATGGCATAGATAGCACACATATCTACTCAGAAATGGATCATCTTCGAAACAACACGATATATCTTTGTATGAAACTCCGTCCTTTAACAAGCGTTGCCAGATTTTTTTGCAATGTCGGGATTTACGAACTTTTTGAGTGAAAAAGGCGTGATTCTTTCGTCAAAAGCGGGACATTAAAAAAAAAATAAAAATAAAAAAAAACAGAAATCTAAATCAAAAGTTTTATTCATTACGAAAAGGTGGAGTTCCAAACAATAGTCTGAGAAGTGTACTACGCACGGTTATTCCCGAAAAGCGGGACTGAGCGGATCCGCGTGGGACATTTAATTTTGATAAAAAAATCGGGACGTTTGGCAACGCTCCCTGAAATGCACACTAATCGGAATCGTAACGTAACCCACTCGCATAAAGATAAGCTCACGAACTGAAACGATACGGTATCGATACCTTTCCGAGTTAATATATCCATTTACTTAAATTGCTTATAGGCTAATCCAGGACTGGATATAATGCTATAAACCTATGGCTTATCGAATCAGGAATGAATTGAAAATAGTATTGAATAAATATTGAACATTTCAAATAGGAAAGTATTACATAAGTTGTATTTGTTTAAAAGGCTTATTTTCTTTCACATAACATTTTGTTAATAAGCTTAATGTACACCCTTCATTAAGTGTACTAATTAAAGTATACCTACCTACCGGCAACGACGTACCGCCAAGCGAATTAGCGTTCCGGTACGATGCCGTGTAGAAACCGATAACGGGTGTGGATTTTCATCCTCCTCCTAACAAGTTAGCCCGCTTCCATCTTAGATTGCATCATCACTTACCATCAGGTGAGATTGTAGTCAAGGGCTAACTTGTAAAGAATAAAAAAAAAGTACAAAGTAACTAAAATAATTAAAATGATAATATGTGAAAAATTAAAATGTGATGTATAGTAATTAGTATAACATAAAAAACATTAGCATACCAAAAATAAAATTAATATAAGTAAAATTTTCTAAGCTAAATTAAATTAATTTATTAATTTTTTTTAACAAGCTGCCAAATAAAATTAAAGTTATATCTATCAATAAGCTTAAGTTTTTAATTTTTATCTATTTTTGTAGTCGAATATTTGAATTGGATTTGTAATCTGAATACTTTTAATCCATGCTCCATACTAAAACTATAAATGCGAAAGTAAATTTGTTTCTGTTACCTTTTCACGGCCAAACCGCTGAATCGATTTGGGTGAAATATGGTTTAGAGATAAATTGGACTTTAGAGCAGGACATACATAATTATTTTTAGAAACGAAAATAATTAATGGTTCCCCCCCATAGAATAAAGAATAATGCAGAATGAGTCTTTAGAAGCCGGTGAAACCTATAAAAAAAAACAAACGTCACGTCTCCTTGACATCCGCATATAAACTTTTTTCATAATTTGTATTTCAAAATTTAACACTAACAACAATTACGTAATTTAATACAATAATCACTAATTGCTAATAAAAATACTCCTTCTTTATTTCTTTAGTTTTTGTGTACAGTTTTTAAAATATTTAAAAACACAAGACGCCATTTTTCTTGAATAATATTGAAAATTACTGATGCGACGCTTCGTGTTGTACTGACTCGAGAATGTATTAGTTTTTGAATTTTATATTTGGAACTGCTACAACACCGTCGTGTTCCGTGAGCTCTATCTGCATATTATTCTTTAATCTGTGTGGTTCCCACAGAATTGGTAAAAAACAGATTTCCAGACGAACTGAGTCGAGAGCGTCCTCTAGTTAAATTACAAAGTCAATCTTTTTCACTTTAATTCTATAAAAAAATATATATAAGCTAATAATTTTAAACTTATTTCGTGGTTGTTCATTATGTATTATTTAAACGGGTTCATACCACGATAAAACGACGAGATTTTTATTTCTGCCCCTAACAGCTGTTTTCACTTCTCATCTCGCAACTTCAGTCCCGTCGTGACCACGATCCATGCAACTGGGTCGAAATATCGACATTAAAAATCTCGTCGTTTTATCGTGGTATGAACCCGTTTAAATAATAGTACTATATACATATATATTTATATATATTACGAATAATAATGAATAATAAGTATAGTCAATTAAGTTGATAATTATATAAATGATTAGTGCACAACCATATTATTAAGAGTTCAATAAGCACTATGGGTTATATTTGAAAGTGATAGAATCTAGACTATATGATAGAGTGCTGCAATTTTATAACATTCTACAGGTACGAAAAATGTGCTTATTTTTCAACTATATTTGTTTGTATTTCATTTCCAGGCATAATTGAATTATTAAATAAAAACATACAAATATAATAATAGCTTACTTTCTTGAATACGTATATGTTTATTAAAAGTAAAGGCCTGCGCACATAATAGAAATGACTTGTTGCTGCATATTACAGAAAATATTTAATAATTAATTAATTTTGTAAAATGTATATGGAGTATACTATACCTGTGGCATATAATAAATTATATTGTGGATTGATTTTTTCAGTATGTTTTTGTCACTTTATACGCGAGGCTTTGATAAATAACAAGTTTTATATTTTAGCCGATAATTTTAATACATAAATAATAGTATCCAAAGATTTGGCATTATTTTAGGACTACCACTATTATAATTTATTTATCAAATATACATTTAGTACCTAATATTGTCACTCATAGACAAGGAGCAATTAAGATCTTGTATTTTGATAATAAAGATTTGGTAATTGTCATTTATTAAGGATTTAACGAGGTTTTTTACTTAAAAAAATATGTTTTAAAGGCAAAGTGTTTTTTTAAATATGTTTTAAACTTGTTGTGGTCTCCTAATACTTTCAGGTCACTCAATAAATAAATATATATTTTAGCTTTGGCAATCGTTTGCCAATATACCATCAAACTATTTATCCCTTTACGTACAGATATGTAATTATATTGTGTAGATAGATAAAATAAACAAAATATATATTTTACAATTTCAAGTTACATAAATGTTTTTGAAGTTACAAAGGAACTGTTTCACACAGCCGTATAAAAGAAAATACTTAAAAAAACTCGTTGAAGTATTATTTAAGTACATTGACTATTTTGTTTTAATTGTGCTATTTATATCTATCTTCGCCACCTAAGGCCCGATACAAACTAATGATTTTGTGTCATACAAAAATTCATTTTATTCATAAAAGCTGTAAGTCTTGTCATCTTTAGTAATAGTTTATATATGTCCACTAATATCACTCGTTTGCGTCGGGCCTAATTTTAATCTATGCATTAGGCACAGGCATCACACATTAAGGTCTAGGACCTAGTAATACCGCAGAGGCCGCACATTCATAAGTGATTGTTTTCGGGGGTAGTTGCATGATTTTCTAAGTCGAGCAATTGTTTTATACGTTCTATACACAGTTTTGAACCTTCGTTCGCTTCTTTGGCCATCTGTAAATAAATAATAAATATTCTAAACGATAATCTTGTAAAATTTATTTTATTTTATATTATCATTCATGCAAAATATACTTCTTCCAGCAGTTATTCGATTATCATAATGTCGTCCACTGCAGGACAAAGGCCTTTTGTAAGGACATCCATGATAATAATATATTGTTTTTGGTTCTAGCGAGGTTATTGCGTATTGAGTACCACAACATCTTACATAATACCTACTTAGGAGATAAAAAATAAAATGATTTTAAAACCCCGTTATTTCCTAGATATATGTTTTCATCTTTCAATATAGCAATTGTAAGGTAATTTTATTACATTTGTATAATAAGGTCTCTTGGTATTTATTTCTTTTGGAGCGATTTTAGAACATTTCTTCCATCTCCCAGATATATACCGACATAGACAACTAGCAATAGACGAATGGAAGAACTTACCAGAGAGAAATTTAAGAATCCATGTGGTAAGCCCTCTAGCACGTCGATGCCGACTTCGTTGCCGAGACCTTTTAGTTTCTTAGCGAACATAACGCAGTCGTCTAGGCAGGGGTCCAGGTGAACAGTCTGAAATTGGGATGTCGACAGTTCTTCAAATTGTAGAGTATGCTAATCATTAGTATCATTATCGTGCTATTAGATTGAATTAAAATTCATCACATTTTTTTGAGACGTGATTACATAAAATTTCAACTTTTAAATATTTTTTTGGCTCGTAGCCAACACGCTGTCGGCCATGATGCCATTCCATTTATCGTTTCATGACGTCACGTATACACTAAACCTTAACCAAACGATTTAGCGAAAAATTTTAGCTTTTTTTGAATTTTATCATATCTGAAATGAATCTCTTATAGGCAGTTTTTATATGATTTTTTCGGGGAAGCACCAAATTAAGTGACATTGTGGATTTTTTGCTTTTACACACACGTCATCATATCCGCCGATGGACGTCCACTGCAGGACATAGGCCTTTTGTAGGGACTTTCAAACATCACGATACTGAGCCGCCTGCATCCAGCGAATCCCTGCTTTTACACGTAAGGGGCACCTATAGTCCGGGGGCTTCGTATCATGGATACTGCTGATACGGCGGTAGCTACGCCCTGGTATATATATATTTGATAAATATATATTTATATATTTGATAAACGTGCGGACGCCCGTGACTTCGTCCGCCCTCTTTAATCCAGCCCTTACAGTAGTATCGCTGTAAAAATGGAGTAACTTCACCCGTTTTCCCAACATTTCCCTTCACTGCTCTGCTCCTATTGATCGTGGCGTGATGAAAAGTATACTATAACCTGCCAAGGAGTATGAAGAACAATTGTACCAAGTTTTGTTAAAATCAGTCGAGTACTTTTTATTACTATAAAGAACATACAGACAAACAAAAATTTTACTGATTGCATTTTTGGCATCAGTATCGATCACTAATCATCCTCTGATAGTTAATTGACCTCTCTACATTTTTTATACAAGTATAGAAGATGGATCACTTAGTATGGGTACAATCTCTAACTTGAGTATCTCAGTATCTCACCAGTATCCTGACAGGAGGGAACTTCTTGAGCAATTGCTCCTCTGCCCAGTACGGAGAAAGCAGCGGGTCCTTCGGCACGGAGAATATGAACTCGTCCGAGGGACTCCTCGCTATCAGAGAGTCTAGATTAGTTCGCACCGCCAACCTGGGGACAAAAACAGCAATTATATCCTACTAATATTATAAACGCGAAAGTTTGTATGGATGTGTTTGGTTTTTTGTTACTCTCGAATGCCGCAACTACTGAACCAATTTGGCTGAAATTAAGAATGGAAATAGATTTTACTCTGGATTAACATATAGGCTACTTTTCATCCCGAAAAAATCCATGGTTCCCCAGGGATTTGTAAAAAACTAAATTTCATCCGGACATCGTCGCGGTCGTCAGCTAGTATTTAAATAAAAATCCGTTCAAGCTTCGCTATGTGCACTTCTTCCCTATCCCTACCCTACCCCTAAATTAATTTGTTACAAAAAATGTTATAAATGAAGAACCGCTCGACCGATTTTGTTCAAAATACACATAAACCATCTACTAAATAGTCCGAACAAAACCTAAATACTTGGTTTGTATAAGCCTGTTCTTAAGTTATAAAATTACAACAGAAAGTGGTATTGATTTTTATATATAGATAGAAGATTCCATTTTTGACATATAACTAACATAAAAGTCAATAACAACCACATTTTTATTACTCCGTAAGTTAAAAAAAACAGATTTTCAACTGGGCAATAACCATTACCTATTGTATGATATCCACGTAGGGTTGCCATTGACATGACATGACATGTCATTTTTTACCTATAATACCAATTATGATCATCATTTACAACCTCAACAGATCATCATCAACCAGCTCACTGAGCACGAGTCTCTTACAGAATAAGAGGGGTTAGGCTAATAGCCCAATTGGTAGACTTCTCACACGCAGAGAATTAAGAAAATTCTCAGGTATGCAGGTTTCCTCACGGTGTTTGGGACACGTGATATTTATTTTCTTAAAATGCACATAACTGAAAAGTTGGAGGTGCATGCCCTGGACCGGATTCGAATGTACGCCCTCCGAATCGAAGGCAGAGGTTTTTTTTTTATTCGTTACAACTTAGCCCTTGACTACAATCTCACCTGATGGTAAGTGATGATGCAGTCTAAGATGGAAGCGGGCTAACTTGTTAGGAGGAGGATGAAAATCCACACCCCTTTTGGTTTCTACACGGCATCGTACCGGAACGCTAAATCGCTTTGCGGTACGTCTTTGCCGGTAGGGTGGTAACTAGCCACGGCCGAAGCCTCCCACCAGCCAGACCTGGACTAATTAAGAAAATCTCAATCTGCCCAGCTGGGGATCGAACCCAGGACCTCCGTATTGTAAATCCACTGCGCCATGGAGGCCGTCAAAAAGGTTATATCCACTGAACTTTTTGATGATAACTCAAGTATTAACAGTGATATTGAAAACTCAAAAGAAGATACTTGAAGAAGATAAAATTTACTAAAAAGAAACTAGTAAAAACTGCAATTGTGACTTAAAAAAAACAACGCCTTCCTCGGAAGTTTATTCCTTGTCAAATGAGGTATCGCTTGTATTTTTCCTTCCATTCCAACGATTATTCGCAGTTTTATTTGTCATTGACTAGACGCGGATTTTGAAATTGCTTTAACTTTCGTGTGCTCTTTTTTTCTTGGTCGATATTGACATTTTTTTATTATTTCTATGTAGATCAATAAGGATAGGAGGCCCACAGGGCTTAATAACTTAACTTGGTTCATTATCAAGTTAGCTTAATCCGGCACTGCCAGGACCTCTGATCCCAACCCACATAGTGACATAGGCCAACCACTTGAGCAACACGGTAATTGGCAATAAGGCCACCATTATGTACAAGTACATTTGCTTAATAACTTAATAAATCAATATACTCGTATCTAACAATAGATCAATGAATGTAAAACAATTCTGCAAATAAGCAGCAAATTATTTAAAATTATGCTTTTAAAGAAAATAATTAAAAAAAAATACCAAATGTATATACTTACTCTTCTTGCGTGGGTCTTATGTTATTTGAACCCGTTATATACGCTAGGCGAGACGACATCGCACTCATTATACCAGTGGCCGCTTCATTTATACTACAGACAGAAAATATACGCACACATCAACACATAACACGCACATACACAATTAAATACAATACACACAAGGACTTGACACATAAAGTAGGATAAATAAAATACAGATTTTACAAAATCCACCATTACCAGCAGGCTTATTCACTATCTTTGACGAATGCTAGTTGACATGTACGAAATTGAGATTCTGTGTGACAAATGTCATCCGGTGCCTATTGGTGGATATCATACAGTATGTAGATGACATTTTGTCAATTGAATTGACGTTTATTTTAACAGGTTGATAATAAAGACCAAAACAGTGAATAGGCCAGCAGGTATACAAAACACATACACAATAACTAAATAAATAATTAGCTATGGTCTTCGAATTCATGGTCGCCTCGAAAATTGATATACTAAGTACTTTTCTTATTAGAACCATATTTTTGAAATTTACTAGTTCTTTAGGGCTCAAATGAAGGATTTTCCATACAAACTTTCAACCCCTATTTCACCCCCTTCAGATTTTATTTTTGCGACACAAAGTATTCTATAACTTTCTTCGTATTATGATCTGAAATCGTCCCAAGTTTCATTTGAATTCACTTAGTAGTTTCAGCGTGATGCCCGATCAACAAAAACACGGACAGAGAGACTAAAAAACAATAAAAAAAAAATTGGCTTCAATATCGATTACATAATGCCCTACAACAAAAATTTTCAAGATGTCTCCAATGTACAGAATTGGACCTTATTATAAATACTAGCTTATTGATTTTAATATTTGCCTCTACGGTTTTTTCATTGCGTAGCATGGCTATTGCGTATTTATTATATCTTTTGTATGTTAAAATGTTGATGAAAAACCAACATTTTGACAAACAGAAGGGACCAAAACAGTTTCCTATGGTAGTTGAAAATAATGAAAACAGGCACAGAAAGCAATTAGCCATTTGAAATAGTAAAAACGGTCACAAAAACACTGAAAGATACAATTTCTAAGACATTTAGGAGCTTCAAGACTTCAAGTTTTACAAATTTTATAAATAAACAATTATTTTTAATTCAATCCATGCACGGATAGCAGTCTGCATAAATCAAACTTTCTAAAGACAAAATAAATAAAAAAATCACATTTTTGTCATACAAAATACTATAGATATTTACAAATGGGTATATATCTACGTATATTTGATACAGTTTTTTGCAATTATCAGTTTCATCATCATCATCAGCCGATGGAATGCCGACTCCTTTAAGGACCTCCTTATATCACGGAAATCAGCATCCAGCATCCAGCGGCTTGAAGTCATTGGTCTCTACCTATACTAAAGCCAAACTTGATGTGGAATGTTTATCAACAAACAAATTAAAAATGAAGGTAGAAAATGCATGCAATTTCATATCCATTTTTTTTATAAAATGTAAATTAAAAATATATTCCTTTACAAAAAAAAAAGAAGGATATTTGCCATATCTTTTGGAAAAGACTATTAAATGTGGGTACGACAATAGACCAACGAGGCGGGGATCGAACCACCACCTCGGTGATGAATCCGACCGCTCTTACCGTTGAGCTATTGAGGGTTTAATTCTAAACATATTTAATTGTTCTGAACTTATTTATCAATATTATTGTCATTTATTTAGGAACAAGATAATTAAAGTTATTATTTGCTGTCACAGATTAATCAATAATATACAGATGGAGCGTAAGGAACACGACGGTGTCGCAGCCGCTCCAAATACAAAATTTAAAAGTAATACATTCTCGAGTCAGTACGACACGAACCGTCGCATCAGTAATTTTCAATATTATTCACGAAAAATGGCGTCTTACGTTTTTAAATATTTTAAAAACTAAAGAAATAAGATGGAGTACTTTTTATTGGTACTTATTGATTATTATATTAATTTACGTAATTGTTGTTAGAGTTAAGTTTTGAAATACAAATTATGAAAAAAGTTTGTATATGTGGTTGTCAAGGAGACACGTGATGTTTGTTTTTTTCTAATGGGTTACACTGGCTTCAGTATGTTGCTTGTAAAGAGTCACTCTGGTTTACTCTGTGTTTGCTGTAAAATGACTAGCCAATTATACCCTAATTATTAATTTGTTTGTTGATAAACATTCCACATCGTGTTTGTCTTTAGTATAGTGGGAGGGTTTAGCAGTTTAGCTTACAAAAATATTATAATACAGTGAATATCTTACCGACTTTTAATCCTTTTTTTGTCTGTATGTTCCAAATCTTGTTTCAAAGGTGTTTCGCCAACCAATGTACTCGAATTTTCCGACTCCGGTTCCCTAAATTAATGAAAGGAAACATTAAAATTAAAAAAAAAAAATCACGCACTACTAGTTACTATTTACATTTGACATTTTGATTTTTTTATTGTATTTACATAGCGGCATAGCATTTCATATTATTTAAAATGAGGCTTAACACAAAAGCAAAGCTGACGGCTTCACTTTTTTTATTTTAACATAATGTATTGTTAAATAAAAAAAAAAAAAATTATAAAATAAAATTGATAAGCACGCAAGCAACATTAAGAATGAAAGCCAAATAAAAATCTATAAAATAAACATATTTTTACTGAAATTGAGTAAATAAAATTTTGTGAAAGACAATTTTAAAAAGATGAGTACCATCAGATTATAATATATATCTCATAATCTGTATTGCTTGCACTCTGTTGCTATAATGCCGTTAGAATTTATATTTACGAGAAATTTTGAGTATTTGGTTTGCACATACTTGTAAATCTCAAACCACAAATATAGGCAAAACTATAAGCAGATGTATCCACTCTCTTACATTACAAAGAAACAGGGTAAAGTTCAGCCGCTCAGTAATTGCGTTTCTGACAGGGCGATGTAACTTCGAACTGGCGTATAAGGTTGTTGAACTGTACCGTTTCAAGGTTATGCCAACTGTTAGCTTTGTAGTGATGATACAAAATAATGAGGCAATTGTAATTGAATATTGTCCCATTCGATCACGCCCTGTCAGAAACGCAATCTCTGAGCGGCCGGACTTTAATGACGACCTATGAGAGAAGGAGGAGAGAAAGAGAAACTTGTATTCTTCGTTCATTGAAAGGTGAGGTCAAGGTGCGTGTTTATGCTCGCAACTCTCTCGCTCCCCTTTATCATCACATTCTCACGTACTGCGTGGACGATAAAGTCTGGCCGCTCAGAGATTGCGTTTTTGACAGGTGGGTGTTGTAACATTCGATCACGCCCTGTGAGAAACGCAAACTCTGAGCGGCCGGGCTTTCACTTTAACTCAATTAAGCAGTTTTCCCAAAGGGAACTACTCTAGCTTAGGTACACACTGTGTATTTACAAGGATTTACTTCTCTCACTAGTGGGAAATCAAAACAAAAATGCAACAGAAAAGGGCGATAAATCAATCAACTGAAATAACTCTTGGAAATCGATCAAAATGGACTATGCACTTAGTTCGACAGCAATTTCAAG
This sequence comes from Bicyclus anynana, assembly GCF_947172395.1. Taxonomy (NCBI): domain Eukaryota; kingdom Metazoa; phylum Arthropoda; class Insecta; order Lepidoptera; family Nymphalidae; genus Bicyclus; species Bicyclus anynana. Next base: position 5,524,473 of record NC_069098.1, on the reverse strand, counting down.
ACTACACAAATGCATTTAACGTTTGCCAGCAAAACCAGGCTGCTTGTATTAACTGATAAACTAACAACGAAAAGTTATAGACCACAGAATTAAGTAAATTTGAAAATTCCAATTCCGTAATTTTGTTTGCCAGTTTAATTCGTTGTTTGAATTTCAACCATCAGCTGCGACTCTCACTAGATGTCACCTAACTTCAAGTGAGATATAAAAGTATACCTTTAGAATATAGAAAGATAGATTAGAAATTATCAAATAGAATTTTTTAAATCATCTCATCTTTAGGGTTCCAATTACAAAAACGGGTCAACAAATATTTGGTTTAATTTGTCTTGCAAGCCACTAACTAACTGGAGTTAGGTTGTGTTGGTTAACTATCGTATCTCTGAGAGGGTTTTAAGCCCTTAGTCAAGCGCTATTTGTCTTGCAAGCCACTAACTAACTTGAGTTAGGTTGTTGGTTAACTATCGTATCTCTGAGAGGATATAAAACCCTTAAAAAGCGCTACAATTATATCCGGGTGTTGATGTACCGTCTATACGTGAACTCTGTAAAGTTACAGCACTGTGACATTGTCCGTTTTACATTTCAATTTTAGTTCAAAGTTCAAATTCTAAGACGAGGAGTATGATATACCGGAATCGCAGCCCTCGCATGCGAGGAATAACATATCAATAATAAGAGAAATAGACAATTTTCAGCCGATGGCGGCACAACCACAAGTACCGCTACCTCTCTTTGCGTTTGAACGAAAGACTTGGGACTGGGAGAACTCCTTCAGTATCTCTTCATTTGGTCGTTTGCTACGGCCCCTGGTCACTGATTAATAGTTTCAAGATGAGATTGACCAAGTCTAGAAAGGATATCCTAAAGACAATTATATATAGTACTAGCGGACGCCCGCGACTTCGTCCGCGTCAAACTCGATGTAAACTTTCAACTACCCTTACCCCTACCCTACCCTTACAATATTGGTTTGTAGTACATGCTATGTATCAGAGATGGCGCTGTATGTGAAAAAAGATTTTCCCGCTTCTCTGTTGAAATTTTTCCTGAATTTTCTTTGCTATAAACCTCACGGAGCCCGAGATCTTTAAAACGAATGCAAAACCGTGGAAATCGGTTCGTCCGTTCTGGAGTTATAGCGTCAGAATGGAAAACCTGACTTATTTTTATACAGTAGACTAGTATTTTTAGACACCACATTTTGTGAGCTGCCAGCAGTTAGTTTATCAGTTAATAGCACTAGTGCCAAAATTACACAGGAATGGCTGCACTATCCACGTTCACGTCAATGGGTACCTGTGGGAGAGGTCTCGTTTGTTTGGCTTAACGATTGGGAACCGTCGTCCCTCCGAGTCCGTATCGCTGTCGAAAACGTACCGCTCAAGGAAATCTGATACGTACTGTTGCGACTTGTCCTCCGTTGGTGTTATACCTGCCAACAAAGTGTTAATATTGATTTTTTTTTAACATCACCATCATAGTTAGCAACCCATTATCATTAGCACGAGTCTCCTTCAGAATGAAAGGGGTTAGGCCAATAGTCCACCAATCCAATGCGGATTGACAGACTTCACAGACGTAGGATTTCCAGACTTCACACACGCAGAGAATTGAGAAAATTCTCTGGTATGCAGGTTCCTTACGATGTTCCTTCACCGTTTGAGACACGTGATTTTTAATTTCTTAAAATACACATAACTGAAAAGTTGCAGGGTCATGCCTCGGACTGGATTCGAACCCCGCCCTCCGAATTGGAGGCAGGGGTCATATCCACTGGGCTATCACGGCTCTTTTTTATTTAACAATCCGATATAATTAAACGTACAATTAAAACAATTAGATGTTGAGAAACATGTTTTTTAGCCAGCATTTAAATTTTCGTCTTCTGCGAAGAGTATCGAATATGTGGTCCAAAGAGTAGATACAGCTTCGATATTTATTTAAGAGTTAAATATAGAAGAGAAAAATTTCTTCCGTAAGTTAATCTACTCATTTTTCTTTTCTACACTTATTATAGTTATTTTTCGCATTAAATAGACGGTTCTCGACGTAGATAGCAACAGATTAAAAATCATTTCCATTTCCATTTCTTCGATCACAAACTAGGGTCAACATTATCACTAGATGAAGATATTATAACAATGAGCTCCCCATGAATCTCGAATCTTAATTCACGGACATAACGAAATCTCGAAAACCGCACGTACAAAAATGATAAATGGCAGCGAGGTAGTTTATAGTAAGTCCGCCAAATTTTGCGACATGGCCAGAATAAGGAGGTCTAAGAGAAGACGAAATTTGAGCAGTGTGATCATGAATAAACATTTTGTTCATGGGCCCAAGTACCGTTATCAACTCCCTGCGCAGGGAAGTTGAAGATTAAGTGTAGGTACTTTACTTTTTTTTTATTATTAATCTGCTCTTTATTTTTTTACTATTAATTCTTTGCTCAATATTTTTCTTTGTTAATTTTTGCTTTCTTTATTAATTTATTTTTTGTGATAATTGTTGTTTATATTGTTTTAAAGTGTGTTTTTTTTGCTTACATCCTAAGTATTTCTGTGTCTACTGTACAAAATGAAATTATCGTAGTAAAAAGATGTTACCCGTAGCAGTGTGTTCGCTCTGAAGCGACGCAGCGCTTATGGTGGTGTCAGATGACTTCCTTCGTTCGCTGCCAGACTTGTGCGCCTGCAGCTCCGCTAGATCCGACGGGGACACCTCTTCGAATGATGACGGACCTTCGCTTATGCCTTCTACAAGTTAATTCAGAAGTTACAATAATACCTTAACCATAACTGTACACATCTAATCGAAAATTTAATCAAAATCATTAGAAAAAAACTGACGGACACTATCCATGGACAATTTAATTGTTCAGTTAAATTGGTCAGCACGGGTAGTAAGTCAGACGAATTTGATGAATTTATTTAGTGATCCGTCAAATGGTCTAGGAATTTGCCAAATATCGCTTTTTATCACAACATACAAGTACATCTCTAAGAAACCATAACTACAGTCAGACAGTGATAAAAAAGGTTTTGCAGTATAAAAACTAAACAATTACGCATCGCATCCCACGGCTTGGGCTATCTGCTAAACGTGAAAAAATAGGTATAATTTTATTCTTATTGCATATTTTAAACACAAAAAAAAATATCCATGTTACCAACCTTGTGATGGGCTAACTTTAAGAAAGCCATTTCCTTCAACTGGCGTCGTTGCGTTCGACGAGGTAAGCTCTTTATTTGAGCGTTTGTCATCTTTGCCACCTTTAGCGTTTGGACTCGCATATGCTAGAAAAAATATTAGGATCATCATTTTAAATAAATAAGATTAAGGGCTTGTTTCTCTTCTTGAAAGTGTTGGATAGTATAAACGTCAGATTTGTCACTTTCTTGCTTTGAGACAAGAGACAAAGACAATATTTGTGAACAAGCTAAAAGCTATCCGTCACTAGTTAGAAGGTAAAGCAGGCCCTAAAGATATTTCGCAGCATTTTATGCTGAGGTCATTTACTTGTTTTTTGAAAGTTAGACCTACACCCTAAGGACGTCGTTGCATTTAGGTTGTGTATCTTTCATAAGCCTCAATAGCTCAGCAAGGCCGGACTCATCACCGAAGTCGTGGTTCAATCCATGCCCGCTGGACTATTGTCGCACCCACTCCTAATACATCTTTCCATAAGTCACATAAGTCTTTCCCGACTAGTTGGAAGGTAATAGGAATATTGGTCATATTTAAAAGAGGCAAATATTATTTAAAACAATTGATATTTCATTACATTTAGGATAAGGAATTTTCATTTGTTTTAACCTTACTATAATTTTTCGGGGTTATAAAGGGTACTTTCGCAATATCTGTATCTAAATTAACGAGATAAATATTTCAAATGTGCGATATGAAATGCGGCAGAACCAGTAAAGTGACCACACGTCGTCTCTGCTTCCCACCTAGTAAAACACAATGCTAGTATTTGTTTTTAATAAAATATTTCAACATATGCGGGCTACAGGACTTCAGGTTTTGCCTGTGCAGTTTTGACTGTACAGTTTATCTAATCGAAATTTCATTCGAAAAAACTGTACAGATCTTAGTCTGCGTTTTAACTCAACTCAACACGGACGTTTTAACTGAAAAGTTCAAATGTACAGTTAAAACTGCAGGTCTGCAAACCGCATTAGAAATCGAAATATATCACACCATTTGGCAGTTCTCTTTTGTTTATTCGGTGGAATAACATTATGAAAACAAAAGATTTTTTTTAAATTTACCTTTAAGGCACCTCATCATAAATCCAAAAGGCAGTATGGGGTCCATCAGGCAAAGTAACCTTGCGGGGCTCGGTATGAAGCTGACTAGCAATGGGGCATACGCCATGAATAAACCATCAGGCGGTCGTAAGCCGGCACTCAATATTTTCAGCGTACATCCCGCTATTAAATTAGCTCCTGCAGAATCACCGGCGAAAACTATTCTTTTACCTATAAATAACAATAATCTGCTTAAAATCAGGAGTATAAGTAATGGAACTGTAAAATATAACTATTGCTCCAGATGTTAGACTGTGAGACTGTGTGGTTTCAGATCAAGAGGTTATCGGTTTGAATCCTAGGTAGAATGAGATATTGAATTTTGTGCAATCTAAGAAATTTTCAGTTCAAATTCTCAGCCCAGATAAAAGATATAATGTGTATATTCAACAAGTTTCTGCTATTGAAAAGATCTGATTGTTAAAAAAATAGTGTAAATTTTGTTTAATAACTTGGCTTGGCACCGCTTTCAAACTAACAAAAAGATAAGGCGAGTGTGTACGGATATGTTGGAAGGGTAAGGCCCAGACGAACGTTCTTAGACCAAATCTAGGACATTTTAAAGGTCAGGTCAAGACAAGAGGTCCTAAACCGACAAATTTGTATGAAAAGATTGATCAGAATGGAAGAAGCAAGGGAGATATGCCAGAATCGTAGTAAGTACATAATACAACAATCGCATACCCCTATGGGAATAAGGAGTGATGGTATTAATGTATATAGATTCTCTTCATATTATTATATTTAACGGTGACTTACCAGTTGTACCCATCTCTTTGAAATGGTTAATCATCCAACAATAAGCGTAGAAAACCTCCTCCAAAGCCCTTGGGAACGGTGCCTGCGGGGCCAGACTGTAGTCAACCGATAGGATGGGCATGCCAAGCTTGGCGGCCCAGTCCCTTAGGTATGTTTCATGGGACTTTGAGCTTTGAGCCACGAACCCTCCCCCATGGCAATGGAAGAGGATGCCATCTGACGCTGGTAACGATGATGTACCTTCACTCACCTAAATAATACAATAACTGTTATTAAAATGAAAATACTATGTACAAAAAAATTCAACGTTGTTACTAAAGATCTAAGCCCCACCCCCCTCCCCCTCTCTATGCCGAGCTTTGCCAAACGACCTCCACAAGGTGGTTGGCATCAAGCGGTGGGATGCATAATGGATGATGATGATGACTAAAAATGTATTGGTAGATGCCATTTTTATGTAGATGATGTCTTCGCCAAAGTATTAGTCTGATTTGAAGTTGTAACACACTGCAGTAGGCAGATAACAGCCCCACTGTTTTTGTAGTCATACACCGTTGCCTACTCCAGCCTTGTGTTGAAAACTTACAGAGTGTTAACTAGTTTTAAAAGACGTCTTAACCCTACGTCCATTGGTCACAAGTCCGGGACTTCGCTCAGTATTTTTATCAGCCACTCGAGCGTTTAATGGTGGGAATTGTTAGACCTGATAAACTTTCGTTTGCTCATTAAATCCACTTCTGATGTCAACTCGCTTCCGACACATGCGTAAAGTAGTTTTATTTCAAAAAGTGTCTCACCATGCCAGCTCGCTTATTAACACTGATCAGTCTAACGTTCAGTCCCTGCAGGCCTATATGTACGGTGGGCGGTAACACGGTCAGCTCTTTGCCCTCAGTAGTGTTGACCACGAGCGGCTCCGGGGCTATTGTGAACACTTTGTTCACGGCCACCGTTGACGACATTAGACTGGGCACCCGCTTCATTATTTCTGTAAATAAATAAATAAATATATTTAAACAATATACACCGAGCCTTAAAGAAAGAGTACAGTATAGCCTGTTTTAAAATCAGCTATCTTAGTTAGCCCGCGACTTCGTCCGCGTGAAATTCGATGTAAACTTTCAACTACCCCTACCCCTTAAATTGTTTAATTTTTTTCTGTCACAAGAACGTTCTCCTGACAATAATAAACACATAAAAAAAAATGTGAAATCGGTGTCAGCCGTTCACGCGTGACAGCATGACCAAGGACCAATACATGGATTCATTTTTATATATATAGAATCTAGATATTTACATACTACACATAAATACTTATACAGGGTGCTGGGGAGTATTTCCCATAACTTCACGATGTTGTTGTATCCACTTATAGGAGTCAAACTGCTTAACTAATATTTTTTTAACTAAAAAATATTTTTTTTTTATGTTTTTATACAAAGTAATTCAAATAATTCCGACAATTCATGTAACACATGACTTCATTCAGCCTTGGATTTTAAAATACGTAAAACGTGACTACACCATAATTATAAGTATGCATTTTCACATTTTAAAATCTATTTACAAAAGAAATATTATTTACCCCAAAAATATTAATTTCAGAACACATGTTCCTTGAACATCTTTAATTAATTTTCGGTAAAGAATATAACCTCAGAGTTATGGGAAATACTCCAAAGCAGTCTGTATAATCTATACTTATATTATAAAGAGGAAATATTTGATTGTTTGTTTGTATGTTTTGAATAGGCACCTACTGAACCGATTTGAAAAATTCTTCTAAATCATTGTTGGAAAGCTACACTATCCCCAAGTGATATAGGCTATATTTTATCCAGACACTGAAAAACTGCGCCACGGCTGTCAAATGAGTATTCTTGAAATTCCCTAATTCCTTTTGTTAATTCAGACAACCCGCTTTAGAGGTTTAGCCAGGCTAACCAACAGCGACTCATTACATAAGATAAACACTAAAGTTAAATATCTTACCACTTTCAGCCAAAAACCAAAACGCCTTGCAGAATTCTATGCTAGCGGACTGTGATATGTTGACAATTCTGCGAGCGCGCATCTCCGGGTCTATCAAATACTGTCCTCCGGTCCAAACTGAACTGATCAAGTTCCCATGGCTGTAGTAGGCCTCCGAGAAGCCGGCCATGCATATCGAGATACCTTTAAGTATACCCCTCATTGATGGTAGAAACTGTAAAAGAATATACCTACATAAAATATGAGTTGTATGGTAAACAAAATTAGAGGTTATATTAAGGGCTCGCGGACGCTCGCGACTTTGTCCGGGGTGTAATCGATGTAAACTTTCAACCATTATTTTACCCCTTCTATTTGAATATTTTCACATGTTTTCTATAGTTTAGTTACTCATTCACTAATCATTTTACAAAGTATAACTCAAAAAAATTAACGATTTATGTTTAAAAAACTTCACCCCTTTTTTAGGGAAGTGGTTAGGGGTTCTTGGATGACATTATTTTTAATATCTTTCTAGTACAACATAGCAATTTTTACAAATGTAAAAATTAAGGACTTTCCATACAATTTTTCATCCCCTATTTTCCCACATTTAATTTAATTTTCACGACAAAAAGTATTCTTTAACCTTCTACGTATTATGGTCTCAATTCGTGCCATCCTCCATTTAAATTCATTCAGTAGTTTCAGCGTGATGCCCGGTCCCCGGCCGGTATGTTAAAAATATACTATGCACAAAAATTAAGGGAGCAGAAAAAAAATCCAAATTTTTGGGGGATTTTCAACAGGCTGTAACTTATACAAAAATGGTCGTACAGCAAAAAAATAAAAAGCAAATTGTAGCTCTAAGTGTTTAGTTTTTGGATCTGAGTTTGAAAATTTTTTTTTGAAAATATTTTTCGAGTAATCATAAGAAAACCACCGAAAAAAAAATTTTCGAAATTTTTTTGAGTTTTTTTTTAATCTACGGACGTGGAAAAAATTTTTTCGACTCAACCTCCATATGGACCGGATAGCTTGTTTATTCAGATTCAATTTCGTTTTTTTTAAATCTCGATACGAGCATTTCTCGCTGAGATATCGATGTTTGAATGGAAAAAGATCATTTTGTCTTTGATTACGAAAATTAAGAATTTCGCTCTGAAAATGTCATAATTTTTATCAAAAATGAAAAAATTTTGTTTTTTTAATTTTTCTCTCAATTCTGTATTAGTGACTTGAAAAATTAAAGAAAAAAAAAATTATGACATTTTCAGAGCGAAATTCTTGCTCCTTTAATTTTTTCAAAAATTCGATCAAGTGGGAAAAAAAAACAGTTGGCTGGATTGAATTGAAACTTTGTAGGGTTTTTGTGGGTATATTGAACAGTAAAAGGCACACTTAACGTCAGTGGTTTCCGCAATATTTTTGATTGGGCGCTTGATTTTCCAAAAAACGACAAAAAGCCCTTTTTTGGATGCTTTTTCAAATTCATGTAATGATAGAAAAAAAATTTTTGTTTCAAAATTCAATTGCCAATCCTTGTAGAGAGTTTATTCAAGTTTTTAAAACCAACCTCAAAATTTCTGTGCAATCATTGGTTGCTGAGATACTGGTAATCAAAGACAAAATGATCTTTTTCCATTCAAACATCGATATCTCAGCGAGAAATGCTCGTATCGAGATTTAAAAAAAACGAAATTGAATCTGAATAAACAAGCTATCCGGTCCATATGGAGGTTGAGTCGAAAAAATTTTTTCCACGTCCGTAGATTAAAAAAAAAACCCAAAAAAATTTCGAAAATTTTTTTTTCGGTGGTTTTCTTATGATTACTCGAAAAATATTTTCAAAAAAAAATTTTCAAACTCAGATCCAAAAACTAAACACTTAGAGCTACAATTTGCTTTTTATTTTTTTGCTGTGCGACCATTTTTGTATAAGTTACAGCCTGTTGAAAATCCCCCAAAAATTTGGATTTTTTTTCTGCTCCCTTAATTTTTGTGCATAGTATACATTGCGCGTAGGGTGCCTAAAAAATTTATTTAAATTTAATTAAATTATTATTAATTTTGGTAGAAGATTTGGTTTCGGTTAAAATCCCCTGTCTGGCACTAGTTAATACTCAATTCAAAACACTAAACAATATGTAATAATAATATAATTAGTGACATATCTTTGGCCTGATTTTACACAAAATCAGCACCTTGCTATCATTCTTATCACACTGAAATAATAAATAAAATGAAAAATAAGCATGTCATTATGTAAATATCTATTGAAATTCAAAATAATTATGTCAAGGCCACAAGTGTTTATTGCTCATTATTTTAATTTAAGTAGTTATTGTTGTTACCATAATTGAGGTCTAGTAGAGTCAACAAAGATTATTTTACGCAACAGTTGGGCTAAAACGATTTATTTTATTCAATAAAAAAATATCCGTTGGCTGTGATCTTTCTTGATGTAAAACGTAGTGTCATCATCATCATCATCATATCAGCCGATGGACGTCCACTGCAGGACATAGGCCTTTTGTAGGGACTTCCAAACATCACGATACTGAGCCGCCTGCATCCAGCGAATCCCTGCGACTCGCTTGATGTCGTCAGTCCACCTGGTGGGGGGTCGGCCAACACTGCGCTTACTAGTGCGGGGTCACCATTCCAGCACTTTGGGACCCCAACGTCCATCGGCTCTTCGAACTATGTGCCCCGCCCATTGCCACTTCAGCTTCGCAACTCGTTGAGCTATGTCGGTGACTTTGGTTCTTCTGCGGATCTCTTCATTTCTGATTCGATCACGCAGAGATACTCCTAACATAGCTCGTTCCATCGCCCGCTGTGTGACTCTGAGCCTTCTTATGAGGCCCATATTAAACATAGTGTAAGTAACGATAAAAGGTATATTGGCTGGTGGGAGGCTTCGGCCGTGGCTAGTTACCCTACCGTCAAAGACGTACCGTCATGTGATTTAGCGTTCCGGTACGATGTACGGAAACCAAAATAGGTGTGGATTTTCATCCTCCTCCTAACAAGTTAGCCCGCTTCCATCTTAGATTGTATCATCACTTAGCAGGTGAGATTGCAGACAAGATCTAACTTGTAAAGAAAAAAAATATATATTTAAAGTAATAAAAGAGTTAAGATTTAATTTTGAATTGTTTGAATATTATATTATTTAATACGTTTAGAAACTACTGGACCGATTTAATTTTTTTACCAATGTTAAGCTACATTATTAACGTGTAACATAGACTATGTTTTATCCTCGTATTGCCACGGGAATGAGAACTACATGGGTAAAACGGAGTTTCATAATTATTTGGTTAAATTATACAACGCAAACAATAATAACTATAATTACTAATTTTAATTTTTAATCGTAAGAAAAAGTAATGCAATCAAGAATTACTCACGGTGTATAAAAATTAACTTATAATCATTTATTTTATTCCTCATTCAATTAATCTCAATCCATTTAAGTGATTATTTTGATGTAATTATAATTTTCTGGCATATTTATTTTCCGACATCAAATGGTATTATTAATAATTATTAATAATAATTCCATCTGATGTGGTATGATCATGACGTGTTTTTCTAACAAGTTTTGTACGTCGTAATTAGCGAGCGATAGTTTACAGAATTATAATATTATAATGTTTGTATTATGTAGGTATTGATTTATTCTCTCTGATTATAATTATTATGCTAGAAAGAAGCTATAGAAGAAGAAGCTACGTAGGAGTTCATATATCTAGATCATACGTATCGGACGCATCGTATCGAACATATTCTTAAGTTTACGATAAAATCCGTTCGATGCGATACGTACCATGTGGATCAGTGGACGCACTTGTATGACTTTCTATGCAAAGAATGAAAGAACTACAATTTGTTTGATGTGATGCGTCCGATCCATGGATGAACCATGAGAGAACAGACCTATTGAAGCAGGGTGAAATAAAAAAAAAAATAACAAAACATGGCAATTTTTTTAGATTTTCTTTAGGTTTTGTGACTTAGAGTGACTAACCTGAAAGCCAAGACATCTCCCATAGAAGCAATACTGATTGATGTTGTCCGCCTGCGAGAAGAGTTCCTCTGGAGAGTGGCCCTCTGATGGGAACAACTCTCCTGGAGGTGCCCAGGAGAGGAGGGTTTGCAGGTGATGTAGACACGTACCCAGGGACGCTAGCAGTTGTCCACAGGACTCTACTTCCCTGGAAATAGAGTGAGGAAGTTTGTTTTTACTGTTGGTTCACTTTGCTATTTAAAAATAAATTAAATTTCCCGCAACATCATCTCCTTTCCCTTATCCCACTTATTACCTTCCTTTCCTCCATCCTTTTACACACTTGTCCTCTTTCACACACTCCAGCCATCTCTTCTTTGGCCTTCCTCTCCTCTTATGTCCTTCCACTTGCACATTCAACATTTTTCTAGTAATATGACTTTCCTCGCTAAGCATTACATGTCCATACCAAGCTATCCTACTCCTCATTTTTTCTGTTACTGGCGCCACTTTCAGACTTCCTCTTATATACTCGATCCTTATTCTATCTATTCTTGTCACACCACACATCCATCTCAACATACGCATTTCGTTCACATGCATTCTTTTACTATCAGTCCCTTTTACCGCCCAACATTGTAACAGTTTGATACTGTGACGATCGCGCTAACGTAAACGCAAACTTCTAAGGAATTGAAACAGTGCCATCTAGTGGCACTACTGCAGAACTGTTTCAATTCCATATAAATTCGCGTTTACGTTAACGCGATAGTAACAGTATGAAAACACCGAAAACTTCCACTAGGCACTGATCTATACAGCACGACAGCATAAATGTACCTCAACAATTTCATAAAACATTTTTAAACTGATGACCTTCTTAATGATAAAGATCTGTGGAAGCAATCGGCTTTGCATATATGCAATGATAATTTTATACTATAGATCGGTTACGTCCCTACAAAATCACCGCAAAAAGTGATCCGAATAATAGGCTACAACACTGAGCGCACACTTGCACAATTTTGTCTTTAATTCCGTTATATATTTATGTAAGTTTTTACACTTCCTGAACACACAACTCGACATTGTCGACCGATATTTAGGTATTAAATAACGTTCGTATTTGACCACAACTATAATAGAGTTGTGTATAAAATTCCTCTTTTGAACTCCTCATTTTTCATGCGCTAGTAAACACATCTAAAAGCTTGCTAGTAACACAGCTAAAAGCTGGAGCTGGAGGTGCAGCAAAATAAGACCACGGTTGAATCTTTCAACATTTTGCAACACTAAAGCTATTAGATTCGAAAATATGGTTCTCGCGTTTACTTTCCATACATTATTATTAAAGAAACTTCGCATACTCGAAGCGAGCGAGACAAATCGCAAGTAGGACACGCGTAGGCATTGTTCCAATCCGATATCAAGAGCATTTTATTCTTTCACAATTAGTACCGATTGTTTGTCGCTATACAGTTTTTGAATTGACTTCTGGCATCGGTTCAAAATTGCCTCATTATTGGATTCTTATGAGCGATTTTGAGTTCGTTGGCGATTTAAACGATGAATTTACGTCAAATTAAATTTGGATCTCCGAAAAGATGTACGAAATATATTACGAGAAGTGATAACCTTCGTTCGTATTCAAATTTTAAACATTCTATTGCGTATTTTATAGGTTTATAGAATAGGCAATGACCATTTTTGTAAATATCATCAGTTTACTTTATTTGGATTCAAAAACAATATTAATTGATTCGTGAAAGTTTGTTGCTCATTTTACATTTAAGCTTAGCGTTTACCTAATAAGAGTGACAAATATGGATATGGCTATAGTTGACCAGTATCGCCAGGAATTCTGTTTTCCGTGTTGTCCTGTACCTATAGATACATAATTATGTAGACTGTAGAGTTCCATACTTGCTTAATACCTACGACCAATGACCTGTTGAACTTTCATCACGACATAATATGTCCGGTTCTTATCAACATTATCAGGATTTTTCATTTGAAACTAATTTTGACAGGGTCAGGTCATTGATAACGAAGCAGACAAAATGTAATCAACTATGCTCAATTGAAAGTTATATTTATATGAGATATCTTAAGGTTAATGGTGAGGAGATAAAGGATGATGACTGATGGTGACAATTTAGTTCCGGTGGGCCAGAACGACAGTTTAATTTAATACTTATTAAATCGAAATAAGGTATATATTTGAATGCTCAGGCAATTTTTCGAGACTATAACAAAGCAAGATAGAGGATACCTCGACGGTGTACGCTGACATGTGCAGGTCTCTGCTGAAGACATCGCCTCATTCATGAGCAAGTTTTCTACAGGTGGTGTAAAACTTATTCAATCGAAATAAGGTATATACTTTATTGCTCAGGCAATTTTTCGGGACTATAACAGATCAAGATAGATGATACTTCAGCGGTATACGCTGACATGTGCAAGTCTTTGCTGAAGGCAGCGCATCATTCATGAGCAAATTTTCTACAGCTAGATGTAAAACTTATTCAATCGAAATAAGGTATATACTTCAATGCTCAGACAATTTTTCGAGACCATAACAGAGCAAGATAGAGGATACCGCGATATATGCTGAGATGTGCAAGTCTTTGATGAAGGCAGAGCCTCATCCAAGAGCAACTTCTCTACAGCTAGATGTAAAAGTTATTCAATCGAAATAAGGTATATACTTCAATGCTCAGGCAATTTTTCGAGACCATAACAGAGCAAGATAGAGGATACCGCGATATGCGCTGACATGTGCAGGTCTTTGCTGAAGGCATCGCCATATTCAAGAGCGACTTTTCTACAGAAACTTATTCAATCGTACTATGGTATAAATATCAATGCTCAGGCAATTTTTAGAGACTATATGTGTGCAGGCCTTTGCTGAAAGCGGCGCCACATTCAAGAGCAAATTTTCTACAGTTAGATGTAAAACAAAGACTCACTTAACGAAATATCCTTTTCGGAAGAGCAAAGCGTCCCTCCCCGTGCAGACTTGGCGGCTCAGTTTCAGTCCGTGTAAAACGCAAGAGTCCACGACCGAGACGAAACTGCGATATCCGTTGCCGGGGGACTTTGCGTCGAAGTCGTATAACGGTGCTACCTGTAACAATATAGTTATATCTTTAATATCTTAAAAATTAAAATACTGGTCAACACAACGTTTTCGCCAAAGTAAACTAAAGTTGTTGGAGTTTGAAGAAGTTCTCTTGTCGCTTTGAAACCTTAATTTTAAGTTTCGACTTTACTTAGGTACCACTATTTAATGATGACATAACTTGGCGTTTCAAATTGTAAATAAACGAATTTTGAATTTTGCGTCACTAAGTCCAGTGTGACAGTGTGTTTACATTACTGTAAAGTTAGCAAATGAGATTTTTTAATAGTTAACGAAAGAAAAATTTACAACATTTTAATTTTTCTACTTAAACCAGCAGGGCTATTCTGTAACGATGTCTTGTACAACTCGCTAGTGTGAGTTTCGACTTCCCCTCTATTTTCGATTCTCTATCTTTCTCTTTTTTATAGTATCGTGTTAGAGATAGAGGTGAATTCTAAACTTGCGATTATGTTTAAAAAACATTGTGAGGGAATATTCCTCCAGATCTAGTATACCGGATATCTGTAGGCATCATGACATATCTCGAGACGAGAGAAAGACATGTCGACCAATAGCGGCGGCATCGAAAATATTAATCTCTCTTTCGTTGCTTTGGAATGAAAGAGAGCAACCTTTCTACTCTGCTGCTATTGGTCGACAACCTGTCTTTTTCTTTTCACGAGAAATGTCGTTGACACATGTAGGCTTACTCGTAGACTCTACCTAGCCTTAAGTGGAAAGCCTTAGCGTATAAGAAAAGAGCACTTCCTTCCTCTTGTTTTTGCAGATGATGCTAGAAAAAAGCAGTCGTTAATATCCAATGTATGGTCATAAATCAATATACATAGGTAGACATACATTTGCTCCCCAAATACGTATTTTTTTTAATATTAAAGCAAATAGTTGCCTATACAACTTTCTTAGATGGAGTTGCCTAGTATACACCGTGCTACCGGCCGCGTCTATAATCCGCCGCGACATGTATGTATCCATTACGATAAACTCTATAGTAATATTAAAAATAAGCTGAAGCACATTCACACGCTATCGAAAAAAAAAATTAAAATTGATGAAAAAACTTCAGAACATCCTGTTTCATTCTGTTTGGAAAGAAGAAGTCAATGAACTTTAACCTAGTTTCAGAAATTTTGTTGTTTAATACCTACATACCTACTATTTTTGATACACCTAGTCGGCGGCAGTGTCTTTACTAGGGCTGTTAATAAAATATCGATATATCAAAATATCGACATTATCACTTAATAGCGATAAGTATTCATTACTAATATTTTTATGGACGATATATCGATAGTTCGATATTGAAACGTAGATATCGATACTAGATATTTTTAACAAGTTTTAATTTTTTATATCCCTCGCAAATTATTTAAACTAAAACATTATCAAACATAATCTACTTTACTTTATTTATACTTTATTACGTTTTTCATATTTTAGTTTATTTAATTGCATTTTGTCGAAAATGTCACTGAAATAAGTAAAACGTAATGTATTCAGATAGTATACACTACTTTACCCTCAGACAAAACTTTAAACATGTTTAATCGTATTAATTTACTTGTCAATTTAGTTACATAAAAAAATAGTGAAGTTTAATAAATACTTAATTGTTAAAAGTTTTCATTTAGCCGAAAAATTTATTTTGAAATTATCGATATATCGAGAATCCGATATTTAAAAAATAGCAAGCCCTAGTCTTTTGCGGTTTCCTTTTTGATAACGCCGCTCGCCGCCTAACCCGTAACTATTGTCGGCAATGTCCAAAAATAGGTACAGGTAAGAAATGTATCTTTCGATCGTTTCTTATAACGCAAGGTCATTGGTTGGGTCTTAATAATTCGATCATTCGGGTCAGGGGTCTTTCGTGTTTTGTGTATCCTTACAACTCGACTTAAAGTATGTAGGTTCGAACCCAGGACCTCCGTCTTGTAAATCCACCGCGCACACCACTGCGCCACGAAGGCCGTTAAAATTCCGAACTGATCGGATTTTAGGTTGCTATTCTGTAGAGTGATGTTGTACGACTGACCGACGAGTATTCAATCCAGATAATTGTTACAAGTCCAATTCAGTGTGGTGAACAAAAATCGTTCGCAGATTATTTGAGGCGCTGACGGCCGCGTCACTCGCTCACGCACAAGTACTGATCGGGTATCAGAGATTCGATCAATCGCGATCGACACAGGTCTAGTACGGGTTAACACCCGTAAATAAAATAAAATTTAATTTAAAGAAATAGGTTAAAGTGAATGACCTCAAAGCTCAAAGGGACCGACGGGCTGCCGACGTGACTGCGGCGAGGAGGTAGGTAGATGTTTGAAAATACAGGATGTTTTAAAATAATCGATTTTTGAAAGTTTATAACAATTGTAACTCCTTGAATTGTACTTTGTTTTTTTTTTAATAACACTGATGGATAATAGACATTGGGTACATTATGTGGGATTTTGGTTTAAGACGAATAACGTAGCGCGGTGTATAATGAAACACCCATGTCATCTTTAAGTGTACATAATAAAGTAAACAAAAAGAGGAAATTATAGTTTCACTGTTATATAATCAAGTATTTGTTATATATGAGCCCTGAGAGCCCAGTGGATATGACCTCTGCCTCCGATTCCGGAAGGTGAAGGTTCGATTCCAGTCCGGGGCATGCTCCTCCAACTTTTTAGTTGTGTGCATTTTAGGAAATGAAATATCACGTGTCTCGAATGGTGAAGGAAAAACATCGTGAAAAAATCGGCTTAGAAGAGAATTTTCTTAATTCTCTGCGTGTGTGAAGTCAGCCAATCCGCATTGGGCCAGCGTGGACTATTAGCCTAAGCCATCTCATTCTGAGAGGAGACTCGATCTTAGCAGTGAGCCGAGTATGGGTTGTTGTTGATGATGATGATGATGATGAAGATGATGATGATGATGATGATGATGATGATGATGATGATGATGATGATGATGATGATGATGATGATGATGATAATGATGATGATGATGATGATGATGATGATGACGATGATGATGATGATGATGATGATGATGATGATGATGATAATGATAATTGATAGAAATTCATAGATAGGTATTCTACACAGCCGACGCTAGTGACGCCGACCAACAAATATCGTGGCTTTTTGGTGGAAAAATAATTTTCTAAATCGGTTCAGTGGATTCAGAGATTACCCCCCACAATACCACACACTTTACTTCTTTATATTATAGCTTGGCAAATTCGTTCGTAACACTCCCGATAGTCCGCGCGGGCCGGGGTGCGTGTAGCAATGAATGAAAAACCCACGACTGATGTACCTCACTTCCCCGCACGCACGATTTCCCACTCGCGCAGTCTTTCCCCCCGTCGCCCGCATATCATGGAAGTGTCATCAACGAACTTGCCAAGCTATAGTTTAGAAGTGTAGATTACATATTGTCTGCCTGTGAATGCCAACTGATTAAACCTTATCTTTAAACACACTTCAATTTATCTTACGAGTATTCAATAATATGGGTACAACTAACCAAAAAACGTGTTTAATTACTATAATTTGATATCTCCTACGTCATAAGAGAAGGTACAAAGATCATAAACAACAACAAGGCTATAAAAATATTTTATTAGGTAACTTATACACGATTATTTAATAGGGGTTAAAGTATGAAATTGCCGTTTTATTGCAAAAGGTTTTTTGAATTGACATAGAATCTTCATGGTTTGAGGTTTTCGAATGAAACTTTTTTTGAAAGCCGATATTCAAATGTTTAATTTTTTAAAAAAAATGTGAAACATTTGAATATCGGCTTTCAATTGTTTTTGTTATTCAATTTAGACAAGAAAGATGGATACTGCGAAAATTCGAGTGATTTTTGAATACGAGTTTCGACGCGGAACTAACGCGGCAGAAACAGCCCGCACTATCAATGCTGCGTTTGGAGAGGGGTCTACTAATTAACGCACCGTGCGATTTTGGTTTAAACGCTTTCGTGATGGAAATTTCGACTTAAAGAATGAGCCACGAGGAAGACCGCCCACACAGGTGAATAACGATGAATTAAGAGAGATAGTGGAAGCCGATCCTAGTCAAACTACCCAGGAATTAGCGGCATGGTTTAACGTTACCTTACCCACAATATTGACTCACTTGCGTCAAATCAATAAAATAAAAAAATACGAAAAATGGGTGCCTCATGATTTGACTGATCTGCAGAAAGAAACGCGTGTTGAAACTTGTGTTGCCTTGTTGACCCGGTACTGAAATGAAGGAATATTGGATCGAATTGTAATATGTGATGAAAAGTGGATTCTTTATGATAACCGGAAAAGAAAAATGCAATGGCTGACCCCAGGTCAAATGCCACAACAGTTGCCTAAAGCAAAACTTACCAATAAAAAGGTAATGGTAACTGTTTGGTGGTCTCAGCATGATGTTATTCACTATAGTTTTCTCCGATCTGGTCAAGCAATAACGGCAGATGTCTATTGTGCCGAACTCCGAACCATGTTGACAAAACTAGCAGTTAAAACAGCCCCGACTCATGAATCGATCTTCACCATTATTGCTCCACGTCAACGCGAGACCTCACACAGCACGAGAAACCATTTTAACCCTTCAGGAACTGCAGTTAGAAACTATTCGTCATCCTCCGTATTCACCAGACCTTGCTCCAACGGACTACCATTTTTTTCGTGATTTGGACAATTATTTACGTGACAAGAAGTTTTCTTCCCAGAAGGCAGTACAAAATGCTTTCACACAGTTTGTGCAGTCTAGATCGTCGGAGTTCTATCGCAAAGGCATTAATGACCTTCCCATTAGATGGCAGCAATGTATAGATAATAATGGCAACTATTTTGATTAAATAAATTTGTTAAAAATTAAAAAATAAACAATTTAGATTTTCAGTACAAATCGGCAATTTCATACTTTAACCCCTAATATTTTAAAAGACTTTTACAAATATAAATAACTTTTTCTAGTGTCTAAATTTCAAAATCGGTTCAGTATATCCAGATTACAATACCACAAACTTGAACTCTTTTTATTATTAGTATATATATATATATATATATATATATATATATATAGATTTATTTTGTATTAACAATGTACACCAGTTTTTATTCTTATGACTTATGACGTCTTTAATACCATTATTTTTAAGTACCTATAGATTAATATTTATCAGATTTGTTGGTATTTATGTAAATAAATAAATTAGGAAAACAAGTTGCACTTTCTACGTAAGACATAAACCTTTTATCAATGACATACTTAATAACACAATATTATTATATAAGACAATAAATGCAGTAAATAATGTTAGATGTATTCCACAGCTTTGCTCACTTCTAAAAGTAATTATTTTTTGTTTGCCACTGGAAACAATTCATTACTTTTTATGTGAATGAAAAGTATGATAAATGTTTTCTATTCCTGACAATGTAAAGTTGCAACAACAACAAATGTTTGCAAGCAATGTTTTATTGTTGTTGTTAAGTACTTTATGAAACATGTTGTAGTTAAACTTATATTATTTTCTTTAAGTAATTTCTTGCAACACAGGTTTTTTTTACCCAGTACAAGCTTGATACCCTAACACAATCGTAAGGCATCGTACCGGAACGCTAAATCGCTTGGTGGTACATCTTTGCTGGTAGGGTGGTAACTAGCCACAGCCAAAGCCTCCCACCAGCCAGACCTGTGCAAATTAAGAAAATCTCAATCTGCCCAGCCGGGGATCGAACCCAGGACCTCCGTCTTGTAAATCCACCGCGCATATCACTGCGCCACGGAGGCCGTCAAAATTTTTATTTATTGTCATATGTACATATCATAATAATATACATATCATAAGAAAAATAAAGGAAAATTCAATTTCAATATAAAAAAAAATTGGTGCACAAGTATAACTAATACTTCACCAGTTTTATAAATAAATAACCTGATATACTAATCAGGTTATTCCCTGATATACTAATCAGTGATTAAATTTCACAAATTGTGGCATACAAGGTGTTGACTACTTTAGCGATGTTTAATTCATTACCAAAAGTCATTCACACTGACCTGTGACTAATTTGCATTATCAGTGCAATAAATCCTCATTATTGGTGCAATATACTTGATCTTGAACATTCATTACCAACGCATGTCAATTTACTGGACATAAAATTTACTTTGTATGTTTATATTGAACATGTGGCAAACTTATCAGTTGTAGAGTTGTAAACAAAGAAACATGTGTATTATTAACACATTACGTTACACATAAATAATAATTCTAGAGGTATTTATAAAATACTAGTGATCACCCACAACATTCTTAACATGGATATTTTAAATCTCTTCTTTTGAAACTTGAATCAATTCAGTCATTATCAACCCATATTTGGGTACTCACTGCTGAGCTCGAGTCTCCTCTCAGAATGAGAGGGGTTAGGCCAATAGTCAACCACAATGGCTCAATGCAGATTGGCAGACTTTACACACACAGAGAATTAAGAAAATTCTCTGGTATGCAGGTTTCCTTACTATGTTGTCCTTCACTTTTTGAGAAATGCACACAACTGAAAAGTTGGAGGTGCATGCCCCGGACTGGATTCAACCTACACCTTCCGGAATTGGAGGCAGGGGTCATATCCACTGGGCTATCATGACTTAAATTATATATGAATCAATCATAAAGCTCTTACCAGCCCCTGAGAAGCTTTGGTTTTGTTGTTAGATCAAGAGTCTGATACAGAATCTTTGAAACAGGGGTATTGTGAGGGGGGTACCTTAGATACTGCTCTACCACTCTGAACATAGAGGACTGGATCTTTTAAAAGTGTTATTATGCTGTGTTATGAATACAATTTAGTTAAAAATGTTAATAAATCATACAGAGAAACATTGGTTTTCATTTATATTTAAGCAGGAAATAAATAAATATACCTGTTATTACACAGAAACAAATTGTTAAATAACAGTTGTAGTTCCTGTATTTGACCCTGTTGTAATGTCATTGTCTTCATTTCTTAAGAATTGTCATAAGTTCTTAGTAGTTACACAATGCTACAGAATTGCATTACGTATGTTAAGAAATTGTTTCAATCATTTGAAAATAACCCTAATTAATTAATTAATTACTATATATTATTCTATTGTTATATATATAATTAGTATTTTATTATAGATGTGAAAGTTTGTATGTTAAGAGCATCTGTGTATTTATTAGGGGTTTTAATCCTTGATATTGTTCTAACTGTACTCCAAGGTTTTACCTCCATAAGTCCAGATGCCATGGTAATAATATAGGAATATATTTTGTTTGTGATTTTCACAGCTATGAATCTAAAATAACTTTTAAAAGTTACAATACAGATGTCATCTCAGGTTTTTACTAATTCTGAATTCTTTATTATTATTATTATTTATATAAAAAAAAAATTTTTTTTTAGGATTTGATTCAGATTTATAGCAAATTATATTCCAAAGTAAGGTGACAAATATTTGAAGGAATTTGCAGTGTTGATACTGATATTTTTAATGTTGAGTGAAATTTATGTTGAACCCACTTACCTTTCGGACGTGGTCGACGAGTGGCCACACTGTGTCAATGTGGTCTATCAACGTCATGAACCCCTGGTACAAACGCTGGCCGTTCTCACTGTCATCCGGTTGGAAGTATGTAGCATTGTTCTGACACGAATCCTTCAGGGCTTCATACATAGCATACGTCGGCGGAGAACCTTCCACGCACTCTCTGGGGCAACACAAGCCCGCCTTCGCAGGTGGATCAGGGTATTCCATCCTTTTAATTTTACCAGTAAATATACGCAAACTACGACTTATCAACCTAAACCCCATCTGTAAATGTATTCCTTAAATTACCCACAGATCGATCACATGAAACAGATATTTAAAATTCAATGTATTTACAAAATATTCCGTGAGCCAATATCATGGTATTTTAATCTTTTAATACCGGTATAAAAATAATAAGTCTGTTATAATTTTAGGTTATTTCAACAGTGCTTTACGTTTAGAAGACTTGATGTTGTTATTCATTGCTATTTAGAGCATAATCACTAACTACTTTTTCCTCAATAGTAAGGTAAACCGATTAAAGACTGACGACTTTATTATACGAATGATAAACATAGATTGATTAAATGTCACTCGCTGTCGCTCGGCCACATATCTGTCAGACGAGACAGAATGACAAAACAGCAGCTGATGTAACATAGACAATAATTAATCTGAGTAGAAAATAGAGTAGAATTTGAGTAGAATCTATGAGTATGGCTACGTTCCACTAAGCGATGAAATCATGAAACACTCCTGCTGCAGCCGTTCCACATTATAGATGTAAATAAACCGATTTAAAACGTTTTAAATAAAATTCTGCAGTTTAAACCATTTTAAACGGTCTAAAACTCGACTACGAAAATAAAATAAATATGTTTGATTAAGGGGTAAATTGTGGTATCTGACATCGTATTTCGTTTTAATGAGGTAGTTAAAAAATCAATGAAAAGTACGTACCTGCCTACATTACCCAGTATACGTAACATATGTATCTACATATTATGTAGGTAACATAGTATAAACTGTACATATTAATTATATTAAATATATCACGCACACATTACTTATATTTTAGATTATGGGTAAGCTAGCAGGCAACGTCGCACTTTCTGTCGCCTGGAGGTGACCAACGTAACACGAGAGTGCAAGAGTATGAGTTTTGTTTTAAACCGATACAATTTGATTAGCATCGTTTTATATCAAAAATAATAGTTTATTTAGTAAGTATACGAAATAATTTGTTAGTATATCACATATGCTCAAAAAGTCTAGAATTCAGAGTAGTAATGCCAGTTTAACAAAAAAAAAGAATTGATCTGTGGTAATATTTCATATTTGATTTGAATTTTGACGTCTGTCGTCTGTCGTCTTCTTCATTTGTCGTCTGTTTGACCAGGCCCTCCCAACCGTAGAATAAAAAATGAGAATCCTCCATCCTTTACTAACAAAAGAGAGAGATATCTCCATCCTTCTCCTTGTTATGGGCTGAAGTAGATGGTGGCCATGCCTATCTCTTTCACCTGTACACTTAAATAAACTTGCACACTGTTACAATTCTAAGTATCGAAGAACTGATGTGATTGGTCAAATTTACACAAAGAAAAATAATAGCTTTTATGAATGAAAGAGAAATGTGTTTAGTGTTTATACCACGTGTGTAAGATTGTTTTGAATTTGTTGCCTCGTGCCTGCGCCGCCATTGTAATTTTACAGTGCGAAAGATTGGTTTTGACTTTTCAATAATTGAAATCATTGAAATTCGCATGAGCGCCGCTGGAATTACTAATAATAAGGATAAATCTTTCTTGTTAATTAATTATCTTCACTATTTAAATAAATTTTGATTAATAAAAAGATATACAATGTAGTTCGATTCGTGCTTGGTTATTGATAAAAGTAATTTTGTTTTAAATTAAAAATGAGGCAATGTGTTATTCCCAAGTGTAAAACGAGATCAAATTACGTGCTGTACCTTTTACTGATAGTGATAACACTAGATGGGAGGCATGGTTCATCAATTGTCCAATATTACGGAAATATACTCGTAGGCAGTTAGAAAACGTTAAAATTTGTGAAAACCACTTTCTACCCAGGTATGTAATTATCATAGATTGACAAAGGATGCTATTCCTACTTTAAATTTAGAAATTACACTATCTACTCCTAATCAACCTCTTCAATCTGATCCAAATACTATTTCACCACCATCTGTAATTTCAAAATTTCTAGATTTTTTTTCCATTCATTGTAATGAATTCCTGTACAATAGTTGACCATATTCCATCTACTTTTACATTACATACAGACAGACATCTTCAAACCCATTAAATTTCAGAGAGTCAGTCTGACAGTGGTAAAGAACAGTTTTCAATATTGTCTCCGGTCAATGTTATTGAAAATTCCAATTTACAAACTGATGTTGAGTCTACTTTACAGACTTCAACTGCGAGTCAAGCTGATTCCATACCTGCTAATTGCGAGTCTGCTTTAGAAAACATACCAGTGCACGTTAGGTGCATATACCAGACTCAAGTCATGTAGAAAGCTAGATTTTGTTCATAGAGTTCCGGAAGATAAGTTTGAAACTCTTTGTAAGAAAAATTCACGTCAAGCTAATAATAATCATTAAAGAAACAACTAAAAAATAAAACTCAACTTAACAGATTAAAGGCTAAATATCAATCTTTAACTAAATTAAAACTTTTTGTATCAAAGTATCCCCTGTTAAGTCATTTTGAAAAGGTATTAGTAGACTCACAATTAAGATTATCTGGTGTTAAATTCAGAGGTGCTAGATATATCTACCAATGATGAAAAAATTTTTGCACTTTCCTTATCTAAAATTAGTCCAAAATGTTATACTTTCATAAAGGTGTTATTCAAGGTTTTGAGGATATAGGAGGTGGTGTCAGAACAAATAATGTTGCTGATTAAGTTTTAGTTTTTATGCTGTGTGGGATATTTTCTTCTTGGAAACTACCTTTAGCTTTTTATTTTGTCCGAGATGGAATTAAAACTTTAAATTTAAAAAATATTCTTAAAGAACTTCTTGATGCTATATTTAAATCAGGATATGGAGTGAGATGTACTGTCTCAGATCAAGGGTCTGTTAATGTTGCAGCAATAAATTCATTAATATCTGAGATTTACTTATTAACCGTAATAATAGTAATGATCCTGATAATGTCTTTTATTATATATATAATAATAATAAAATATATCACATGTATGATGATGTACCACATTTATTAAAATGTTTTCGAAACAATTTTCAGAAAAAAGACCTACTTATTGGTAATCAACGTGCACAGTGGTCCATCATTGAGGAGCTCTATGCTACCTATGGTGAAGCCGGACGTGCAAGAACCACAACCCTGACGGATAAACACATTAGACCAACTTCTTATGACAAGATGAAGGCAAGTTGTTTTAATCCCTTTTTAATACCTTTAAACAAGCATTCCTTGTGTATATACAAGCTGAATCTCTGAAAAAGTTCCAACAATTTAAATGAAATTTAATATGCAGGGGTTTCGGAGGTTTACTGTTAGTAGGTGAGCCAAAAAAAATTTGAACAAAGCTCACAGAGATATTCATATAATGCACAAGTATGAGACAAATATTTTAGCATTCCATGGATTCATGGTGATCCTCTCGCATCTTCTATGGTGTACAGATACAGACTAACTACATAGCCATTTTTAGTCAATTCATTTGTTATACTACAGCCTTTTTTAATGAGTACTGTTTACCAACAAATAAATTAGAAATGAAGGTAGATAACACATGTCTTTTTATAACTTATTTATTTTAAATTATGTATGGTTTGTTTATAAAGAGTTATATAAAATATATTTACCATATCTGATTGTTCTATGGTAATTAATCAAATTTATTTTCATTAATTTAAGAGCAAGTTAATTATAATTATTACTAGAGGACACCCGCAACTTCGTCCGTGTGAAAATCGAAACACACTTTCAACCCTTTCGCCACTTCTATGTATATTTTCATATGTTTTATATCACACCATCACACTTAACGAAGATTTTGTGGGTAAGTGTGTAAGTATGTTGTTGTATGATGATGAAGATTAAGGACAGTTAATGGAATTCCTCAACAGTTTTAAGTAGCTACTTTGTGATTGGGTTTGATTAATTTGTATTGATGAGGAGTTTTCACCTAGATGGGTTGTGACTGTCATTAGGGGTCTGGTTAGGAATACGAAAGACACTTAACGGAACTCTTCAACGATTTACAGTAGCTACCTTTTGTTAGGAATTTAAGTTGTGTAATCATGTCATCTCTTTTTATTTTTATTTATTTATTTTATAACAATATTTATATTAGATATAATAACATCACCATTAGGTAATGACCAGGATTTCTTTCTGGGGCACGCAGGTCTGAGTCTGACACCACCAAGTGTCTCCTGCTACTAAAATTTCTCTTAACAAGTTCAGTGCCACATCACACGACGTCGCGTGAAACGGCCTTTTACGCTGAGGCCGGTAACGCGACATCCCGTGGTGATGACTAACAATCTTGTACGAGCTATAGAACATCAGCTGTATCATATTGGCTTTTAGTATTTATTCGGCCACTAAAGGAAGAAATGAACTTTTTTGTCTCAGACATTCTTTTTGTCATTCATGTGGTTTTTTCATAAACGAAAAAAACGAACAAAGTGATTCATAGGTAGAAAATATTATAATGTTATTTTTCAGTTTCGTGGGAACGTTAAAGTTTTGAAATCGAATCTACTCAGCATTAGAATTAAAATCTACGAGTTATCAATAAATACTCTGTGAATCTTTACTTTCTAAACATACTAATATTATACAGGTAAAGTTTGTGGGATTGTAAGGGTTAATCTCTGGATCTACTTAACCGATATTCAAAATTCTTTTAACACTATAAAGCCTCGTTATTTGTGAGTGTTAAATGCTATAATTTATCTCCGTATTCTCACGGGAACGGGAATTACGCGGGTGAAACCGTGGGGCTAGTCTATACTAATATTGTAAAAAGGTAAAATTTGTGAGGTTTTAGAGGGTAGACTCTGGAGCTACTGAACTGAATTTAAATATACTGTTAATAATAGAAAACTACATTATTTATTAGTATTATAAGCTATATTTTATCCCCATACTCCGAGGAGAAAACCGCAGAGCGTCTGCTAAAAAAAGTTTGAGGAATTGTAAGGGGTTATCTCTGGATCTACTAAACCGATTTTGAATATTTTTAACCGACTTCCAAAAGGAGGAGGTTCTACGTTCGGCTGTATGTATGTTTTTTTTTTTTTTTTTTTTTTTATGTATGTCCAGCGATAATTTCGTCAATTATGGACCGATTTTGATAATTCTTTTTTTGTTTTGAAGGGTTTACTTCCAGGGTGGTCCCATTTTTTTCATGTCAGGATCTGATGATGGCATCCTGGAGAAATTGAGGGGAACTTTCGAAAGTTGTAGAGACGGCTAGTGCGTTTGTTAGTGTTTCCATAAGATATTTTAAACCACTACAACTTTATGAAGGTTTGGAGTTGGTCTGATGATGGAGCCGAAACACAGACGATGGAACTCGTCAACGATTTACAGCAGTCACCTTTTGTTTGGGCTTGATTAATTTGTATTGATGAGTACTTTCCACCTATATGGGTTGTGACTGTATTAAGGGTCTGGTGATGAAGACGAGGGACAGTGAAGAGAACTCCTCGACGGTTCACAGTAGCTACCTCGTGTTTGGACTTGATAAATTTGTATTGATGAGAACTTTCCATCTAGATGGATTGTGACTGTATTAAGGGTCTGGTGATGAAGACGAGGGACAGTGAAGAGAACTCCTCGACGGTTCACAGTAGCTACCTTGTGTTTGGACTTGATAAATTTGTGTTGATGAGATCTTTCCACCTAGATGGATTGTGACTGTATTAAGGGTCTGATGATGAAGACGAGGGACAGTGAAGAGAACTCCTCGACGGTTCACAGTAGCTACTTTGTGTTTGGACTTGATAAATTTGTATTGATAAGAACTTTCCACCTAGATGGATTGTGACTGTATTAAGGGTCTGGTGATGAAGACGAAGCACAATGAAGAGAACTCCTCGACGGCTCACAGTAGCTACCTTGTGTTTGGACCTGATAATTTTGTATTGATAAGAGCTTTCCACTTTGATAGGTTGTGACTTTACACACGCAGTAGGTGTGCTAACACTAAAAATAAAAAAATAAAAATTTTAATAAAAAAAATTCAACCGACTTCCAAGTTTAAAAATAACTTTAACTAAAAAGCAAAAAATAACATCCTACCTATGTGCTACCTTCTGATCAGTTTGAAGGCGGTGCCAAGCCAGTGTCGTGTTTTAATTAAAGCTGTTTCTGAAAGAACCACAGAAATTTTGTAGTTAAAACGTGTTTAATTCAAACATCACTGTCTTGGCACCGCCTTCAAACTGATCAGAAGGTAGCACATAGGTAGGATGTTATTTTTTGCTTTTTAGTTAAAGTTATTTTTAAACTTGGAAGTCGGTTGAATTTTTTTTATTAAAATTTTTATTTTACCAATAAAAAGCTACGTTATTTGCGAGTGTCGTAGGCTATTCTATCCACATATTCTCTCGGAAACGGGAACTACGCGAGTAAAACCGCGGGGCGTCTTTTAAAATATTATAATGAGGTAAAGGTATTGTAGGGGTAATCTCTGGGTGTACAGCACCGATTTTGAAAAATTTTTATACCACTAGAAAGCCACGTTATCTGTGAGTGCCTTAAACTATATATTATCCTCATACTCTTAAGGAAACGGGCATTACATGACTGAAACCGCGGGGCCTCTACTAAAATACTATAAAAAGGTAAAGTTTTGGGTATTGTAGGGGGTAATCGCTTGATCTACTACTACACCGATTATGAAAATTATTTTAACATACTAGAAAGCTCCATTATTTGTTAGTTTTTTTTCGTATTTGAAATTTATATGGGACCTAATTCGAAATATATTTTTTTTCATTATAGTTCCTTTCTAACAAAACAAAATTATCAAAACGGACTGCTCAGGATTGTGATGTTTGGAAGTCCCTACAAAAGGCCTATGTCCTACAGTGGACGTCCATCGGCTGATATGATGATGACGATGATGATAAATTTGGAAAAAAATCCAACTCTATGGTTAGGAAAACAGGGGATGATTGAGTGTATACCCATTAATTGTAAAGTAAAACTACGCAGAACTTTCTTATAGTGAAGTAGATTTTGATTTTTGATTTGGCTAGGCATTTCACCCAAGCACATAAAACGCGCTGCCTAGGCCCACGCGCCTAATTATACGGTTTGTTTTAGGGCCTCCGACCGTGGCCGCCGCATTATACCCAAGCACATAAAAAGCGCAAAATCCGGCCGCGCACCGAATAGCTCAAAGCAAAAGCGGGACCGGAGCGGAAAAATAGCTCACAACGCGTTCTGGTCACAATAAAACATCAAATGTCGGTCTGTCTGTCTGTGTGTATGTTCGTTATAGGAACAAAAACTGCTCAACGGATTTTAACGAAACTTGGTACAATTATTCTTCATTCTCCTAGATATAGTATACTTTTCATCACACTACGATCAATAGGAGCAGAGTAGTGAAGGGTAAACGTATGTAGGGAAAACGGGAGACGTTACTCCCGTTTTCGTAAGAAGAGGTTTAAGGGTGGACGAAGTCGCGGCCATCCGCTAGTCTTCTAAAATAGTAGATTGTTATACAAGGGGCTAAAAAGACCCATTATATACGAGGTATTTTTAGGGCCCGAGACGTAAGGCGAGGGCCGCCTAAATAGAAACCGAGTTTATAATGGGTTTAGCCCCATGTGTTACACTCTGCTTTTCACTACGATTGCGAGAAAATAAAATAGTTTAGTACATGTTCAATGATTTATTTTAATTGAAAATTAAATGTACAAAGTCTACAATTTTGGATATTAAGGACAATGCTTTTACCCGGTAACATAATTTCCGACTACTGTGAAGATGAATAATGAGTATGTGAGGTAAACGTGGGAGATAATAGTTTAAAAAACTCCTTTCGTAAGTGAATCCATTCGTTGTTGTTTTCTCCACTTATTAAATTTTTCGTAGGTATTCGTAGGTATCGTAGGAAAGTATTTAAGTAAATGCGTTTCGACTTTGATGGTAACAGATTGAAGATTTCATCCATCTCCAAATTAAGATCACCATTCTCACTAGATGAAAACAACAATAACAATTATTGTTGAAAAATATGTAAGTTATGGTCACAAATTTACAATGAATTTCTGTAAAAAATCAAGTGTGTATTATTCGCGCCAATTGTTTTTAAATTCCCGCTTTTTAATTTTATTTTTTTCACATGAGAAAAAGGCAAAGGTATTACACCGTAAAGGATGTCCCATGTCTTCAAATCTCGCTATATTCGCAACTCGATAAAAATGAAATAAAAAAATAAACGCATTCCACAGACAAGAACGGTGCATTTTATTCCAATTTAAAGTTTTTTATTTATTTTCCAAAACAATCGGGGCCTTACCTATAATGATTCTATTTTCGAATAAAACCTCCTCCGTTTTATAGTAGGCTAGTACTTAGCTAGTACTCGTAACAGACAAGAATTAAAAAAACAAAATTACTTTAGCCCCTAGAGGCTAATATGCTTGTTTAGCCCCGCTGTGGAGTGGTAATATAACAGTGTTTTTGAGCAAGAGTAGTGAAATAGTAGATTGTTATACAAGGGGCTAAAAAGACCCATTATATACGAGGTATTTTTAGGGCCCGAGACGAAGGCGAGGGCCGCCTAAATAGAAACCGAGTTTATAATGGGTTTAGCCCCACGTGTTACACTCTGCTTTTCACTACGATTGCGAGAAAATAAAATAGTTTAGTACAATATTCAATGATTTATTTTAATTGAAAATTAAATGTACAAAGTCTACAATTTTGGATATTAAGGGAGATGCTTTTACCCGGCAACATAACTTCCGACTACTGTGAAGATGAATAATGATAATAGTTTAAAAAACTCCTTTCGTAAGTGAATCCATTCTTTGTTGTTTTCTCCACTTTATCTGGGTAGGTATTTAAGTAAATGCGTCTCGACTTTGATGGTAACAGATTGAAAATTTCATCCATCTCCAAATTAGGATCACCATTCTTACTAGATGAAGACAACAATAACAATTAATGTTGGACAATATATAAGTCAACGTCACAAATTTACAATAAATATCTTAAAAAAATAAAGTGTGTATTATTCACAGCAATTGTTTTTTAAATTCTCGCTTTTTAATTTTATTTTTTTCACATGAGAAAAAGGCAAAGGTATTACACCGTAAAGGATGTCCCATGTCTTCAAATCTCGCTCTATTCGCAACTCAATAAAAATTAAATAAAAAAATAAACGCATTCCACAGACAAGAACGCTGCATTTCATTCCAATTTTAAGTTTTTTATTTATTTTTCAAAACAATCGGGGCCTTACCTATAATGATTTCATTTTCGAATAAAACCTCCTCTGTTTTATAGTAGGCTAGTACTTGGCTAGCACTCGTAACAGACAAGAATTTAAAAAACAAAATTACTTTAGCCCCTAGAGGCTAAAATGCTTGTTTAGCCCCGCTGTGGAGTGGTAATATGACAGTGTTTTTGAGCAAGAGTAGTGAAAAATACTTTATTAAAGTTTATTTTTTACTAATAGAAATGTGGCAATACGTTAAAAACACGAATCACGCGTCTTCGCGTGATGAATATATATTTAAAAATGTATAACCTTTTGTATTATTTTACCGAAGATTCAATATAAAAGTATTATTAGAACAAAAAAATGCAAATTAACGGCTTTTTAAGCAACTTAAAAAAAAATGGAGGCGGTTCTCAATTCGACACTTGTTTTTTCTTAACCAATTTTAAAAATTCTTTTTTGTTAAAAGATTATATGTTTTTCCAGATTGGTTCCATTAAATTTTTATGACAATCGTTTCAGTAATTTTGTTTGTTTTTTTTTGTTATTTTCAAGTCGTTTTGTTAAAAAGATTTTATTAATGTTGGCCATTTAGGTAATTCCAAGATTTTGGTTTGGCAATGAGGCAGAACTTGAACCTAGTACCTCGTGATCCGCACGGGCTAAGCACTGGACCAACGAGACAATAACTATTATTTTATTCATACTATTGTACAGTGTTAAATGTTCAATTTTTAACCAAATTTCATTTTACATTACAGGTCAACCATGCAGAAGTATTCAGCAACACAGTCTACATCTCTCTATCGATGCATTTGAAGACATGCGAACGATTTAGAATGGACCATAATTATAGTGTCCCACCTATTAACATTGATAATGGCTTTTTCACTGCTGAAATAATATTATTCATGAACAATTTGTTTGATAGCCTTAATGGTGGTGGTCATAAAAGTACCAGTTTACGTAATGCTTTATCTTTAGAATCAGATCACTTTCAGTTTTGGAATGAAGCAGTGAAAAAACTACAATCAATGAAATTTGATGCTACAGGCTCAAGAAAAATGAGGCCAATTTCATTACGTAACTTTTGTCACGATATAAAAACCGTAAAGATTTTAAAAACATTTCAGGCGTTAACTTCTTGAGTCTTCAGCAATTAAACCAGGATCCCCTAAAATTTTTTTCACAAATCAGAGGTCATGGTGGCTCTAATACACACCCAGATTGTCACAATTTTATTTCGTCATTTAAGACATTGTTAATTAATGATATGACATCTGATAGTTCTATATATGCAAATTGTTCTTGCGATAAAGATAAAATGCTCGGTTCTCTCAGGAGTTTAATTAATAGACCAAAAATAGATATTCAATGTATTGATGTATTGACACATCTCAACATCAAAATTTAGATTTCATAGATACTTGTATTCCTTCCGAAAACGTTTTTCAAACTCAAGTTGTGTTTTTGCAGGTGCAATTTGCAGATATTTATTTTCAAAACTAGATAGTGCAGACTGCCAAAGTTGTAAAAATGCACTATTGTCTGATGTAAATGAACCATTTCACTCTTTAATTGAATCCAGAGAATATAATGCAAGTACCAGAATTTTTTATCATCCGTCTCGTAATCTTTTGAGTCTTGTATGACAATGTATTTATTTAATTGAAGAAATATTGCCAAAAATTTGTAACGTTTACATTTACACAGATTTAATTAACGTATTTAAAAATCGGCTCGATACTTCTTTCTTATCTTGTGACAAGCATAAATTGAATTTTTTTAACGCTTTTTGGTTGTTTGTCATTAGAATGCAAGTCAGACAATGGTGTATTAATTTTAATAGGAAGATGCACAATGTAGATACTAGAAAGAAAGGAAAGGAAATGGAAGATATGCTTAAAAATAAAGTAAGTTAAGGTGTAGCTATAGATCTACACACCACCAAAGTCTGTAATTTTTTCATACCGTATTATTCATATTTTCTTAACTTTGAATTTAAATTAAAGATTATTTTTCATGCTATTTATCAGTCTTTCAAATTTCCATTTTGAATTCTTTCAAACTATTACTTTTGTAAGAGTAAGTGATTAGGTATTTGTATTCTATTATTATATTTATTTTTTGTTAGACTATTATTATAGATTTTTGTTTGTTAAGAGTTAACTCAAAAACTTACACTACTGATTTTAGAAATCCACTCTTTACTAGAAAGCTACATCTGTAACTTATACAGGGTGCTCGGGAGTATTTCCCATAACTTCAAGGTAAGGTAGGAACCGAACTGCATAACTAATATTTTTTTTAACTAATAAATAAAATCTTTTTATGTCTTCAAACATTAAAATACGTAAAACTTGGCTACGTCATAATTATAAATATGTATTAATGTATTATGTACGTCATTATATAAATTTATTATTATGTATTAATTTTCGTTAAAGAGTAACCCCAGAGTTATAGGAAATACTGCCAAGCACCCATTATAATCAAAACTACTATTCCGGTAAAACCATGGTCAAGTCTGCTAGTAATATACATATAATTAAGTATAAGTCCTAACAAATCTGTGCCTCCTGTGATATCCTGTTCTTTTTGTACTTTTAATTAGAAATCTTGCTCTTTGTATTACATTCTAATGTATATTGTAAAAAAATTGCTAAATTTGTAAAAAAAATGTTTAATATTGAAACAATGTGGGATTTCACAGTATTATACGTGCTTTGTGTTTTTATTGTTTTTAAAACTATAATTTTGCAAAACTCACAATCTTTGTTTTGTATGACAATAAATTACATAATTTTAATTAGGTTTTTAGGTAACCTTACTTACACTTACTTATTTTTATTATAATGGTCTCTGATCCGGCATTAGAAATATATACCCTCATATGTTTTTAGTGATGATAAATAATATTTACAGAGACACATTATAAAGAGGTTGCCTATTATACTTAAGTTAAAATGATTGTTTTATAATTAATATTTTACAAGGTCAAGTAAAAAAAAAATAGTAAAGAACTAATATTATGTTGATTCTGTTACACTGTTCTATCTCAAATTTATTTGTTTATTGAATCCTATAGAAAAACAATATGTAAGTGATTTTCCACCAGCCTAAAATTTGTATGTACACAATATTTGTAATTTTGGGGATTGTGAATGATAATTACAATTGTAAATAATGTTTTTTTTTAAAGAGCAACCACTGAGTTTCTTGCCGGCTCTTAGTAGAATCTGCCTTCCGAACCGGTGGTAGAGTCACTACGCAATTAACAGACAATAACAAAATAAATAGATTTAAATATATTAAAGGCTTTTCTTTTCCTTAAAATCTAACAAGTAAATATAAATTTAGGTGCGCTAGTAGTGTAAGAGAAAACCGGAAATTTCTAAAATCGGTACATTAAAAAATCTTCAACAAGTGTGTGTGTTCAGCACTAATTTCTCTAATTACGATTTTTGCACATCCCTAATTTTACTACGATTTATATGCATGTGTTGAATTAGAAAGAGATAGGACTTTCCCCCCACATTTAATTTTTTCCCAAGTGTAAAAGAGAGGTCCGAGAAATTTATGAATGACATTTTTATACACACATACAAAATTTCTAACCAGCACAAAGCTTTGTTCTGAGTCAGAGGTCTGCTTCATTTGTGGTCTGTGTGTTTGACGTCTGACGTCTGCGAAACAAAGTAATTTTTCTGCTTTGAATTTTTCACATTTTTTTAAAATACAAAATAATGTACATAGAGTTATAAATAAAACTTCAAATTCCCAATATGGATAATTGTTCCATGCAAATAGACGACACTCCAGGACCGGAAATATGTGAAAAAGAACCTGATATTCATCAAATAGTCGATGTGCCGGTTGAAAATACTGATACACCTTTTTACGAGTACCCTAGTCTTTTTACTAGTAAAACCTTATTAGAGCTGTGTAACTCCTCTTGGTCCCGAACTGCGAGTGCTAAGCAGGACGTGCAGCCTTATCTACGTGGCTGTAAATGGTCACCAGATGGGACCTGTTGCTTAACTGTAGT
Source organism: Bicyclus anynana (assembly GCF_947172395.1). Lineage (NCBI taxonomy): Eukaryota > Metazoa > Arthropoda > Insecta > Lepidoptera > Nymphalidae > Bicyclus > Bicyclus anynana. The sequence goes on along the minus strand of NC_069098.1, from coordinate 5,489,189 downwards.
TAACAACGATGGAGTTCACATTACAGAGGTCCCTAGGGATCTGTATACAGGGACAGTTAGTCCTACTCGAACTATTGACGTGCTAGATTCCACCATACACGTGAAAGAGGCAGGTCTTGTGTATGATTTCTGCTGGTACCCTGGAATGAATAGTTGCATACCAGAAACATGTTGGTAAGATATTTTTAATGACCTTACAAAATAAGTCCTAGTGTGTTTTTGTGTAATTTTTCAAGTAAAACCATGTTGTGGATAGTTATGATGGTGGATTATGAATATGTATACAAGCCATCTGAAATACTTAAATTAAATGTAGCTAACACAGGAAATAGTAGAATATAAGCATGATTTGGTAATAAACACCTAATAAGTATTTCCACAATTTAGACTTCTTTTATTCTAATTCTTGTATGATCTAGTTTCTAGTTTATTAGAAAATCTTAGATAAAAATTACCCCAATCACATGGTGCAACTGCTGCTAATTAAGCCATATAAGCCAACATTCACACCCACTATTACACTATTAAAGTCATAATAATTTGACTGAGGTTGGTTGCATGTTCTTATTAACACAGTGCTTTCTTCTCTCCATGTAATAACCACTGTCAATAACATCATAAAATGTGCAGTCCCTTAAAAGCTATCTTAAGTTTACACTGTATTTTATGATTATTTTATAGATATGATAATTTTACAATATGAAAATTGTCTCTGATAATTTGATGAAAGTTCATGGGTTTATTTAGAGTTAATTTATATGGAAGTTGATAAATAATAAATACACTATCAGATGCCGCACAGCTTTACCTACATAGTACCCATTTTTGTGGAAATACAGGGATACAAGTAAAAGTGCCTGTGACACTCATAAATAATATTATTGGTAAAGAATTTCAAAAAAACAGTATATCCAGAGATTACCCCTTACAACCTCACAAACTGCCTCTTTATAATATTAGTATAGATAGTATAATGGGTGTAACAAGGTGTAACAGGCAGGGGGAGGGACAGCTATGAGATTGTCAATATAGTGTCCCACCGTCGGTTTCAGTTTCGGTTCAAAATTAATAATGGGTTGGTTTTGCGAAATAATGGGTTTCGGCTGAGAACTGGGCGAAACTACAGCCAAAACCGAAACCGTGGCTGAAGCATTCTGTTTCAGTTTTGGCTGTAAAAATTGGTTTAGTCAGACAGTATCATATGCCCATGGATAGTATAAATTAATATCTTCATTACAGTTGGCTCACCACTCGTCAGAATGCTCCGGTACAGATGTGGGATGCATTTGATGGTTCTCTAAGATGTTCCTACAGAGGCTTCAATGCTGTGGACGAAATGGAGCCAGCGTTATCTGTCACATTCACAACTGATGGCACAAGAATCATAGCTGGTTATAAGAAAGTGCTGAGAACTTTTGATGTTGACAGGTATTAAATTGTTTTAATACTTTGGCATGAGAGGTTCTTCATCATTATCAACCCATATTCGGCTCACTGCTGAGCTTGAGTCTCCTCTCAGATTGAGAGGGGGTATCATTTGCGTACTATCCATTAATTACAGGACACCTTGTATATTTGAGGGATAATAATTGAGTTAGGAATCTTATTTTAATATATTACTAAAGCAACATAAGGTTGTATATTTATTATTAAACTCTGTTTAAACTATTCAGGCCTGGAAGGGATTTTGCTGAACACAAGACCAACTCTCCTGCATCTTGTTTTGCAACTGACAGTAATTTGCTGGCGATGGGCTCATGGAATACCACCATAACTCTTTATAATATGAATGAAATTGGAACTTATAAAAGTATTGGAAAAATGCATGGGCATTCAGGTAGATTTATCATATATATTTTATAAACACTTTTTGACAAACTCTGTGGTGCAGTGGAGTGCGCGGAAATTTACAAGACGGAGGTCCTGGGTTCGATCCCCGGCTGGGCCGATTGAGGTTTTCTGGACTAGCTCTGGCTGGTGGGATGCTTTGACCGTGGCTAGTAACCACCCTACCGGCAAAGACGTACTGTGAAGTGATTTAGGGTTCCGATACAATGTTGTGTAGAAACCGAAAAGGGTGTGGATTTTTCATCATCCTCCTAACAAGGTAGCCCGCTTCCATCTTCGATTGCATCATCACTTATCATTGGGTGAGATTGTAGTCAAGGGCTAACATGTAAAGAATAAAAAAAATATTTAGTAGAATTTTTTCACTTGATGGAATAACACAAATAAAATTAAGTAAATATATAATAAAATTTAAGAGATCGCTATGAAACAATATCCTTTTTTATTCTACTTTATTAAAGTTTTGTGTGTTAGATTAAAAATAAAATTAAAAAGTTTATTTATTGAGTAAAAATAAAAATAACTTTGATATTAAGTTTTTGACCGAAAATGCTTGTAAACTAAGCCTAATTGAAATAAATGAACTCTGACATTGACTGTAATAGGGTAGTTGACACTTTTTTTTAATGGTCTTAAATAGTTCATTATCAATCTATTTTTTTAAGCAGTGTTTTTGATGTTTGGAAAATTAAAAAAAATACGTGATATTTAAATTAAGTATTATATAAAATTCTTAACTTCTTTATTTGGTATTGATATATTACGAACCCTTATTCCATGTACTTCATGAAATTAATATTGTTTGTATTAAATTTGATATGAGTCAACTACCCTATTCAAACATGAAAATTTACCTTGCAGGTGGTGTTACACATTTAAAATTCACACCAGATGGACTAAAACTAGTATCTGGCGCGAGAAAAGACCACAGACTTCTCGTATGGGACATCCGATATTATAGGAAACCTTTAAATATACTTACTAGAGTAGTGAAAACAAACCAAAGAATATATTTTGATGTATCACCCTGTGGTAAATATTTGATAACCGGCGGTACCGATGGAGTGGTCAAAGTTTGGAATGTTGATACAGTTAATTGGAAAGATAGTCTAGATGTCACTGATGTTGACAAAGATAATTCTACTTTTAGGGTAAGTGTGCAATTTTTTGGACTACAAGTATCATCCGTTCTAGCCAATGATAATTTTATACTATAGATTTTTTTTTAAAAGAATAAATGCCATATCTTTTTTTTTAAAAGAATATTTGCCATATCTTTTTTTTATTATGACCAATATTCCCATTCCCCTCCAACTAGTCGGAAAAGACTTATTAGGAGTGGGTACAACAATAGACCAAAGGGGCAGGGATCGAACCACCACCCCTCAGTGATGAGTCCGACCGCTCTTACCGTTGAGCTATCGAGGCTTAGATTGAGTATGGGTTGGGTACTTAATATATACACTGTATATAAGTATAACATAAACAATTACTTGTAGATATTGGATAGAAGCAGGCGTTACTTTGCGGAAGTTCATCATGATTATATAATGATTTATTTATTTTGCTATCATCCGCGAAAATTCGGCGAACCCATGCGACAACGTCACCCAGGTCCGACAAAATACTCTCTACGTACGTTTCACCCCGAAACCGGAGCATCCTCAGGAGATGTTGACTCTACAACGTGCAATAATAAATAAATCATTATATAATTACTTGTAGCTTAATTTTACTTTTTAACCGACTTCCAAAAAGGAGGAGGTTCTACGTTCGGCTGTATGTATGTTTTTTTTTTTTTTTTTTTTTTTTTTTTTTTTTTTTTTTTTTTTTTTTTTTTTTTTTTTTTTTTTTCGTAATATTTTTAAATCTTAGTCCAATGGAAATAACACTAGAAAATCCTACCTGGTCTCCACAGTATGGGTCACCTAGTGAGAGACCAACTACTACTTAGTTTTATAATAATATTTTTTGCATATAAAGATATTTTTTTAATATTTTTTGTTTTGTAATTTCGTAATCCGGCTTACCACCGGACAATTTGACCGTCTTTCTGAGTGACGTAATAAGTTATTGTAGTTTTCCTTTTAAACCGACTTCCAAAAAAGAGGAGGTTCTTAATTTGAGTCTATTTTTTTCAGTTTCCACTACACAGAGATTGTTGTAACAGTATATCAATACATCCAATAAGACCGATCCTAGCTACCGGTTCAGGACAATATCATCTCCACGATCCAATATTGACACCAGAAGATGGGGTAAAGAAGGAAAATGGACAAAGTGACATTACCATAAATGACAAAAATGCTAATTCAGCTATAGACAGTGATATGAAATATTCGAGTGTGTCCGAAAACAGTTTAGTGTTTTGGTGGATCGGTGATATGACTTAAACACTTTTCAATAGTTTTAAGTTTATTTAAATAGCATTGTAAGTAATTGTACCTAATTGTAATTGTGTAAAAAAAAGATGGAAAATTAAAATGTGTCTATGTACTTATATATATATTTTTTTAAGTACAACAGAGAGAAATCCTGTATGAAGAACTCCTCCATAACATCCTCTCTCCTCTTCTCATCCTCTCATCCTCCTCTTTTCTAATTGCTTTGTTCTCCCTGTCCATCCAAAATTATATAATTTTTAGAAATGCGCCGACTATGGCTTTAGCCGACTAGCCGACTTGCAAAGATGCGCTAGCTGGTTTAAGCGCAAGCCTTCGAATGTGTTTCGTTTATTTGGCATTGTTTTCTTAATGCCAAGCAAGCGAAGGATTATAAAATTCGAAAAAAAGAATCCTGAGCGTCGCGCTCGCGAGACATTCCCTTTGAATGTACGAGAGGAAATTAAATTTGCTGTCGTGCACAACAAATTTTTTTATCTCACTACAGCGAAGAAAATGTAAGTTTTGTAATCTAAGTAGTTATAAGAAATCTCAATTTGGCAATATATAGGTATCCTTTGTAATAACTCTTTAGAGGTAAAATTCATATTATATCCTCCACTCATGTTTTATAGTTGTTAATTTATCACAATAATACAAATAACATTTTTTACTTTTTCCCTAGAAATGAAAGGAGCCAAAGCCGATGTCGCATTTAGTCTGGCGCCGCCGCACTAGATGCATCCTTTGTAAGATATCCTACCAACAACAAAATATATAATCAATAATACAACAACAAATATAATCAATACTTCCATACAAATATTATAATTGCGAAAGTATGTGTCTTTTTACAGCCAACCCAGTGAACCGATATGGATCAAATATGGTATAGAAGTAAATTGGGCCTTGGAGCAGAATATAAAATACATTTTTATAACGGAAAAATCCATGGTTCCCGCGGGATTTCTGAAAAACAGAATCTCACGCGAGTGAAATTGCGTGCGTCCATTAGTTTCTCTAAAAAACAACCTGGAAATTAATAAAGGGACCTACCACCAGGATTAAAAATAGGATATTAAGGATGGCGTACTAGTTTATGAAAGTAACTACCTTTTATCTCACTTGCTAAAAAAGGTATCTTTTGCTTGGCGAATTCTATATGCAGGAAAATAAATAAGTTCATTTGAAAGAAGACTCGCAACCGCACATACAATTAATTATTTTCTTTTTTAGGTAAGTATTCTTTATAATTTTAAAACATCTCGATGAACTTGATTGATAGAAGTAATTCTTTTCTTTTTGATTTTTATTAATTTTTTAAAACATGAATGGTCTTGATCGTGTGCAATGGATATATGATTTCTACATAGTAGGTACTACAAACGTTTCTTCGCTGGACTTATTAACTCCCGACGCAAAAAGAGGGGTGTTATAAGTTTGACGTGTTTGTCTGTCTGTCAATCTGTACCATAGCTCCCGAATGTATGAAGCGATTTCAATTTAGTTTTTTTTTATATTAAAGGTGACGAAGTTGTTTTTGTATATGCGAGTGTTCTAAGACATGTTTGATGAAAATCGGTTGAGTTAAAAGTTGTGGGATGTGAAAGTGGGGAAGAATAACCGAATGTCTGCAAATATACTCGAGTGGGATCTCAAATGTAGGAGTAGGAGAATATTGATAAGTTTATCGAGATTGTAATTAATAATTAATTTCATGACATTCGGGGGTTTTTCAAAAGTCTCAATTTTATGTTATATGAATATTTTGCGTTGCGAATGGCAGGTCATTTATTGTGCTCAGCTCATTATTATTATGCTCAGAATTCTTTTTTAACAACTCTCATTTACTCGGTATTCAATACGCGTAGGTACTCACAGAAAACAATTTTTGCTCCCTTGTATAGCCAATTAACTATTACTTACCTAAAAGTAGGTACATATAAGTACTTACCTATAGGGTAAAACATACCGTCAACTTGGGAACCTCCTCCTTTTTGAACTCTGTTAAAAATGGTCATCTACCTACTCATTTTGCAGGTCGTGAATAAGTTGTAAGCCGCTTTTCCAAATTGGACGTTTTGTTCAAACACAACTTGAAGCTTCAGGGAAAGGTAAGTAATAAAATAAACAGAAGTTCACAATTACTTTTGGTGACACGAACGAAAAGTTGTCCGGTATTCGTAAATTAGACCTGATTAAAGTCCAGGGGCCAAAGGCAAATGGCCGATTTAATCTAATTATATATTCAAGCCCCACAAACCGTTTATCGCATTACGAAGTTTGTTTCTATTGGACCTCAAGGGGTGATGAAGTTCAGACCAAAAGTCGTTAAGATAATATTTTCTTCCTTTAATTGCAGTTGGTCAAGTTATCTCGCCTTATTTATGTATTCCACCATATTTTTTGGTAATTATTTTAGAACGGAAGCAATCAGAGTTATTTAAGCTGAAAAATCTCTTAATTTTGAGATCATTAGGTATAGGTAATATTATTAGCTGACGCATGCAACTCCATTGTTGTAAAATTCTATTTTAGCCCTGAAAATGACAGACACAGACTTACATTTTTATATTATAATATTGCGTCGTAAATAGTAATCTGAGACGGATATGACGTCGCTTGATCTCATGGTGGCTCGTGCTGACAAAAGGTGGCGCGACTTGTTTCCGTAAAGAGTGGGGAGTTAGCGAGGGATAGCGATCGGTTGGCGAGAACGACTTGCGATATTAGGTGCTCGTCGTACGGTCGCCTTCATAGCCTTTGGGTCTCATTAGGCGATGCTTCTGCGCTCGCCCAACCCCTCCGGTGTGATCGTCGTGGTCCTGCGTCACAACAGATATGTAGGTAGGTAACTTTGACGGCGTTGGATTTACTAGACGGAGGTCCTGGGTTCGATCCCCGGCGGCTTAAGCCTCCCAACCTGCCGGACCTGGACCAATTAAGAAAACCTCAATCGGCCCAACCGGAAATCGAACTCAGGACCTCTGTTTTGTAAATCCACCGCGCATACCACTGCGCCACGGAGGCTGTCAATTAGTAGTAGGTATATACTTATTTTAACTTCTAATAATATTATACTTACCTATTTTATTGGGTATAAAATAAAATCAGAGGGTTCACAAACCAAATATAGGATCATTTGGATTGTTAATGGAATTTTTCCCCTTCATTTGTGTTTCAGGGCACGATTTACTTGTTTATTGTTTTTTTATCACTTCATCGAAAACGAGATCATCGTAAAAAGTTTATCGCGGCATCGATTTACCAATCATCTCCATTATTTTGTCTGGGTCGCAATGAATGGGGATTTTTCAATCGGCTTCAAAGCATGGGTAGGTTGTAATAGTACAACCGACTTCAAAAAAAGGGGGAAGATTTCAATTCGTAATAACAAAAATACAAAATTCTATAACTATCGTGAGTGTTATTCAAATAATAAAACTAATTGATTATGAAACACGGCTAAAACTCACATGTTATTAGGTCGGAGTACGCTCGACTAGTTTCGAACCAATACGGGGCCCTTAGTCATGAGCTGGTTCTTGCAACGCAGCACGATCCAAACTGCGAAGCGGCTGCGCGACGCGCAACTGCTCGCATCGCGCGCTGGGAGAGTGAAGGTTCCGTTACACTCCGACGGTTCATTAGTGTCATCTTCATTAGACTCGTCTTTTTGTAAGCAAACCTAACTAACGCTATCTTGTTCCAAGATCGTTGTATGTGACAATGAAAGGAATAGCGGTTTCCACGCTGTCGGCAGCAACCATCCATGATTCTGATTAAAATTCGGGTGACGATTAATTTCTATTGCTTGTCGTATCTTAAGAGGCACTAGAAACTACGTTTCACGTGAGTTTTAGTCGTGTTTCATAATCAATTATTACAAAATTCAAAACAAACAAACAAATAATGAATAAAATATTCGTTATTTTACTCTTGAAGTTGTTATATGTTGGCAACCCTATTAACAACCCATGTTCAGCTAACTGTTGAGCGCGAATGAGAAGGGATAGGCTAATAGTCCACCACGCTAGCCCAATGCGGGTTGGCAGACTTTACACGTAGATAATTAAGAATTTCTCTAGTATATGCAGGTTTCCTCACGCGTGCCTCCTTCCTTCACCGTTTGAGATACGTGATAATTAATTACTTAACAAATTGCATGCCCTAGAGCAGAGTCGAACCTATGCCGAATAATCAAAGGCATTGGTCATATCCAGGTCATAAAGCTATCATGGCTCTACCAAACCTTATCAACTTAAAAATATACTACCTAGCTTTTTCAGCTTATAAAAAGTTTACGGAATACCTAGTCTTTCCATAAAGTTATCTACGGCTAATTTGAAAAGTTTGCCACTTAAAAACGTTATCAACTTCAACTGATTGTACTCGTAACTATCAGTAATTAATTAGTAGTTCGAGAACTTTAGAGTTTTATTGAATTCCTAGGGAGGTTATATTTTTTTCTTCTGTTACATTTGTGACTCCCAATCTTTAGTGACTCTTGGGTGTTCGTTAGGTATTTTACATCGTTTTGTAAAATTATTAATTAAGTACGAGTAAGTACCCATTACTAGCTTTATTTGCTGGAATAGATATAGATACTTCCTTTTCTATAAAGTATAATAATATAAATATCCCAGTACACTTAAATAAATATTTTATTATATTGAACCGTGCCTACTGTTGATGGTGAGAATTTTATGATGATGATCTATGCATTATAATAAAATTAATTATTTTATTTTTATTCTTTACAAGTTAGCCCTTGCCTACAATCTCACCTGAAGGTAAGTGATGATGCAGTCTAAGATGGAAGCGGGCTAACTTGTTAGAAGGAGGATGAAAATCCACACTCCTTTCGGTTTCTATACGACTTTGCCGGTAGGCTGGTAACTAGCCACCGCCGAAGACTCCCACCAGCCAAACCTTGATCTTGTTTTGATCCTAGAGCTGAAAAAGAAGGAGTGGTACATAATGATAAGACTGTGATACCAAAGGTAGAGTCAGAGTTTACCCCCCACAACACTACAAACTTTACCTCTTTATAATATTAGTATAGATAAGTACCCCACTTCAAGAGGGTAGGTATATTATGTAGGCTATTAGGTAGGTATACAGGATGCTGTATTGGGGAGTATTTCCCATAACTCTGGGGTTATATTCTTTACCGAAAATTAATTAAAAATATTCAGTAACATGTGTTCTAAAATGTATATTTTCGGAGTAAATAATATTTCTTTTGTAAATAGATCCTAAAATGTGTGCCTTAGAACTACGCATCCTTATAATTAAACGTAGCCAAACATTAAAATTGTAAAATGCAAGAATAGATAAAGGTCTGTGTTACATGGATAGTCGGAATTATTTGAATTTCTTTGTATGAAAACATAAAAAGACTTTATTTTTCAGTTAAAAATATTAGTCATGCAGTTCGGCTCCTAGAAGTGCACTCGTCAACACCTTGAAGTTATGGGAAATACTCCCCAGCACCCTATATATACTAAGGTACGGTACCTATAACATAACAGAGAATTGCCCATGATCGAAGTAAATATTCAGATCTTCGCCATTCAATGAGGTTTACACCATACGGAGCGATTGAATGGGTATTCAATTGCGTATTAGCATACGGTATACCTACCTACTTATACGAATAAGTAGGGGGACTAGTTCAACAGTTAACCACCTTTTTTATAACCATTGTAACAAGAACATTTTTTCGTCCAAATAAATGTTTATGATATAGAATCGACGGGTAGGTTCATTGGCTATGAAATGCAAATGAAAAGTAGTTTAAATTACTTATAAACTTTCAATAAAAATGATTATAATAAAAAATGAGAATCGGCTAACTGTGTCCACAGTATAGTACACACACTATTAATCAGAGGTTTACCACACCTCCCTTGATCGCAATTGCCCAATATCACTTGTAAAGTATAATCACTATAAACACAATGTCTAAAGATGCACTTCTTGTGCATCTTTAGACTTTTTATATTCATAAAGTACACATATAAACATAACTAACCAAAGAACGTGAAACGAAAAATTACTTACGATTTATTCAAACATTGATCACTGACTTTCAATTATTTGCCCACCACACAATTACTGTGTGCGTGAGCTCGCCACCGACTGGGCAGCGGGGCGGGTTACCGGTGGATCATTGAAATTCCTAAATTGTACGAATCGGCAACGTCGAGATTATCGAATATAGCCATGGCCAATTGTGTACAAGTGGCTAACTGTTGGACTACCCACCCTACGTTTGCCAAGCAATCACATCCCAGGTATTGGAGCATTAGCATAATCGTTCCAAATTTTTCCCTGTAGGTAATCTTACACCGCTCAGGATAATTAATACGTACCTATCTATAGCAAAAATGTTTTTTAATATGAATAAGATATTTTAAAACAATTTATTTTATTACCCATTACTACTATTACGATTTAGCTGAAATTTAAATAGAGTTATACCTTGGACCCGTAACATTCTGTTCTTCACAAATGCGGAAATAGATTTGTAAAGACAATTTTTTGTTTACAACCGATTTTTACACTAAAGTGTTTTTCAGATAGCATGTGTACGGTGACAGTTCGTTTCACTCTTAGAAGTTTTATTGCCATTTACGATACCTAATAGTGCGTAATAAGAACGTTATACAGGCAACTGTCACCGTACCCATGCTATCTGAAAAACACTTTAATGAAGCCATAGGTATCCGCTAGCCTATACTAATATATAGGTAGGTATCAGCGGCGAAGAGTACATGCAAGTCGATTCCCGCCGGGTTACCTTTAAAATTCATGCATATTCAATTCATTGTTGTACTGTATAGGTATAGATTATAAATGAGAAACCGGAGTTTGTTTCACGCTATATGAATTTCTTTTTCTTTGGGATTACTTACCGCCATCTGAATACCATCCTTCGCCACTGATAGGTATATAAATTTTACTTATTTTAGTAGACTCAAAAGTGATTATAAAAATAAGAAAACTAATGTCAAATTCACAACATTTGTCAGGACAACTTAATTAACAAATCAAACTGTAACTAAAACAAGACCCTAGAATGGCAGAGAATGACCTTGAGTGAAGTCACGCACTTGTGAACGATGTGTGTAGGGTTAAAGGCGCCTTTGATATCTAACACTCCCCTTTTCCACTCAAGTCACTCTCCCCGCCTATCCCAAGTAACCCATAAAAAATTACACAACAAGATATGTGGACGGCTCGAACGCCACTAGCACACTAAAGCCGTTCGTACCGTAAGCTTGTGAGGTTGTAGAGGGTAACCTTTGGAGTTCACACGGGAGCGGGAAGCGTGGGTGAAATCCCAAGGCGTTCACTAGTAAGTATTTAAAGGTGAAAGCCCAGCAAGAGAAAATTAGAACACAAATAAGGGCGTCCAAAAATAGATTAAGAATTTCGTAAAATCATCTTACGATAAATATAAAAGTAAAGAAAATTTCGCCTAAGTTCAATACAACCAAAATAGGCCGTGGCCTTAATGAATTTGGTTTGAAGTTTGAAAACAAGTAGGCGTTAATGTTGAATACATAAATCTACCTATTCTTATATTGTTATTGGGTACAAAAATACATCTTGATAAAGCGTTACGAACTTGAAAGCGCCAGTATATTTTTTTCCTTTATACTTCTACGGCGAAGGTTTGAGGACGAGGTCAGATTTGTTACGTTTCAATTCCAACTACAGTCAAGACTGTAGCGGACTTTCTGTGCTCTTCTAATACCCCTGGACCCAAGTAACGGTGTTGAAGCTGAAGTCTGATTAACCAAGAACCAGCAATTGAATAGGTGCCATCAGAAAGTATGTTTTATGAAAATTATATATCGAAGGTTATTTAAATGTACAATAAGTAAATATTGAGTATTCTTGTAGGGTGTAGTATATTGGCCAATGTAACAATTAAATTAAAAATAATCCTTCCTTGAGCAGGCTTTTAAAATTCAACAATTAATGCAAGATTCAAAATCGTTTATTTCAAGTAGATACTTAAGTTTACTTTACAAGCACTTTTAAAAAGTTACATTTCGAAAACGATCTTATGTATCTACGCATCGCATATATCTACCAATTTGTAGGTTACATTAAGGACCAGAACTAAAACATTAATTAAAATAAAATATTCATTTTATGCTCTTACTCTCTATAAAGCCAAAAAAGCTTCACGGTACCTAAATGAGCCGGCCTCAGCATCGAGGCTAGAGGCCATGGGCCCTCAGCACCAAGAGGCCATGAGTACGATCAACTGCCGCTGGTGTTCGCACCCGGGACTATTTAAAAGAAAAAAAAATGTGACCTAAAAAAAGATACACCACATAAGCACACACACTCATATGCACAGAATAGAAAAGAACGACCACGCGTACACAGACTCACCAACCATCTACTCACACCCGCACACCCACCCAAAGTCACTGAATGTTTGCATGGTCTGGTCTCTCAAAGGTCAAATGTCAGTTAATTGTCATCAAATTTGCCATACCTTTTAAATATGACCAATATTCCCATTCTCAAATAAATCGGGAAAGACTGTATTAGGAGTGGGTACCACAATAGACAAACGGAGCGGATCGAACCACCACCTCTCGGTGATTATTTCGACCGCTTTACCGTTGAGCTATTGAGGCAGGCAATAAAATGCTATATACCTTTCAGTTTGTACTCTGGTCTTTTGACCGTGAAACTATTCAGACTTCCAATATGTATACGTATATTGACGCGAAAACCTACAGCCACAATTTTTGGCACTCTTAAATCTATTCAGGGTCTGTAGTCACGTGGCACGTCGATTCTCTTTCTACGATCGCAAACGCTTTCGAAAACTACAAAAATGTATGAGAATGACAGATCCGATCGCTATCTTGATCACGTGACCTGTCTATACCAAATGTCATTTCCATGCATTTATTTAATTTTCAAAGCGTTTGCGATCGCAGAAAGAGAATCGACGTGCCACATGGCTAGATACCCTGGTCTTTTGACCGTGAAACTATTTAGACTGTATACAATACAATATGTAGGAATACGTATATTGACGCGTAAATCTACATCCACAATTTAGACTTTAGCACTCTTAATGTATTCAGGTTTTAATCCATCACCTGTCTAGTTGAGACAGGTGATACGCCTTTGATGTATCGCTTTCTGTAGAAATCCGTGAACAGCCACATGAATATGATGAGGTTTGATATGCCGACCCAGTAAGACACCACGCTCACCGGGCACGGAGATGTCGAGGTTTGGATCACTATGTGAGTTATAATTAACATGAATTGTACCTGTAATTGAAAAAGTAATTTGTTATAAAGTTGCGAATAGGTCATCCAATTTTTTAAATTCTATTATTGGTATCTGTGATCACTCCTAGACTATAAGCAGGGGAGTTGATTGACTTTAGGGGCGGTTTCTGATAGGAGAGCCATAGCTCTGCCGTCAACTACTCATCGAGTATGTCAGGCGTCCATAGGTCATCCATTAGTTACGAATTTATTTATTATTATTAATTAGTACGGACAAATCCATTTACACTAATTAAGAAATAAATAATTTATGAACAAAGTTAACATTATATCAGACTGGTTCTTTCTGTTTTCCAACGTTGTCTTAGATAGATAGACGTTAGATAAACACCCTGTCTCATAGTCCTACAGAAATTTCATGCAAACATCATTTTGTTCTAGGTCAAACCAGCCCAAACTAATTTCTCAAATATTATAGTTAAATAAAAGTCATTCAATCATTAAAAATATACATAGATACATTTTATTGCTGTTTTGTACTCAAAGTATTTTAGTATTCAGAAACTATTAACAGTCGTAGTTATGAAAAGTGTTTTTGATTGAGGGAGATGGGCTTTTTTTCAAGTTAAATATTGGCAAAAGTTTGCTAATTGTTTTATAGTATTTCCGTTTCAGAAAGACAATTCTTTTCTCAATCTGTGTTTTTTAATAGGGATTAATTAAGTGACCCAGTTGAAAGTAATGATAAAAAAGAAATCGTAGGAGGCAGAATTAAGGTAATTCACATTTAATTATCAAAACATTCGCGTTGATTAATAAAATTTCTTTTTGTTTGTCAAGAGATCTCAAAGGGAAGTAAAGGTTTACAGTACCCGAGTCAAATTACTTTATCGATACTTTTGTTATTCCGTTAGACTTGCCTATGTGAACTAGATTGTCTTAGAAACTACAACCTATGAGTAGGTATCTAAATACAACAATTTTTTAACAATCTTAGTTTTAATAACGTGGGGTTCTTTTGATAAATTATTTGTAGTTATAAAAGAAATATCATAATAAAAAAAAATATTTTGCTACTTAGAATACTATGAAAACCTAGCAATTCAAACAACAATGTCAACCAGATCCAATGAAAAATCCTCTACATGTATCACTGCGAAACCAGAGCTGAAACGTGCCTAGAAGATTTTCTGTAGGATCTGACGGAATAATAGCAAAATGAATCAATTTTTCTCTATTCATAATGAACTTTTTTACTTCTTACAAGTAACGCCTGGTTCTATTTAATTTTAGCTTTACTTACACATAAAACTCGCGATATTATAGTTCGCAGTAAAATAGAAATACCAAAGATGTATTATTCACTTTCTTACCAACTGCATCATAGTCAGATATTTCTTCCACCACAAATACTTCGCATAAGCGGGACCCATGGCTGCTAACCCATAATACGTATACATAACAGCGTGTATGCTACAGTTTATGACCGCCATAAACGCCCAGTGGTCAGACGGATCATACTTTAAGCTGCACCAGCTGACTACCACCATAAACATATGGTGGTAAATATGGAGGATAGTGAGCTGTGAAGACTTCTTTCGTAGCACATAAAAAACTGTGTCGAAGAGGTCCAAAACTTTTGCCGCCATAAATTTCCAGTAAAGCACCGCGATTAGCTGTAAACAAAGCATGTTTGGATTTGCCGCCGGGTGTATTATTGTTGACGTAATCTGTTTTGTTAGGTTTCAGATTAATTTTGTAGGCCCAAAATGGATCTTGTTATTCCGGTAGTAAAGCCTCAAGCTCAGCGGTAAGAGCGGTTGGACTCATTACCGATGGGGGGGTGGTTCAATCCTCACCCCGTTGGCCTGTTGTCGTACCCACTCCTAGCACAGTCTTTCCTGACTTTTAGTTAGAGGAAAATGGGAATATTAGTCATATTTTAAAAGTTATGGCAAATATTATTTTTTAAAAAAAAAGCTTGTGTGTATTTACATATTAGATCTGTATACTTGTAGATAGTCATCACCATCATCCTTCATCGCTTAGGCCACTTAGATCAATGAATCAACTTACGAATATTTCTTGGGAGAAGAACCACAATAAGTATTTTATAGCCCAGTATATGTAGAAATAGCCGTGATAGCCCAGTATATGACCTCTGCCTCCGATTCCGGAGGGTGTGGGTTCGAATCCGCTCCAGGGCATATACTTCCAACTTTTCAGTTGTGTGCATTTTAAGAAATTAAACATCAAGTGTCTCAAACGGTGAAGGAAAAACATCGTGAAGAAACCTGCATACCAGAGAATTTTTAAATATCTGCGTGTGTGAAGTCTGTCAATCCACATTGGGCCAGCATGGTGGACTATTGGGCTAAACCATCTCATTCTGAGAGGAGACTCGAGCTCAGCAGTGAGCCGAACATGGGTTGATAATGATGATGGTAGAAATAATTTTGTTTGAATACCTAATAATGAGTTTCGTGCTTCAGTAGGTATTAGGAAATGCGAAAAACCACACTTATTTACTTACGTATATAGTGCGATCATCGTGTTCACATTTTCTCGGAAACAAACCTTTGTCGAGTATGTAAGCCAGGAACTGAAATTTTTGTAACACAAATTAGTGATATAGGCATTTATGTAACGAAAGGCAGAGGTCATATCAACTGGGTTCTCACGGCTCCTTGATTCAATAATGCCGATTAGCCGTGATAGCCCAGTGGATTCTGTCGTCTGCCTTCAATTAGGAATACTTAAGTTCGAATCGAGTCCAGGGCATGCACGTCGAAATTCTCGGTTATGTGCGGTGAAGGAAAAACATCGTGAGAAAACTTTCATAATTCTCTACGTGAGTGAAATTTGCCAATCCGCATTGGGCCAGCGTTGTAGACTAGCAGTCTAAGCCCTTCTCATTCTGAGAGGAGATTCGTGCTCAGCTGTGAGCCGAATATGGTTTGTTAATAATGATAACTTACAAAAGTTCCGCGTGATACCTAAGAATTTTCTCAATTCGCTACATGTGGAAAATCAGCCAATCCGCATAGGGCCTGACTTGTTTGACTATTATCCTAACCCTCTCATTCTGAGTCTCAGTCTCAGTGTTGAGCACGAGTCTCCTCTCATTCTAAGAGCAGACTCGTGCGCAAGAAAAAGGACATAACGGACCATTTTCTTTCCGTTTCCTTGTCTAGGTAAACGGTTCCATACCAGTAGTAAATTCATTATCAAAGGGGCGACTTTTAACGATTTACAAGAGCTTGTAAAAGTCAATTTAAATAAAGCTTTTGAATTTATTGCGACTCGATTTCGCCCCAAATTCCAAATTTCTATCAACGGTCCCCGCCATTGATGATTTAAAAGAGCTTGTAATTTATCGCCCCATTTATTTGCGGCTTAATATTGCTCTGTGGTACCTAATATTATTAGATTGGATAATTGTTTTTCTCCACATTTCCAATATTAGGTTAAAGAATATTATTTTATCGAATAGCGGAATCGTTGAATATATTTTGCGATTTTAAGTATTTCAAGTTTCTACTTAGCTTATTTTCATAGGTCGCTTCATAAATTCTTAATACTAGAATAACGATTTTCACGAATGAAGAAACCACTATAGATTGATTATAAAACACTGAAAAACAGCTTGAGCGGTTTGTACCTATCTTTTATGTTTTGTTTGTTCTATATGCCACAAGGTGAGGTTTAGGAAAAAAGAAAATTAAAAATAAAAAATCAAAATCGGTCCACTGCTGTACTGAGTCAGTTAGTAATGGACAAATTATGTGTTATTATTCATCATCGTTACATAAATCACTAGCCAACGCTCCTCGGTTTCATATTCGAGTACCTAGGTCCCTTTCCCGTTCCGTGGCTAAATTCCGTTCATAACATAGTCTGGGAAATTCGTTGATGACACTCTCATGATATGCGGGTGACGGGAGGAAAGTCTGCACGATATATATTAGGACAAGGAATTTTCCAATATTTTACTCATTGGGCATACCCCAGTTAAAAAACTTATGCACGCCATTGTACATATTCTGTGATAATATACTATGTTACTCGGTGATAAATAATCACCTTCGCATTTATAATCTAAGTATGGATTTCATTATCTTACCTTATAAGCCAAAACAGAAGAGTTTATAACTTTAATAATGTTGTAGAAAACAAGGAATCCTTTCATTGGGACCGGCTCTCGTCTATGCATCAATGCAGGTCCAACTTTTAAAACAAATATCAGATACGTAGATATAATAAACACCACATCATTTGGATTCATTAACGGCCACTTATCTACGAAACTCACTGAAATGAAGTATTCAATGAAAATCCTGGGGGTTCGATATAAAAAACTGCTTAATACTGTGACGTAGTTTATTGCTAGAGTACCTACAGTTAAATAAAAGTAAATCAGAAAATTTTATGTGTTTGGTTTTCCTGGAATTCGTATATGATAGGAACATTTCGTACTCTGAACTTCTACGAGTACCTTGCAATGATAATTTTATACTATAATAATAATAATAGATCGGTTACGTCCCTACAAAATCACCGTAAAAAGTGATCCAAATAATAAGCTACAAAATTGAGCGCACACATCACAATGTTGTCTTTAATTTCATTATTTATTTATGTAGGTATATATGGTTTTTACACTTCCTGAACACACAACTCGACATTACGATATTTAGGTATTATTTGTTTAAATAACGTTCGTTGTTGACCACAACTAACATTGAGATGTGGAAATTTCCTCTTTTGAGTGTCTCATTTTTCATGACCTAGTAGTAACACTTCTAACAATATTTAACATCATTGGTACCTTACTAGAGAAGCATAGATTTGTAGATATAATTTTGTGCTGTATTTGTAGACATCAACGTTCTGAGGACTCTTGATGTTCGGATAATTAATCTTTGAGTGATAACGAACGACTAGACGCTGACTCTGATAGATTTATAGATAAATGTCTTTGATAATACCCAAGCAAAATCTATAGGCAAATCTGATATTATTTTGTATTCGTTGACATATCTCAGAAGTCAAGGTCACGATGGAAGATTGCGATCCCAAAGACGAAAGTATTCTTGAATATACCCGAACTTTGCACGTCATATCTAAGGCTGTTCCTTTGGGAGTTACGTTGCTAAGTAATTTTCCACATTTGCCTAGACTCTAGAGCTTAAGAAAAATCTCAAGGTTTTATAAGTGGGGTATTTCTATATTGTCTAGTAGTCTAGTTGGGACATTTGAAACCTAACTACATACTCGTTCAGGTTAAATACATAGTAGATAATATAACAAAAGAGAAAATTAATGTACACTGTACAGTACTGGTATTGTTTCGATTGTAATATATTATTTGTTACTAGCGGACGCCCGCGACTTTGTCCACCCTTAGACCTCTTAAATCCAGTCCTTACAGTAGTATAGGTGTAAAAATGGAGTAACTTCTCCCGTTTTCCCAACATTTTCCTTCACTGCTCTGCTGCTATTGATCGTAGCGTGATGAAAATTATACTATAACCTGCCCAGGAGTATGAAAAATAATTGTACCAAGTTTCGTTAAAATCCGTCGAGTAGTTTTTGTTTCTATAAGGAACATACAGACAGACAAAAATTTTACTGATTGCATTTTTGGCATCAGTATCGACCACTAACCCCCTGATAGTTATTTTGGAAATTTATTTCATGTACAGAATTGACCTCTCTACAGATTAATTATAAATATAGATTAATGGAACTATTATAAATAATATATTTGGGTGAACAACAAGAAATACTTACAATAGCCTTTCGGGAGTTTCCAAAACATAATGAAATCATGAAACAATTTATTTTCCTTGAATGCCTTATTTTCCTTTTCCTATTAGGATTTAGTCAGTTGCTCTCCTTTGCTCTTGTAAATTTAACAATTACAGAACCCCTCAAGTAAATATCTGACATGATGTGACAGTGATTTAAAACTGTCAAATTTATTTTTAAATATTAATGTTAATATATTTTCTTTATGAAATTGAAAAGGACTCATTTATTGGAAGCCTATGTATGCTCCTACCATACGTAAGAAAGCTAAATCACTTGGCAGGCTTGGCAGTAAAGGTAGGGTGGTAACTAGTAACGACCAATGCCTACAAACAGATCAGACGCGGTCGTTAATAATCGTCGTTATCAACCCATATACGGCTCACTGCTGAGCTCGAATCTCCTCTCAGAATGAGAGGGGTTAGGCCAATAGTCCACCACGCTGGCCCAATGCAGATTGGCAGTTTTCACACACGCAGAGAATTAAGAAATTCTCTGGTGTGCAGGTTTCCTCACGATGTTTTCCTTGACCGTTTGAGACACGTGATATTTAATTTCTTAAAATGCACACAACTGAAAAGTTGGAGGTGCATGCCCCGGATCGGATTCGAACCCACACCCTCCGGAATCGGAGGCAGAGGTCATATCCACTGGTCTATCACGGCTGTCGTTAATAATAACAAGGGACAAAAACTAGTGGAAGGGAATGGGGGAGACATGCTCTTTAACTAACATAACTATTACATATACAATATACGATATTCAGTAGCTTGACATTTAATTGGCTTTGTTAGATTTGGCCGACTGGCGATCTTGCTGTTGCACAAATATTCTACACGAGCACCTTTAATTTAACGCCTGGCTTCTTCCTCAGAGAATGCTCGTTATAAAGGAACTGTCTTTTAGTAAGTGGACCTTTGACGTAGTTGTTTGGATGATATCAGCCTTAGAACGTATCACCGAAGCGGATGATTGGACCTAGAAGATTGACATACATTTCCTACGAGTAGGTATACTAAATATTTTCATTAGTGTTCACTAGAAAACTAGGCTTATACTCATTTTACATTTAAGCTTTATTTATATATGCAGTGTTAACTAAAGATAAAATTCCATTCGATCTATCTATATATATATATATATATATAAAAATTAATCCATATATCCCTTGATCACGCCATCACGCTTGAACTGCTGGACCGATTTCACTACATTTTTTATGTGTTTGTTATAGTCAGGAGAAAGTTCTTATGACAGAAAAAAAATAAAACACAAGTTACAAGTTAGCCCTTGATTACAATCTCAGCTGATGGTAAGTGATGATGTCAATCTAAGATGGAAGACGCTCTTGTTTGGGACTCACTTGTTAGGGGGACGATGAAAATTCACACCCCTTTCGGTTTCTACACGACATTGTACCGGAACGCTAAATCGCTTGGCGGTACGTCTTTGTCGGTAGGGTGGTAACTAGCCACGGCCGAAGCCTCCAACCAACCAGACCTGGACCAATTAAGAAAACCTCAATCGGCCCAGCCGGGGATCGAACCCAGGAACTCTGTCTTGTAAATCCACCGCGCATACCACTGCGCCACAGAGGCCGTCACAGATGTAGAGGGAGGGTAAGGGTAGTTGAAAGTTTACATAGAGTTTCACGCGGACGAAGTCGCGAGCGTCCTCTAGTGTAATATAAAAAGTTACCAACGCAAAATAATCCAACACCGAAGCGGGCGTCAACCACAATATCGTGAAGAGAAAAATACATATTATCTATTTATTTATAAGAATGAATAAGCCATCTCTAGGCAAGCGCATTCCATCTTAGTCATCTAAACAGTACCTTATAAAAAAACTTCTGCGTAGATGTCTTTCTCTTTGTCAGGTAAGTGCTCTTGCAGAAATTTGTATAGAACGAAGAAAAGTTAATCCGTGATGGTACTTAACTTTACAAAGGGCTTTAATAATTTTCAAAGCACCTAAGCGTTTAAGATAAACGGTTTAATAAGTACTTAGTACTTTTATCGGAATGTTACACTCGATTTATTTTTGATGCCGTTTGAGTTTTTACCTTTGATACAATCATTGTTTTATAGTTGAACAGTACTAGTAAAAATCCCCGCGGATTCACTCGCACAATTCTCATTTCCGTTGCAACACAGACATTTAATATAGCCTGTATATTCCTTGATAAAAAATATTGCAATAATTTTATTCTCTGGATAAAATATTTTTCTGTGTATTTTAATTTGTATTAAACTAATGTTTTGTGTTTCGAAATATTGCAATAATTCTCTATTCTCTGTATGAAATATTTTTTTATATATTTTAATTTGTATTAAACCAACGTTTTGTGTTCCACTCATAATAGTCAACCCCAGTAATTATTTACAAAGAAATACGCAGACACGTGATAGCCCAGTGGATATGAGGGTATCAACTCTTCAGTTGTGTGCATTTTAAGAAATTAAATATCATGTGTCTCAATCGGTGAAGGAAAACATCGTGAGGAAACCTGCATACCAGAGAATTATCTTAATTCTCTGCGTGTGTGAAGTCTGCCAATCCGCATTGGGCAAGCGTGGTGGACTATTGGCCTAACCCCTCTCATTCTGAGAGGAGACTCGAGCTCAGCAGTGAGCCGAATAAGGGTTGATGACGACGACGTAGACAATAAGACTATTTCAATATATTCGTACTTAAATAAATATTGTTAGTGAATGTTTCTGAAATTCAATTGGATTTATCCATTACATATAGAAAGTTAGACACAATTTGCATGTAAGGGGTAGAAACTTTTGTATCCCAAATTGGAAATCAAATAATAACTGACGGAGTAATTGGTAAAAAAAAAGATAAATATACTTTATTTGCACACCACAAAGACAAAAACAAGTGAAATAAAAAACAAATTAGGAAGAGATCAGCATACAAAAGGCGGCCTTATCGCTAAGTAGCGATTTCTTCCAGGCAACCTTCGGTTTAGGAAAACTTAAGGACATCAGCAGGTGGCGTAAAACAAAAATAACCATAGTATTAGTAATACACATACATACAAATAATTTACATACTAATACATAAACAATATTACACAAATACCTACAATAATGAATAAAATACATATCAAAATATACTAATAAATACCTTATATTGAAAAGAAATAATATATACAGATCGGTGTGGAACAGAAGGAAATATTTTTATGTATAAAGTTCCGATTTTGGGGAGATTATTATAGTTGGTAATGAACATCATCCGAGGAAAATTGCGGCTATTACGTTATAACTTTTCGTTATTATCCTCATTACATTTGTTTACAAGACAAAGCTAAATGATTGTTTTATATATGGAGCGTTTACTCAACTAATGAGATGAGACGTTTAATTAAAGAACTTTACCATATTAAGGTAAGAAGGAAAATAGAGCTGTTAGTGTGTAACTTTGTCGCTTTCGCGGAAGCATTGTAGGATGTACCTACAGTTGCAAATCCGTAAATGTTCTGAAAGAAAGAAAAAATCTTTATTTTTAAGTAATGCCACATATCACATTATTAAATTCTAAATTATATTATAGCTTAACTGTCCACTCAAACAGTGGACTAATAAAATAAATAATTCTGGTGTTGTATTGTGTTACATATATATTTGTTAAATGGTGATAAACTAAAATTATTGAACATGGAAAATATTAAAATGAATATAAAAAATATAAACACCAAGTACTTACAATTAATATCGCATTGAATATAACTACTAATAAGATCTCAAAATCTCTCGAGCTGAATTACTACTACGTTATATTTTATCACTTTCACTGATATTGAAAGCTTGAAGACGAAAGTCTTCGATCAGTGCGTGTTGCCAGTGATGACATACGGATCCGAGACTTGGTCGCTGACTATGGGCCTTATTAGAAGGCTCAAAGTCACTCAGCGGGCGATGGAGCGAGCTATGCTTGGAGTTTCTCTGCGTGATCGAATCAGGAATGAGGAGATCCGCAGACGAACCAAAGTCACTGACATAGCTCAGCCAGTCGCGAAGCTGAAGTGGCAATGGGCGGGCCACATAGTTCGGAGAGCCGAGCATGCAAGAGGCCTATGTCCAGCAGTGGACGTCTATCGGCTGATAAGGTAAGGTAAGGTAAGGTACTGATATTGAAGGCAGTCTTCGTAGCATAGGGCTACGACAGAGACTACATTGTCGTAGCACACTCAGCTACTTCATAGGCCTACGACGTAGATAGTAATCTACAAAATAGAACTGTGGCGTGTTATAGTACAAAGGCCCCGTCTGTTGTAATAGTTTTTTTTTTAAATTCACGCTGCTCCAAAGCAGGTAGGCAGGCAGGTATGGCATTGGCGTATCTACTATTATTTCCTAAGGTAGGCGTGGCCCCCGACATGAAGTCGTTATCAAGTTATTAGCATCACAATAGAAATAGAATTCCATATCAGTAGCCCAGAATCCTAGGGTGGGCACAGGTTAATTCTAGGGTGGGCATGCAGAAAATTTGTACTGAAATTTTCTAGAAAGATTCTTTTATTTTATTGTTTACAAGTTAGCCCTTGATACAATCTCACCTGATGGTAAGTGATGATGCAATCTAAGATGGAAGCGGACTAATTTGTCAGGAGGTGGATGAAAATCCACACGCCTTTCGGTTTCTACACGACATCGTACAGAAACGCTAAATCGCTTGGTGGTACGTCTTTGCCGGTAGGGTGGTAACTAGCCACGGCCAAAGCCACCAGCCAGACCTGGACCAATTAAGCAAGCCTCAATCGGCCCAGTCGGGGATCGAACCCAGGACCTCCGTCTTGTAAATTCACCACGTATACCACAGCGCCACGGAGACAGTCAAAGCATTTCACAGCCCGACGCAGGATTCGAACCCAGGCGCTCAGACACCAAAACCTATGTGGCTTCGGTTTCTAACCTAGGCTAACCACTGAACCACCATGGCAATTCTGTGACCGTGGTGAATGTTCATTATTGGAAATCGTGATGACTACATAACTACGTAATTGTAGCGACTATCCGTAATACATTCCATGTTGCTTTGACAGTATTACAAATTGAAGAATGTTTGATGTGACTTGTTGACGTGACATTCTAATCCCTATGTTACGAGTATGAACGAATATTGATGAGCTATGAAATACATTGTCAACCCATATTCGGCTCAATGCTGAGCTCGAGTCTTCTCTCAGAATGAGAGGGGTTAGGCCAATAGTCTACCACGCTAGCCCAATGCGGATTGGCAAACTTCACACACGCAGAGAATCCTTCGACGTTTGAGACACGTGATATTTTTAGCAGTGGTAGTTTTTTTTTAAACTAGAGAACTTTATGACGTAGATTTTTTTAAGGTAACGCTTTATTATTAATTACTAATCAGTAATCACGTTATAAACAGCCCAGTGGATATGACCTCTGCCTCCGATTCCGGAGGGTGTGGGTTCGAATCCGTTCCGGGGCACCTCCAACTTTTCAGTTGTGTGCATTATAAGAAATTAAATATCACGTACCTCAAACGGTGAAGGAAAACATCGTGAGGAAACCTGCATACCAGAGAATTTTCTTAATTCTCTGCGTGTGTGGAGTCTGCTAATCCCCATTGGGCCAGCGTGGTGGACTATTGGCCTAACCCCTGTCATTCTGAGAGGAGACTCGAGCTCAGCAGTGAGCAGAATATGGGTTGATAATGAAGTAATCACGTTTACAGACGCTTCCTGAATTCTTGATCCATATACGTAATTAATGAGGTCGCGAAGCCAGATTAATTACATTATAGAACGGGAGTGACCAGTCGCTCGCCAATCTTAGCTCATGCATAAAGCAGAAATAATTAGTTAAAGCCTCCCATATAAATCACTCGTCAAGTCGAGCCTAGATAGCTTCCACAATACGGCTACATATATCACTTAGATAGGAAACGAACACTGGGAAAATAAATAGGGAGATACAGCTACGCTTACTTTGGAGCTAGATAGTGTATTGTTTGAGTATATTTATTTTCGGCTCACTGTTGAGTACGATTCTCCTCTAAGAAGGAGAGGGGCCACCAATAGTCCACGATGCTGGCCTAATGCGGAATGTCAGACTTCACACACGTAGGGAATTAAGAAAATTCTCAACTATGCAGGTTTCCACACGATGTTTTTCTTTCACCGTTTGAGACACGTGATGTTTAATTTCTTAAAATGCACACAACTGAAAAGTTGGAGGTACATGCTCCGGACTAGATTCGAACCTACGCCCTCCAAATCCAGAGGTAATAT
Source organism: Bicyclus anynana (assembly GCF_947172395.1). Lineage (NCBI taxonomy): Eukaryota > Metazoa > Arthropoda > Insecta > Lepidoptera > Nymphalidae > Bicyclus > Bicyclus anynana. The sequence continues at coordinate 5,463,597 of NC_069098.1, read as the reverse complement.
CCACTTGGCTATCACGGTTCTCAATATGACAATAGATAAAGATTATGAATATATAAAATCTCCTTAGGTGTTCTCATTTATGAACAACTAGCGGACGTCCGCGACTTGGTCCGCCCTTAGACCTCCTTAATCCGGCCATCTCACAAAATCCATTCTTAGCAGACCTCTACTATCTTTAAACTACCTCCCTGCGAAATTTCATATTTGTACGTCAAGCGGTTCTTAAAATTACGTGATGAATGACCTTTCGCATTTATTATATACTAGCGGACGCCCGCGACTTCATCTGCGTGGAATTCAGTTTTTCACAAATCCCGCGGGAACCATGGATTTTTCCGGGATGAAAAGTAAGCTATCTGTTAATCCAGAGTAAAATCTATTTCCATTCCAAATTTCAGCCAAATCGCTTCAGTAGCCGCAGTGTTTAAGAGGACTTTCACACTTACCTACACACAAACTTTCGCCTTTATAATATTAGTGTGATAGTGTGATTAAGATACGATTTTCAGAGCTCTTTAACATCAGGTCCAAGTTTGTATAGAAACCGCTATAGTATTTTTTACATATAATTATACTATTTGTACAATACAAAAATACTAAATAAATATTGAATACAATTATATAGAGAAGATTCGATTAAAAATGCGGCTAACCGCTGACAGGACCTCTGGACCCCAAGGAATTTGCGGGAGGCGGTCATGCTTGGCTTTATAGGGATTTATGGCTTAAGTCAGGCCGGATTGCTTTTACGGTTATTAGATACAGTTATCCCTTAATATTAAAGAACTGAATTACGAGTATCTTGTGACTATGTTAGATTTAATGTATTAGGTAGTAAAGTAGTCAAGTAAGTACAAGGTGAATTATATTATATTTTCAAGAAACGTATAGCGACGTAAAGCGGCGTGTAGCGATGAAAGAGAAACGCACGATTTCACACCCGCGCAGTCTTTCCCCCTGTCGCCCGCATATCATGGGACATGTTATGAACGACAATAGCAATTCGACAAGGTTCTTTTGTTATAATTTATTTACCTGATTTTTACGACTTAAAATGTCGCATGAACGATGATTAAATTATTCTAATCCGGGTGACCTACTGGAAAATTTCTCAAGATAACAAATACGTACCCTCTTAGTGATTCTATGGCTACTGTGAGCCATATGAAAATCATGCCTAGTTCCGCCTCGTACAGTTAACGATAGTATAATAACATTGATCTCCTATTAAAAAGTGGATGCACAATCAGCGACCATAAAAGTCATTAAGTGGCTAAGAGCTGTGATAGCCCAGTGGATATGACCTCTGCCTCCGATTCCGGAGGGTGTGGGTTCGAACTCGGCATGCAGTTCCAACTTTTCAGTTGTGTGTATTTTAAGAAATTAAATATCACGTGTCTCAAACGGTGAACGAAAAACATCGTGAGGAAACATGCATACCAGAGAATTTTCTTAATTCTCTGTGTATGTGAAGTCTGACAATCCGCACTGGGCCAGCGTGGTGGATTAAGGCCTAACCCCTCTCATTTTGAGAGGAGACTCGAGCACAGCAGTGAGCCGAATATGGGTTGATAATGATGTTGATGACTACCTAAGTGGCATATCCACTAAAATAGTATCACCTGCATAAATATTCAAGTTTCATGAACAAAAACAATAACTATTTCTTAGAAAAAAAACGTACGAATAATTTGTTTTATTGAGAATTGAAATTCACCAATTTTGTCCATTGTTCAAATTGCACACGGAATCGTGCGTGAACGGTACTTCGTTTAAAATTCAAATATGCGTGAGTGACGGGTGACCAGCAAAGTGATTGCGTGTCATGAATCTAGTGCACTATGCCAAATTATGCAAGAGCCAAAAGTAGGCCAGTCAATATACCATGTGAAGCCTCAATTAGCGGTAAACCGATTTTTTGGATACGTTGAGAAATTAACCTATAAATTTTTCCAACCCTCTGGCGTGCTCGGAAAGGGGTGAAAAGGCGTGAAATTCGTTTTTACTTATAACTTTCCTTAAATAATTTTATAGAGGTGGGAATTTTGAAGGATGGTAAGTGCTTTTGCCGTTAGTGTACATGGAATAAGGGTCCGAAATGTATCGTAATTAATTATTAAAAGTTAAGTTATTTATTATAAAAATTCATGTATTTTTTCAAATTTCCCAAATGTCATAAATGTTGTCGTCCATTTCGTGACGTCACAGTGTTACTTGATGTATACTAAACGTCAAACTTGTTAGCTAAAATTTTTGTCGAAAAGGATTTATTTAACGACGTAATGAAACAGCTAAAATTTAAACCATCATGGCCGGGCAGCGTTTTGGCTCGTATTGTCAAAACAATATTTAAAATTTTTTCAATTTCAATCTGTAATGAACAATTTAAGATCATTTAAAAAAAGTGTCAACTAGTCTATTGTAATATATCTACACTCTATAGTAACTTTTACAGTAATCACTTGACGGTACGTCTTTACTGTAGCCGGTAGCCAGGAAAGAAAAATTTAAATCCCTCGTAGTTATACTGAATGCCTATGGTGTTACACTACAAAATATCTCGAAACGAGAGAAACAAAAATGTCGACCAGTAGTGTTTTTAATTGTTTTTTATAACTGAGTTATTTTTTGCAATGTTTGGCAATAATTCTGAGCAGTAAGCCCAATCTATTTGTGTTACAGACAGCCAAATATTATGAATTAAATAGGATACTGTTCTGTTAGTGACACTAAATTGAATAAACGTATTTTCTTTCTTTAAAAAGTTGAAAAAACATCGTAGGTAGGTAAATACAGTATCAAATCGTTCGGAATTCATTCCTTTGCAAATCAAATTAAATCGAGCATAAGGTAAGGGCGTGAATCTATTTTGTAGATACGGTTCAAAGGCGAAGGGAGGTTGATCCATAAAATGTCCTTTAAATCTTCAAAACCATTTGACCAAATACTCAGAAAGGCAAGCTGAGTCGGTGTAACGTCCCGGGTTTTAACTTGTTCGATTTACTGAGTATCTAAAGCATTAAGCTTCGAAATATTTTATCCTTCGTCACAATTGAAGCGTTGAGTCAAAATCTCCAGAGGATGCACTGGTGTCACATTAAAATATACAAGTGTAGTTCCCGTTCCTGTGAGAATACGAGGAGAAAATAAAGCCTATAATACACACGAATAACGTGCCTTTCCTGTAGTAAAAGAATTTTCAAGATATTCAAGTGCCCCCTGACCCCTTTTTAGCTGGTGGGAGGCTTCGGTCGTGGCTAGTTACCACCCTACCGACAAAGACGTACCGCCAAGCGATTTAGCGTTCCAGTACGATGTCGTGTAGAAACCGACAAGGGGTGTGGATTTTCATCCTCCTCCTTACAAGTTAGCCCGCTTCCATCTTACACTGCATCATCACTTACCATCAGGTGAGATTGTAGTCAAGGGCTAACTTGTACAGAATAATAAAAAAAAAACTTCATACACTTATGTGGTCAGTGATCACGTTAACGATTAATTACAGTCGGCGTTAATTACTTACGCTTTCTCATTTCTTCCGTCCAACAAAAACTATCTACGTCTAGTGCGATGAGTGATCCCTAGTGGCTGATGGATCGCCGCCAAACATTCCTTGTCCCTACGATGATATCCCGAGATAATCTTGAACCATTCCGCAAAAACAACACTCTATCTTTAAAACATGGGGAACCCAACGATCAACCCTTCAACGCTATTTGAAAACTACTTAAAATATAAATCTATAATTATTTGCCTATACGTTACGTTATCAACCCATATTCGGCTCACTGCAGATCTTGAGTCTTCTCTCAGAGTGACAGGGGTTAGGCAAATAGTCCACCACGCAGAGACTTAAGAAAATTTTCTACTGTACAAGTTTCCTCACGATGTTTTCCTTCACCGTTTAAGGCACGTGATATTTAAATTCTTAAAATGCACATAACTGAAAAATTGGAGGTGCATGCCCCGGATCGGATTCGAACCCACACCCTCCGGAATCGGAGGCAGAGATTATATCCACTGGGCTATCACAGCTCTTCTATATCTATATTATAAAGAGTTATAAAATGTGTGATCTCGTAATCTCTATAGAGCCTCAATAGCTCAACGGTAAGAGTGGTCGGACTCATCCCGGAAGGCTGGTGCTTCGATCCCCGCCCCATTGGTCTATTGTCGTACCCACTACTAATACAGATTTTCCCGACTAGTTAGAGAAACCGATAGGGGTGTGGATTTTCATGCTCCTCCTATCAAGTTAGCCCGCTATCATCTTAGATTGCATCATCGCTCATCAGGTTAGATAGTAGTCAAGGGCTAACTTGTAAACAATAAAATAAAAAAAAATTATAGAAAATTTCAGTACAAAATTTTCTACATGCCTGAATGGACCTGTGCCCACCCTAGGATTCTGGGCTACTGATTCATCATCATCATTCATCAATTCTATTTCTATTATGATACTAGTAATAGACTTCATGTCGGGGGCCACGCCTACCCTAGGAAATAATACTAGATACGCCAATGCCATACCTGCCTGCCTACCTGCATTGGAGCAAAATGAATTAAAAAAAAAAATTATGACAACGGACGGGGTGTTTATACTATAACACGCCACAGTTCCGTAGATTACTGTCTACTTCGTAGGCCTACGAAATAGCAAAGTGTGCTACGACATCGTAGGCTCTATGCTACGAAGACCGCCTACAATATCAGTGAAAGTGATAAAATAAAACGTAGTAGTAATTCAGTTGTAATGCAGGTAGCTCATAAGATTTTGAGATCTCATTTTTAGTAGTTATTCAATGGGATATCAATTAAGATAGTAGTCAAGAGTTAACTTGTACAGAATAAAAAAAGAACTTCTTTTAGCAGAAATAAAACAATATTTCAAAGGCAATTGATAATGGCCGCCAGACTGATGTGCCCCGAACAATATACTCGTATATCGGAATGAGATTGAGTTTATTGGAAAGGGGCCCCGGCGGAGACCGATAACTTTATCTTAGCGTTTTTAGAACTGTATTACTACTATTCTATACTATATAGTAGCACTCCCTCGTATATAACCACTTCTTTTTCATAAAAAACCATCTAACTATAAATCAAAAAGTTACAGTAATAAGTAACCAAGGATATTCTTAAGGTATACTATTTTATTTTTGACTAATTGACTGACTCCAATGTATATAGCTCGAGTTAATCTATCTATACGTACATGAAATATATTTACAAAATAACTATCAGGGGGTGATTAGTGATCGATACTGATGACAAAAATGCAATCAGTAAAATGTTTATTATTTACATCAACCAATGCTCAATTGAATTTGAAACTGTTTTTAGTAAAAAATACCATTTACTTTTTTAATGAATAGCTTGGAATAAGTTTTCAATGAATTTTATAACCAGGCTATTTAAGTTGTTAATTCAATACTTGCCTGATTTTTTAATTGAATGGAGCATCGGTCAATGACTTGTAAACGAATTCTAAGTTTTATTTTTACATTTGGGTTGAATAGAGAGAAACATGGCAACATTACGCTTAAATTTTTTCCATTGTCTATTTTTCGATATCGTTAAGATTTATGTATTCTTTATCCAAATGAAATACGACAAATCTAACTATTTTATAATAAAACTACGCATTCAATTTTAGATACGACTCATCACTATCTCTACATACTCGTAGTATAAAACAAAGTCGCTTTCTCTATCCCTATGTATGCTTAAATCTTTAAAACTACGCAACGCATGTTGATGGGGTTTTTTTAAATAGATAGAGTGTTTTAGCAGGAAGGTTTATGTGTATAATAACATCCACTGTTCCCGCGGGATTTGTGAAAAGCCACCATTGTTGAAATCCACGCGGACGGAGTAGGAAATAAATAAACATTACCTACTAGCGGACGCTTCGTGATTTCTTCAATGTAGTTCCTATTTTAATTGGAATACGTGGGTAAAGTAGCCGGTTGATAATGTAGAATTTCATTGGTGATAGAATTTATTAAATTAGTCATGTAGTGTTGGAGACTATTCTCACAACTAACAAAGTCACTTCGGTATCAACCCATATTCGGCTCACTGAATCGAGCTCGAGCTCGAGTCTCCTCTTAAAGTGACAGGGGTTAGGCCAATATTCCACCACGCTGGCCCAATGCGGATTGGCAGACTTCACACACGCAGAGAATTAAGAAACTTTTCTGGCGTGGAGGTTTCCTCACGATGTATTCCTTCACCGTTTGAGACACGTGATATTTTTAATTTCTTAAAATGCACTCAACTGAAAAGTTGGAGGTGCATGCTCCGGACCGGATTTGAACCGACACCCTCCAGAATCGGAGGCAGAGGTCATATCCTACTAGGCTATCACGGCTCATATTATAGAATTTCATATTAGAAGGACATAGAGCAGTTATTTAAATAGTATTTTCCATACATTCGGTAAGTATGAACGCAAAATAAACGCACAGAATGCAAAATAAACTTTTCAGAAAACAGAGCTTTGATGTGAGTTCTCGTGTAATTTCCATATAAATGGGGCTGGACGTCTGCTTTATAAAAGGGCTGAAATACTAGCAAAATTTACTCGTTATCTAGTTGGTAAAACACTCAGATAAGCCCCATATTTACTCTTATGGGGATATTTATTACACTCTTTTAAAATAACAGGGAGCCACTGGATGCTGGCGGCTCGAGATCGTTGTGCTTGGAGGTTCATGCAAGAGGCCTATGTCTAGCAGTGGACGTCTATCGGCTGATAAGGTAAGGTAAGGTAAACTATAATAACATAGATGATAGAAGACTACTTTGAAAGGGTGGTTTTTGCATTATTAATTTTCAGGATCATATAAATATAGGATGTTTAATATTAATACGAGTTCCAAGCCCTGACCTAACCTATTTAACTAAATAATGAAGGAGCTAATCTATACCATTATTGTAAAGCTGAAGAGTTTTCAATGTAACAGGGCTATAAAACATTTAAGAAAATTGTAATCATAAACCTAAAGTTTAATATTATAACTGCAATTATGTGAGTTCGTTTGTAAAACTGATTTTATTTACCAATGTCACATTAGTTTAGTCACATTATCAGCGAGTAAAATAGCCTGATAAACCGTATTCCCACGGAAACGGGAACAAAGCTGGTGAAACCATGGCGCGTCTCACCGCGGTATCACCCGAATACTCTTATAAAATATAAGTTTATAAGAAAATAACAGGTAATAAAAATGGAGGCAATGACACACAGCCTTACCTCCCGTGGGATCCTTAAAAATGAAAATGTCATTTTTCAATTTCACAAGCGCTCTTAAGTGACAGGCGCTGGGGGTAGTCCAACTGTCTTTATTTACATAAATGAAGGAGGTTGCCGTGACTATACATAATACAATTTAAATGAAATATAATATTGTTTTTAGGGTTCCGTAATCCTCAAGGAACCCTTATAGTTAAATAAAAAGATAAAGTTGTCAGTAACATAACTCAGAGACTGTTAAAACTAGAAAGGTTAAATAATATGGTATGGGTATGTACATTAATTACAATATTATATCCAAACTCTATACGCGTTTTCAAGCCACCCCTGAAAGGCACATTTTCCGGCTGTAATCTCAAATACAGGCGCAACTTTCGAGATTCTTTATGAAAACAATATCTAAATACAGTTTGTTTTTATTTTGTTCGCAAGCGGGTGGTGTATGTATGTAAATAAACATACAGAAATGACAAAAAGACTCAAATTAGCATATAAAACGACAAATTTATTGTACCTTCTTCATCTTTTAAGAGCCTTACTAAAGTACAAACAATAGTATAATACATCAATAATTTCATCACAAAGATACAACATGTGGACAATAATAATTATGTTATTTATTATCATTTCTTGATTAGATAAGCGCGTAAAACCACCAATAAACTCTGTATACGGCTATATGAACAACTGGACCTATACAAAATGATTTTCCAACGATGTTAAATACTGTACAAAATTATCATAGTCAGCTTAATAATTTGTTAATTTGTGGTTGGGCACATGTTTCAAATCGTTAGCCAGGTAAAGTTGCCAAAACAATTATTAAATTCCATAAGTATGTAAATTCATCATCATCAACATTATCAAGTAATGTACCTCCACTTCTAAAGCTAGGTCTCCTGTATGGACTGTCAAACACTTCGATTCGTCGACTCTCTGCGATCCGTTTGATATCTATGGACTTCGATCAATAGACTAGAGACATAGAGAGTACAAGAGCGGGGTGGATGAACACTGTGCTTCCCAATGTGGAGCCATTACAGCACCCTATTTAGATTACATACTGATAGATTATAAAATTATTAACTCGCATATATCACGTCTATATTGGATGCGAGATTGAAGTGCAAAACCTCATTCGCACGAGAGTTTTACGGACGTTAAAAAAACGTTCAAATATCATCATCGTCATAAACAACCCATATTCGGCTCACTGCTGAGTTCGAGTCTCCTCTCAGTAAGAGAGGGTTTAGGCCAATAGTCTACCACGCTGGCCCAATACGGATTGTCAGACTTCACACACAAAAATTTACTCAAATATAGTATGAAGTTAAATCAAGCTATATTTCCAACGCCCAAAAATTAAAAATTCAACAAAATAAAGCGTCGTATTTTAAAAACACTGTCGTGTGAACATGTACTTGGAAATGCATTTGTTGCATTTGAACGTTTTTTTAACGTCCGTTAAAAAAGCTCTTGTGCGAATGAGGGCTTGTTTTAATATATCATTGTTATTACGATTTGTTGTTACCTTTATTTAAAAGTAACTGGCCTCTACCACGACATTTAAACAAATGTTTATACGCTTTTTTGTATTCACTTGACATAACGACATATATCACAGGATTGATACTCGATGAGAAGTACAAAAAGATGTGTGCCAAAATATTGATTACTGGGTGAGTGGTGATAAATTTCAAAACCTTAATAAAAACAATTGGTAGGTGACACAGGCAAAATGATGTCATAATGGCGAAGATCATTGTACCTAGTCTTTTATCTTTCCGCGTTGGCAGAGAGATTTTGAGTATAGCCATGGATCTTTTCAACACATTCCTTCTCAGTCTCGGTGTAACCGTCGCCTCTACAGTATCGTCATCTGTATTACAATCAGTAGCTGTTTCTTCCGGTGTTTCTACAGCGAGATGTTCCGATTTAGTATTTTTGATATATTTTAATGGTATACTAGTATCTTTGGAATTGTCCTCACTATCATCACTCTCCAAAGTGGTTACTCTGACAGTAATCGAAGAGGACTCTCCTGTTGTGGTGTCTTTATTACTAGAGCTTGTAGCATCGCCGCTCGAGTTCTGAGATTTTTGTGTCGCTTTCCGTACAATGAAATATATTCGTGCATAACAAAAGAATATCGGTAAACACGGTAATATTGTCCCTGCAATAAACAGAAACCGCTTCGCCGACCTCTGATTTTGGTCGGGAATTATTGAGCACGATCCGTTTACAGGGTCCAAATCAAAAGTACCCCATTTACCAAAAAATGTCGGTATTAAAGCTAATATTGGAGACATCCAAATTGCGACCAGCATGATTGTCATATTTCGTTTTTGATATATCCTGTAAACAAACAAATGTAGTTTTTAAATGTAAGCTTTTAAGCCACAGAACATAAAGCACTTAAACTTGCTATTTAGACCAGGCGCTTAACCCTTTCTAGTTTGGATAGAAGCAGGCGTTACTTTGCGGAAGTTCATCATGATTATATACACTTTGCAATTGCACGTTGTAGAGTCAACATCTCCTGAGGATGCTCCGGTTTCGGGGTGAAACGTACGTTGAGAGTATTTTGTCGGACCTGGGTGACGTTGTCGCATGGGTTCGTCGACTTTTCGCGGATGATAGCAAAATAAATAAATCATTATATAACCTTTCTAGTTTTATTTTCGCGACATAACCTTCTTCGTAGTATTTGTTCAAATTATGCCAAGTTTCATTTGAATCAATTTAGTAGTTTGGTTTGATACGTTTTACAAAATGCTTGTTTTAAACTTTCTTGTGGTTTTCTAAAGGATTGGCTGTTAGTATGATATTCTCATGATGAAAATTGGATATCCTTAAGAAAATAAGCAATAAAACTGATACGAAGCATTTGTTCAGTCCATATACTCGATACCAAAGGGGAGTAACAAAAGAATGGACCAAAAAACCTCCTGGCAACGTCGAGAGTGCAAGACTGTAAACGAAATGCGGTTCTCGAATTATGCACACTCAGTACCTCATAGCGCCTGGTCTAATAATAAAATACATGCTTTTTTATTATTATTTACATGATCTCACCTGATGGTAAGTGATGATGCAATCTAACACGGAAGCGGGCTTTTTTTTTGTTAGGAGGAGGATAAAAATCCAAACCCCTTTCGGTTTCTACACGACATCGTATGGGAACGCTAAATCGCTTGGCGGTACGTCATTGTCGGTAGGGTGATAACTAACCACGCCCGAAGCCTCCCACCAGCCAGACCTGGACTAATTAAGAAAATCTCAATCGGTCCAGCCGGGGATCGAACCCAGGACCTCTGTATTGAAAATGCACCGCGCATACCACTGTGCCATGGAGGTCGTCAAAATGTTCGTACTGCGTTCATATTTGAACTCTTAAACAACTAGTTAGGTATGAAGGTGTATTGATTCATTTACCTGCGGTATATTCTCGGGTAAACAACAATGATGTATCTGTTAATGGTAATAGCCAATATAGTGAACACTGAGACGGCGATGAGTGTATATCTTGCTGGTGGGTAGAGTCGACAGAGCACTCTGCCGTGTGTCCAGGACCGGTTCAAGAAGGTAGAGGCAGACAGAGGCGGAGTTATACAGCAGAAGAGCAGATCGGCACATGATAGATTCATTATAAATATGGCAGTTGCGTTGCGAACCTGAAATTAAGCAGGAATAAAGTATATGGAGCGAGATACAATGGGGATGATGGCTAGGTTTGAATATATTGATTTTTATGATACATTCGGGTAAATAAGGTCAATGTTAACTAATTTATACATAAAAAGCAAAGATTGTCTAGATATTTGCAGAATAAATAAGATTATAAAATTTCTAAATCTATGTAATGAAATGACATTTCAAATTTATATCTATATGAATTTTCATCTAATAATTATCGTTATTAGATGAAAATTCATACAGATTTAGCTTCCTTACATTAAATGTGACATTTTTCAATAAATGAACTATAAACAAAAATGCACAAACAACAAAGATATTAGTAATTTTGTTTGAACGCCCATACAAATCTAACGATCAGCGAGCCAACGACGTCACTAAATCGTGCCATTTTGTATGGAGCGTTTTTCAGGGATCCGCGGCAGCGCCGCAAATCTGACCCTATAAATCCCTGTAGCTCCAAAAGTAATGATCGCAGATACCCTGTTACTTTGACAAAATTGCTTTACTGTTAGTATACTCTTAATTTATATACAATTTAAAAAACTGTCATCATCCCTATTATGGCGCCTTTCTGTTTGCTCCTAATAACATATACTTTTAAAGCAATTGTGAGTGCAATGTAAGTATGAAACGCGAAGATCTCGACCATACTCTGGAGTGACCAATTGAAAATCAGACGCAATACAGTCTAAGGTAAACTAGAATTTTAGAAGTAATAGAGTAGGTATCTATCTATAACGTCTAAAATAATATTCCCGGACACAGGATGGCGAAGTGATGGGGCTCTCGCGCTCTATTCGGCTCGTTCATCTCTTCGCTTGAAATATTGTCCATATTTCAAGCGAAGAGATGAATTTTGAAAAAAAAAAATCTTTTTTTTTTTACCATTTAGGATCTATGATTTGGCGCCTGGAGCGACCGCTCCGTTCGCCGTATGGACGGGCAGGCTCTGCAGTGATGTTGAAGTAGTTAAACGTTAAAGTTAATGCAACACACACCATAAAGTATTAGGATTTTGTGACGGTTCTTTCCCGTGGTTCTTTCAGAAACGGCTTTAAAATTAATACGCTGGCTTGGCACCGTCTTCAAAGTAATCAGAAGGTAGCTAATACGATGTTATTTGTCGCTTTTTAGTTCATCTTTGTGATTTTGAAGTCTGTTTAATTATTTTGATAAGTAGATTTCATTATCATTCAAGTATTCACATTTGCATTGATAACGCGCTTGGTTTCTCTTCAGAAACACCCGACCTTGGCGTTGGCGAACATTGTCGCGAATATTGGTGGTTGTTTGAAACACCCGCACTTTAAGATGACAGCATATTGGCCATCATATTGGCCAATGTATTGGGCAACGTGAAGATTGAGCAGAATCTTGAAAGAAACCTCAAACGCGTCAGTGTGACCAACGTTTAAGTTTCACAACCGCAACATTTTGTTTGGAATGCTTAAGAGGAAAACTACACACAAACAATGATATGTATTATAATAATTAAATTACCTATTACGTACAAAACCCAGTAATTTTGCGTCATCGATATCAACATTATTAAACCGAATGACTTTATAGTAAGTGACGACGCGCGGTTTCACCCGCGTAGTTCCCGTTCCCTTAAAAATACAGAGATAATATATAACCTATAGAAGTCCTCGATAAATGGGCTAAAAAACACTAAAAGAAATTTTCTAATCGGACCAGTAGTTCCCGAGATTAGCGTGTTTAAACAAACAAACGAATAAATAAACTCTTCAGCTTTATAATGCAAAATCTATTTTTTAGAAATATTTTAACAAATGGGTCTGGCCGCAATTTAACTAGGCAACCTATTTGCTATGTGTAACTGTGAATATTATCTATCACTTATTTCTTATCACTAATAAATAAAGTGTTATGGGTAGGTATATATTTCTAGTGCCAGATCTTTAGACCATAATTAAGCTCTTACAGTTTGTTTGTCGGAGCGCATTTTTAAATAAGCCGCTATTAAGCTCATTAACTAAGATCTTACTTTATAAACTGAAGGCATTTAAATATTTAAATACACTAAAAACTAAGAAACAATTGAATTTTAAACAATAATAAACCTTAACTGGTAATTATTGAGAACATAAGAGTTTTTTAATGAGATTAAAAATTTTATAATACGTTACCATACAGACGGAAATAGAAAGATCAAATAAATAAAGAAGGATTGAAACTAGAAATTAAGTAAAAGTGAGATCGCAATCAACGGCTAAGCACCCCATTCGCACGAGAGGTTTTTTAACGGACGTTAAAGAAACGTTCTTTGCATTAAATAAACGTTCTTTGCATTAAATAATTAAATAAAGTAGAGCGCGAGTGTAGTTTATCTTGGAAAACACTGCTACTTTGTTTTACCGCAATGATTATTTATGTCAGCAAGCAACCAAACTTTCTTCCGATCTGAATGGCATGGTTAACGAATTTACAGGCACATGAAGTATAAATCGTTACCTCAGGTAAGACTTGGGCCTTGCAGTTATATATTACAGGCAATAGCTTTCATATAATTTCAACAAATACAATGAAAAGCAAAATAATATTAGGAAAAAGACTAGTAGGATTCTAGCCCATCATTTTACATTTTAGCTTTTTGGACTCTAAGGTGATATTAATAACAAGCGAAGGACCGCTACTTTGTCAGCGTGAAACTCAGTTTTTCACAAAATCATGTATTTTTTCGGGATAAAAAGTAGTTTATACGTTGATCAATATCTTTATTTTTCAACTAGTGGAAATCAATGTAAACTTTTAACCCCTATTTTATCACTTTAGGGGTTGAATTTATCAAAATCCTTTCTTAGGGGATGCCTACGTCATGGTAGCTTTATTCAAGCAAAGTCTCAGCCCGATCGGTTTAAAAATGACAAAATTTCATACAAACTTTTATCACCTATTTTATCCCCTTAGGGGTAGAATCGATCAAAATAATTGCTCAGCGGATGCCTACGTCATAACATCTACCTGCATGACAAACAAACCGATCCATTAAGTAGTTTGGGCTATGCGTTGATAGATCACTATGTGTTGATATGTCAGTCACCTGCCACCAGAGTTATATATATTTAGATGAAAGTGCCATTTAAATCGGTTCAACGGTTCCATAGATTAGCCCGGACAAACTGACAGATAGACAAAATTAAAAAAAAAGCTTTATTATGTTTTAGTATCGTATAAATATCTGTAAGCACTTGAAAACACTTTATTTATATGTAATGATATTGATGTATTGATGATGAAGATATTCAGTTACTTACTCTTTTATATCTTGATAATGCAATGATTGTAATAAGGTTTCCAGGGATGCCAATAATCATGGAGATCACACAGCACGCAAATGCAAATTTCATAAGAGCATCGGGATATTCTTTGAACAATTCAACTGCAGCGTAATCAGCATCTGTCACAAGTGCCCTTAAACTATTATTCGGAAATGTAATACTTTTATTCAGTGGAGATGCCATTCTGAACGTGACTTTTCTTAATTGTTTTTTTATTATATTTAAATTAATTACAAATAACACTTCGCACGTGTTACAAGTTCTTTGTATTACTGTTAATGATTGTTAGTTTTAATAAATGTTAGTTTTCCTGCTCAGTGTTTATACTTAGCTATTTTAATGCCAGTATTAAAAATTTAGTAAAGCAAATAGGTGTAGGTGTAACACAGGGAAGTTAGGTAGGTATTTAAATATATTAGATTGTTATATAAGGGGCCAAAAAGATCCATTATATACGAGGTATTTTTAGGGCACGAGCCGTAAGGCGAGGGCCGCAAAAGAAACCGAGTTTATAATGGGTTTAGCCCCGCGTATTACATTATACTTTTCACTACGATTGCAAGAATATGCAAAAAAAATAGTACAGAATTCAATGTTAAATTTAATTTTGAAGACGTAGCTCGCAGCTCAATAAACATCAAATAAAAAAATGACGCATTCCACAGACAAGAACGCTGCATTTCGTACGAATTTGCAAATTTTTATCAAACAATTAAATACCTACTCGAACCTACCTATGATGATTCTATTTACGAATAAAACCTCCTTCGTCTAATAGAGGTCATTATTTTAGTATGATTAAACTTTTTACAAATTAAACCTTTTTCGTTTTAGTAGACTAGTACTCGTAACAGACAGAAATTAAAAAAAAAAACAAAATTACTTTAGCCCCTAGGCTTTAGGACTGATACATAAGGCAGTGACTCATGAGACAACGCGTATTGTGAGGAGGTTCCTCACTCTAGAGCCCAGACCACCGATTGCTTGGACACTCAAATGTCTCGCAGCAGCAGGGTTGAACTTTTGAAGTGATAACTTCTTATAAGAGGCTTAACCGCTTTGTAACTTAACGCGTTACGTCATCACTCTATCTGACTACCCTTTCTCTTACGCATACGGCAGCAGGCTTAAGTTATCACTTCGCCCTATCAGCCCATCGAGCGTCCCAAGTAACTATTTAGTACTTAAAAAAATTAGAAAAAAAATATTTGGTGTTTTTCCTTGCTACTATGCTTTATTTATGTTAACATTGTAACTTGTTACACAGCTATTGACGATATTGTTTTTAATGTTTAAACAAATTGTTGTAAGCTTTTCGATACTCGTTTGACATAACGACATAAATGACCGGATTGAAGCAACATGAAAAACAGAGAAGTACATGAGCTATAATATTTAAAACAGGCTCAGAAGTAATTCCACTTATTGTAACAGTTAATACAGTAGGCAAATTACATACGCAAAACGATATCATGATAGCTATTATCATTGTCCCTAGCCTTCTATCTTTACGCGTCGGACTCTTTAGATTAAAAAACTTTACAGATCGTTGTAACAGGTTTCCTTTAACTCTCGGTCGTTTCCAAGGAATTCCCTTGTCCTTGTCTGTGTTGGAATCAGTGCGACCCTGTGCTTCTAATGAGGAATCTTCATAGTATTCTGAATAAGATGAGAATTCTACGGGAATATGTTTTCTTTTCTCTTCGCACTTCATACTGATTACGGCAGATGTAGCGTTTATTGATGAAGTAATACGTTTTGTTGTTTCTATAGTACTGTTAATATTTTTGCTTTGTGAGTTCTGAGATTTCTTTGTTGTTTTTCGTGCTATAAAAAATATTCGCGCATAACAGAATATTATCACTGCACATGGTAAGCCAAGCACTAGTATAAATAGAGTTTTTTTAGATGATCTCTTATTCTGGACGTAAACTATTGAGCACGGGCCATCATTTGTGTCTATATCGAAACAACCCCATTTTCCTAAATAAGTTGGTATCAAAGCTATCAATGGCGATATCCAAATTGCTGCCAACATTATTATCAGGTTTCGTCCCCGATACATCCTGTAACCATAATTATTTCATGAGTGATGTGAAAATAAACATCTAAAATTAATATTACTAACAATCGTCTCGCAGGTTCACTCGCATAGCTCCTACTCCCATGGTAATATGACGATAAAATATAGCACATGACACTCGAAAATAATGCTAATAGCTTTCTATATTAAAATAAATTTCCAAAATCGGTTCAGTAGGTTTTTACCTTACACAGATTATCTACCCCCTTCAATCTCGTTAACGCATAAAGTTTACTTCTTTATAATATTAGTAAATATAGACTAATAGTTTAAAATATTATAATGTTTTTTGAAAAATATTTACCATTTACTTAAAAATATAAATATACAGAGTAGACTTGCGCTTGACTACCTAACTCATGCCTGGTGGAAATCAATAATGAGGTCTAGGTTAGAGCTAGAAGCCTAGAAGATACCTATTCGCTCTTAGTCTAGAAGGTGCACAAATCGTAAGTTTTAGAAAACACAGAAGCCGGAAGGTCTTTCCACATCTTCGCTGTTCTTATTAGAAACGTCGCTGCGAAACGTTATGAGCGTGTCGACTGGACATCAGCAACAAAAGGATGCCTGAAAATTTTTACGGCGACTCGCTGTTCTGTGGTAGAATGGGGATGGAGGGTTTATATATCCATTTATTTTATTCTCATCCCTCATTCGGAAAGACTGTGCGTGTGTAGAGTAAGTACGACAATAGTTTAGGGGGCGGGGATTAAGCCCGTTGAGCCTGACGTACATAATGATATGATGATAATTGAAATAATTGAAATAAATGAATTTTGACTTTTTATTTTTTATGTTTTATGTGGCCTGGCCCCTTTATCGGTGAGCTATCGAACTATATTAATTTTATTTAAAACTAGCGGACGCCCGCGACTTCGTCCGCATGGAATTTAGTTTTTCCAAATCCCTCGGGAACCATGGATTTTTCCGAGATAAAAAGTAGCCTATGTGTTAATAAATGCTATAATATATCTCAATACCAAATTTCAGCTAATTCGGTTAAGTAGTGGAGGCGTGAAAGAGTAACAAACTTTCAAATCATTAAAATCATCAGTTTTCGCAAATCTCGGGAAACCATGGATTTTATTCATAATTATTTCGGGATAAAATGTAGCCTATGTGTTAATCCAGAATAAAATCCATTTCCATTTCAAATTTTAGCCAAATCGCTTTAGTAGAAGCGGCGTTAAAGAGTAACAAACATCCAAATATCCAAACATCCATACAAACTTTCGCGTTTATAATATTATATTTAAAATAAAATCGAATATGGGTTTCGGAGGACTGCTGCCAAAATAACTGTAATACGTCATTTTTATAGTGGTTTTATTTTAATTTGAGGTCGATAAGTATATATTCTCAGTAATTGTTACTTACTTGCGGTAAAGCCTCGGGTGAATTATAAGGATGTATCTATTAATGGTGATAGCTAGGATCGTGAACACGGAGGCGGAGATCAGTAAGCATTTCCCTAAAGCATACATCTGGCACGCGACTCTGCCAAGAGTCCAAGAACGCCTCCAGTAAGCGGACGCAGCCAGAGGCGGATCCAGGCATAGTAGCAGTAAGTCCGTGCAAGACAAGTTCATTATGAACACTGCTGTCGCGTTATGCACCTGGATAATTTAAATAAATAATGAAACATGTTTTATCGAAACAGAGCCTAGCCATGTAACATGTCTATTCTTTTTCTACAAACGTTAGGCTTCGAAACCTAAAAAAGTGTGGAGATGACATTTTGTTATCGATATTCGTTTGTGGAAAGAGAATTAGTGTGTAACTACTACAGCCCTAGCCCGTCTAACCAAGTGTCATGGATTCTCTTTCTACGAACGTTCGTAGAAAGAGAATTGACGTGCCACTTGGCTATAGAGACAGATCCCTATTTCACATATCGATTTTCTTTTTGCAAACGCTAATGCTTTGAAATTTATAAAAAGTATTGGATAACATATCCAATTGATAGTTTAATTGTGTACCCATGGATAACGATTGTCTTATTTGTAGAAAGTGAATTTATATATAATATGGCTAAAGGCCCAGATCCCTTCTAACATATTCGGTTTGGTTCACTGTTAAGCACGATTCTCCTCTCAAAATGAAAGTGCTTAGGCCTTCCCTCACGCTGGCCCAATGCGGATTGGCAGACTTCACACACGTAGAGAATTAAGAAATTTCTCACTTTTGCAGATTTCTTCACGATGTTTTTTCTTCACCGTTTTAGACACGTGATTAATAGTATTATTTATACTATTACGCTATTACTGTTCTATCATACATACTGTTTAGAGATATAGAACATTTGGACACGTATAAATCGGTAAGCATTTTCATCAACAAGTTAAATTACCAAGGACCTTCGTTCGTTTCTCGTAATCATTGGCTAAATACATCAGAAATTAGAGAGTTACTTGCTTTTTTATATTTCGCCAACGCAACTATGGTTAAAAGATTTCCAGGGATGCCAATTGCCATGGAAATCATGAAACACACCGAAGCAAACATTAGCAAACCATCACTGTAGCCTTGATATAACTCTACTGAAGCGTATTCATCGTTCGAAATAAAAGTACGAGTATCTAAAGTAACATTGACCAAAGCAGCGCATTGATTTGCCATTGTAAATTAATATTTAACGTTTAGGTAGGCACTTGAATATGACCATTGTTCACGAAACAACATTTATTTGCTAAAAATTACTTTTGAACACATAAATTACATTACTACTGCTAAATGGAATTAATTATGTTGAGGCCACAAGCGTGTCTAATCATGTTCACCAAATATATGGCAATTTTATCAGAACATTTTCCTTTTCGATTTTATTTCCTGCTTGCTGCTTGATTAATTTAATTAGTTTATACTGTTAATACTAACACTAAATACAGGTTAGTAATAGAATCACTACAAACAGACAAACTTGACGTTTCTCAATTATAAATTAAAATTATTTACTATAGTAATTATAAATTATAAGTAGAGGTCTATAAATAAACTATATCTTATTGACTACTAACATTTTGTTTTCGTAATTATATGGACGTAGGGAGCAATGGTGGAACGTTTTCCTTCCAAGTCATCTTCCAGACTTAGTTGCGTCCGATAACAAAACGTAGACATGAATGTCTTAAGTATAGGTAGGTCACACTATAAGTTTTGCGTAACTTAAAAAAAAAACATGTTATAACCAAAATTCAAACCAACCAAAAAATTAAGATCACGTGAACAATGTGACCTAAAAACGTAATAGTTAGTGAAAGACTAAGATTAAGTTATTGGACATTATCTTAGTATAATAACAAAATATTATAAGATTATGTTTTTTTTAATAATTAACATTTTTTTTATTTAGAAAGAATACAATAAGGAACTTAAGCTAACTTATCCTAATAACTATACCAATCACGCCCACGTGGAATGGTGGCAAGAATACTGGCTGCATTTCAGTTTATGTTAAAGATAAATTACTAATTAGTAACAATACTCTCCTTTACATTTTAACCATTTTTTAAAACAGGAGCACAACAGATCTGAAGGCATGTTTTCTACGTGCTGATTGATCACTGCCTCTTCGGAGTTGGTAAAAGTGAAATCTCTCATTAAATCTTTAATTTTGGTAAAAATACAGAAACCACAGGGTGCTAGGCTATGCGCAGGATGGGTGACGAGAAGATTTTTCGAACGCTAAAAATGACTTTGTTTTGTTGGCCGTGTGTGAAGAAGAGTTATCATGATGTAGGAGAATGCAGCTTTTTGGTCGTCTTTCGCGAACCTTTTCTAACACCCTGGGCTTTTCTTAAACAAATGGCAAATACCACTCGGCATTAACACTCTTTTGATCTTCAAGTGGAATTGTACAGATGGGACCCGTAGCTGAGAAAAAATACATCATCATTCATCATCATCATTATCAGCCGATGGACGTCCACTGCTGGACATAGGCCTCTTGCATGGACTTCCAAACAAAATGGTCTCAGCCGCCAGCATCCAGCGGCTCCCTGCAACCGCTTGATGTCTTCGGTCCACCTAGTGGGGGGTCGACCAACACTGCGCTTTCTGGTGCGGAGTCGCCGTTCCAGCACGTTGGGATCCCAAAGTCCATCGACTCTTCGAACTATGTGGCCTGCCCATTGCCACTTCAGCATCGCGACTCGCTGAGCTATGTCAGTGACTTTGGTTCGTCTGCGGATCTCCTCATTTCTGATTCGATCACGCATAGAAATTCCAAGCATAGCTCAAGTGGAGTGGATGTGGACAAGGACAATTACTTTATTATAATCTAGCATCCAAGATAAAAAATAACTAAAAGAGGATGTATTTACAGCAATTTATTTCCTATAAAAAAGGCTGATTACTATAATATATAATGCTTATTGGATTTTTCGCAGTTCCACGATTTAGTTCCAGATATTTATTCAGGTATTTCATATACCTACTTCTTCATGCGTTTGGAACATTTAAACATATTTTTATAAGCTTCTCGATATTCTTTTGACATTACAACGTATATTACAGGATTAAAACAAGAACAAAAATTAAGAAGAATTAGGGAAGTAATAACAAGTGGAGGCTGATTTTGTTGAAGCGTAATACCACGTAGCATTTCGCTAATTACTGTTGGTACATAACCCAAGCAAAATGCTACCAAGATGGCTACTATCATGCTTCCCAGTCTCCTATCTTTTCGTGTTGGTAACGAAGACTTCAAAAGTATCATAGATCTCTGTAGTACGTTTCTTCGTATCCTTGGCGGCTGAGGTAGTTTATCTTTGTATGTATCAATATTTTCAGCTGATGTTGTTGTTTTAGAAAATTCCGATTTTGAATTGACAATCACTTTCTCTCTGTTATCAGGGTATTCATTAATCAAAGAAGTGTTGTTTGTTGTTGATTCTTCGGTATCGGAGTTTTCAATTGGTAGTGGATTTATCGGGTTCTGAGTTTTGCGAGTTTTCCTTTTTGATTTTCGTACTATAAAGTATATTCTAGTATAAAATAAAATTATTAATATGCCCGGTAAACCAAGCACTGATACGAACTGAAAATGTTTTGATGATCTGTTGTTTTGATCGCGAACTACGGTGCAGGATCCGACTGCTTGATCTAAATTGTAACAACCCCATTTTCCTAAATAAGTCGGAATTACTGTCAACAATGGAGAAAGCCATATAACAGCTAGCATTATCGCTATATTGCGTTTCTTATACATCCTGGAAAAAAAATAATTACAAATGAATGAATGAATGAATGAATACAATTATTTATTTATAATAAAACTGTTTTAGAATTAAACTATCGTGAGTGTTCTTCGGATTAATTGATTATGGCTAAAAATCGATCGTGATCAGTTTGGAGCGTTGCAAGAACCAGCTCATGACTAAGGGCCCCGTATGGGTTTGAAAGTTGTCGAGCATACTCCGACGTTGTATCACGGGAGTTTTAGCCGTGTTTCATAATCAATTAATATATTTATACTGTATTTATTAAATCGGTGTTCTTACTTGCGATATAGTCTTGGATGTCCGATGAGAATGTATCTATTGATAGTGACGGCTATTATTGAGAATATCGAGACAGCGACCAGTAAGTGTTTTACTAACGGATACAGTTCACAGAGCACTCTACCATGTCTCCATGACTTAGTTGTAAGTTTGGAAATGGTTAATGGCGGACTTATACACAGCAGCAGTAGATCCGTAAATGACATATTCATAATAAATGTTGCAGTCGCGTTGTGTACCTAAAATGAAATAAATACACTCGGTTCAGCGGTTTAAACGAAACAAATCAATGAAAAAACAATCAAGACAATTTACTGTCACTAATTTATATACTAGCAACAGCTAGTATATACATTAGTGACATCATTGAAAAAAATAATCAAGACAATTTACTGTCACTAATTTATATACTAGCAACAGCTAGTATATACATTAGTGACATCATTGAAAAAAATAATCAAGACAATTTACTGTCACTAATTTATATACTAGCAACAGCTAGTATATACATTAGTGTCATCATTGAACAAATAATCAAGACAATTTACTGTCACTAATTTATATGCTAGCAACAGCTAGTATATAAATTAGTGTGCTAGTATATAAGTTAATATTGCGTGTGTGTGGGTTGCATAAGAACGATACCTTATTAGTGTGGTGCGTTATGTCGTGTTGTCGCAGCGTTGACCGTGCCTTACTTTACCTTATCAGCCGATAGACGTCCACGTCGCTTGATATCATCGGTCCACCTGGTGGGGGGTCGACCAACAATACGCTTTCCGGTGCGGGGTCGTCATTCCAGCACCTTAGGACCCCAACGTCTATCGGCTCTTCGAACTAGATGGCCAGCCCATTGCCAATTCAGCTTTGAGACTCGCTGAGCTATGTCAGTGACTTTGGTTCGTCTGCCGATCTCCTCATTCCTGATTCGATCACGCAGAGAAACTCCAAGCATAGCTCGCTCCATCGCCCGCTGAGTGACTTTCAGCCCTCTAATAAGGCCCATAGTCAGTGCAGCATTGACGCTGCATCGTTTTCCTTATGTTTTAAAAGAAATTCCCCATTAAATCGTTGTGTTGTTGCAGGTGACGTTTCAACGGACGACGGACAGTGCTCATCTGTTTCGTATGCATTGTTGAAACTGACTAGGTGCGTGCATCGTCTTCTTTCGTCCCGATGTTGTGCGTTATCGCGACGCCGTTGTGGCATACAATGCGATGACACATCGCAACGCACTAATGAGGCATTGCCCTAAGATGTTTATTTTGAAATGCAAAATGTTCTCGTACTCAATAAACGCATGAGATACTTCCAATCAGATAGACACTTACTTTTTTATATTTTGCTAACGCTACAACGGTTATAAGGTTCCCTGGGATGCCAATTATCATGGAGATCACGCAGCACACAGATCCAAATGTCAGCAAACCCTGACTGTAATCGTCGTAGAGTATCACAGCACTGTAGTCAGCGTCAGATATAAGGAACTTCGCAGTGCCGTTCACTATAGCAGCACATTTGTATGGTGAAGGTACCATCCTAAATCACAGGCTACTAAATAGTTTTATGTAACAATTCACACGTCACATACAGAAAATTACAGTGACAAACTGAATTACACTAATGATTTTAATTTTAATTACACTATATTTAACGAAATAGATAATATTTTAGTTACATTTTCCTTTAACCGTTTCTATTGTTCATGTTTGTGCATCGATGTATTTGTGTACAAAATTGTTTTTGTTTAAAAATAAATATTCTTCTATACTAATGTCATAAATAGGTAAAGTTTGTGTGGTTGTAGTGGGTAATCTTTGGATATAATGAACCAATCAAAAAAACACTTTTACCAATAGAAAGCCACGTTATTTATGAGTATCTTACGATATACTTGTATTTTATTCACGTATTCTCACGGGAACGGGAACTACAATTATGAGACCGTAGAGTGTCTGCTAGTAAAATAGTAAAGAAAAAACTAATAGCGTTTTTCACTTTTCATGATGTTTATTTTTATAGTGGTGGTCTTTAGACTATAAACGAGAATCTAAAATAATACATTATGTTGCTTGCCCATTATTCTAACCTCTGACTATAGAAGTATTTCAGATCAATTAGTTCTTCATGCGTTTGGAACATTTAAACAAATTCTTATAAGCTTCGCGATATTCTTTTGACATTACAACGTATATTACAGGATTAAAAGAAGAACAAAAATTAAGAAGAATTATGGAAATAATAACAAGCGGAGGATGATTTTGTTGAAGCGTAATACCACGTAGCATTTCGCTAATTACTGTTGGAACATAACCCAAGCAAAATGCTACCAAGATGGCTACTATCATGCTTCCCAGTCTCCTATCTTTTCGTGTTGGTAACGAAGACTTCAAAAGTATCATAGATCTCTGTAGTACGTTTCTTCGTATCCTTGGCGGCTGAGGTAGTTTATCCTTGTATGTATCAATATTTTCAACTGGTGTTTCTAATGCTAATGTTGTCGTTTTAGAATATTTCGAATTGACAATCACTTTCTCTCTGTTATAGCCAGGGTATTCATTAATCAAAGAAGTGTTGTTTGTTGTTGATTCTTCGGTATCGGAGTTTTCAATTGGTAGTGGATTTATCGGGTTCTGAGTTTTCTTTTTTGATTTTTGTACTATCAAGAATATTCTAGTATAAAACAAAATTATTAATATGCCCGGTAAGCCAATTACTAACGTAAACAGAATTTTTATTGAAGATCTGTTGTTTTGATCGGGAACGACGAAGCAAGATCCAACTGCTTGATCTAAATTGTAACAACCCCACTTTCCTAAGTAAGTCGGAATGAATGTTAGCAATGGAGAAAGCCATATAGCAGCGAGCATTATCGCTATATTACGTTTCTGGTAAATCCTGAAAAAAAAAAACAATTTTGTAAAATTGAAAAAAACATTTATACTGTATTATTTATTTTTTACTTTTTTTACTTACTTGCGATATAGCCTCGGATGTCCGATGAGAATGTATCTATTGATAGTGACCGCCATTATTGAGAATATCGAGACAGCGACCAGTAAGTGTTTAACTAACGGATACAGCTCACAGAGCACTCTACCATGTCTCCATGACTTGGTTGTAAAATTGGAAATGGCTAATGGCGGACTTATACACAGCAGCAGCAGATCCGTTATTGATATATTCATTATAAATATTGCAGTCGCATTGTGTACCTTAAAAAAGTTATATTGTTAGAGAGATGAATATACCGAGAGATCATTCAAACATCTTCGAAATTTGTCGGAAAGTTTTCAAGTATATTTGTATATACAGGATGCTCGAGAGTATTTTTTAGTAGAGAGAGAGTATTTGTTATCAGACGTACTGAAGTCTAGTACAAGGTTTTGAAGGAAAATGCCTCACTACCATCTTCTTCTTCTTCTTCTTCATCCTGGGCCTTTTCCGCACATGGCCACTAGGGTTGGCCGTTGTACGTAGGTCAGCCTCACTACCATATACGAGTATGAATGATAATGTAGCATTCCATTGGCGAAAAAAAAAATTAGTACCAAGTAAATAAAAAAACAGTGCAAAAGGTTTTCGTATTTAATAAAAACTTTTGATACTTCCAATAAAATAGACAGTTTGGATTGTGCCGCGTTGCAAGAACCAGCTCAAGATTAAGGGCCCCGCATGGGTTCGAAACTAGTCGGACATACTCCGACCTAATATCACGTGAGTTTTAGCCGTGTTTCATAATCTATTAATATGAATAACACTCACTATAGTTTAAATTCTAAAATAAGATAGACACTTACTTTTTTATATTTTGCCAACGCAACTACGGTAATAAGGTTTCCTGGGATGCCAATTATCATGGAGATCACGCAGCATACAGATGCAAACGTCAGCAAACCCTCACTGTAACCGTTGAAGAGCTTCACAGCACTGTAGTCAGCGTCAGATATAAGGAACTTCGCAGTGCCGTTCACTATAGCAGCACATTTGTATGGTGAAGATACCATCCTAAATCATAGGTTATTGAATCTATTAAATAGCTTTTTTATAACAATTTACACATCACATATATAAAAATACAGGGACAAAGTGAATAACTCTATATTTAACTATTTAACTAAATGTTTTAGTTATATTTTCCTATATCCGTTTCTATTGACATGTTTTTGCAACAATGTATAAGTTTTGTTTTTGGGTACAAATATGACAAATCTATACTTTTATCTATAATTTTTTTTACTGAGGAAGAATACAATAAGGAACTTAAGCTGACTTAGCCTAATAACTATACAAATCATGCCCACGTGGAATGGTGGCAAGAATACTGGCTGCATTTCCGCGCTGGACAGCCAGGCTGACCCTTTGCGCAAAAAATGAGCCAGCCCTTCTGTCACCAGTCGAGGCAACTAGCCGTGATGAAATGATTCGGTAATTTTTTTTGGCACTATGACCCCGTGGCCCAAGGGTATCCACGGCAAAAGGTACAAATATGTAACTCTCTGTCAGAGAGGCATACTTGAGCGACTTACTGTTTTCAGCTTTTTCTGCTGCGACTCCCGGTCTTGATTCTGTCTCCCTGATGTGACACGGTGCTAATGTGTCAACACATGACTGTAGCGTCCCACACTAGGGCCCGCCCCATTTCCCAGGGAACCAGCGTTAATCCATCTTGCCATCATCCCGACTTATTCCTGACGGCGCGATTAGCGCAGGAATAAAAAATCAAATTTATGTATACTAATATTGTAAAGCGGTAAATAAAGCTTAAACTTCCTTACCAAATGCAGTAAGACAATAAAGCAATAGTTTTCGGTGTACTGATCTGATAATCTGATGATGATCATCATTAACAACCCATATTCGGCTCACTGATGCGCTCCAGTCTCCTCTCAGAATGAGCGGGGGTTGGCCTTAGTCCACCATGTTGGCCCAATGCGGATCGGTACGAGAATAATAAATCAAAATTACTCCAATTAAGCTGTACACGGCTTATTCGTATACCATTGTTCTGTCCATTAATTAATAAATTCAGGCCCGAAAACATAAGTTAGTACCAAAGTTTTCCATGACTCATACAATTAATCATGTGAAGTACAGTCAGCAACAAAGAGCCTACGAAGTTGGTAGATCACTTTTATTGTTCCCTTTGTACAATGAACACCTTTCTGCGTATTTAATTAATCCGGGGGTAATTAATTCCCGTACGGTTCAAGTTTGCCTGGTGTACAGAGTTTAATAGGTGAGGTGATTTTCAGTTTATCGATTTTACAATACGAGTAGCACGACTTTGGGTATACACCAATCAAGCGGCTTTATCTAATTTAAATATAAGTTTATTTAACACTACCTGACGCCGCGCGGTTTCACCCGCGCAGTTCCCGTTCCCGTAGGAATACGGGGATAAAATATAGCCTTCCTCAATAAATGGTCTATCTAACACTGAAAGAATTTTTCAAATCGGACCAGGAGTTCCTGAGATTAGCGCGTTCAAACAAACAAACAGACTCTTCATCTTTATAATATTACTAGCAGACGCCACCTGGTTCCCGTTCCCGTAGAAATATGGGGACAAAATATAGCCTATAGCCTTGCTAGATAAATGGGCTATCTAACATTGAAAGAATTTTTCAAATCAAGAAAACAAACAAACTCTTCAGCTTTATAATATTAGTATATGAAACTAGACAGGGCATATCTTACGCCGGTCATCTGCTTTTTCACAGAAGTCCTTTCAGTGGTATCCTAGTGGGGGTTAGAGAAATGTGATGTGGCAGGCAAAGGTAACATGGAAGATGTCCATCAAAGTGGAGTTGAAGGCGCCGGTCTGTCCTGGATCACGCTCAAGAATGCTAAAAATGCAGTTGTTCGAGCTAGAAGGCTCATCGATAACGTGGCGCTAACTAGTGCAAAATTGTAATCATTGGAGCATCGCCGAAAAGTTGCCTGTCTGTCGGTGTTGTACAGGATTTATTTCGGAGAGTGCGCTCAGGAACTTTTCGATTTAGTTCCCTCTTCACTTTTTTACCATAGAACTGCCAGGCATCGCAGAGATCTGCACCCATATAGCTGATGCCCCCTGGACTGGGGCATCAACTAGACGAAGCGTTTGTTCTTCGTTCCTGACTTGTACCGACTAGTAAATCTATGGTTCCTGATCCGCACTGCGAAGTTATGGAATGCCCTTCCAGCTTCCGTTTTCCCTACCACCTACAACATGGGTATATTCAAGTTAAGAGTGAATGATCTTCTAGGCAAGCGCGTTCCATCATAGGCTCTATCATCGCGTCACTGTCAAGCATGATTGCAGCCAAGCGCTCGCCATGATGAAAAAAAAAGTTCGTGATAGATCAGTCTGGTAACCGTTTCTTCTGGCTCTATGCACTGCCAGGTGAACTCAAAGAAGAAGAGGTACTCGTAAGAAACAAGCTGTGTGTTTTCGTTTAAGATTAAGACTCTATCGACCATAAATATAGCCATTTATAGACCTTCGTGATTTTATAATACCTGAAAGTTTGTCAGATCATGTTCCTACGATGCCTACCATACCATGTACGGTAAATAAGTATCACAGATCAAGGACTAGGGGCTATAGAAAAGACATGCCACGATGTTAAGTGTCGTTTGGTCTCATGAATTCTTTACTAGACTCTAAAATTGTTAGTAGTTGGTTGAAAATATACCATACCCCTTTCGGTTTCTACACGACATCGTACCGGAACGATGAATAGATTTTGTCGGTAGAGTGGTAACTAGCCAGGGCCGAAACCTCCCACCAGCCACTAGAATAGCTCTTTCTAGTGTTAACAAGTTTTAACATAATCTTCCGTAAAATCAGTGAGCCGAGCGATTGACAGTGATCATCGAGTTTACATAGACAGTAGGTTCGTAGTTGAGTGGAACTTTATTTGGGTGATGAAAAATAAAAAACATGCATTTTTGAATGTCAATTTGACTTTAATTATATCTTTGGTAAGTTCAATGGCTAGGGTACCATGGCCCCAGGGTAATTGGTTCTTTGGTAAACATAACTGGTAAAAAACATTACATAATTACACAATTTAGGGATCGTACATAATACACATTGTATATTTTAGTACAATAAATAATACAATTTCGAAATTTTCGTTGATCCACGATTACACAGGTTAAAACAATTAATATTGTTATCATGATGGAAATATTATATCATGATGGATTCATAACGTTTTTGATTAAAAAATACTAAATTCTAAATGAGGTTTTATTGACTGACGCGCATGGGCCAGATAATGAATGCGTTATGATTTGTTTGCGCAAAGCCGCTTTGGTTTGAAGTTTCATTGACGACAATGCAATTTATATTTCGATTCATTTAAGCTGTTGTAGGGTTAGGTTCCTCAAAACATCATTTGGTTGTTCTATTAGTGTGATCAACATATTTTGCATAACTAAGTATAATTATGAACATTATACCTATACGTATAACTGAATTTATTATAGTTGCAATATTTTTAGACACTGATTTTGTGTTAATCGTTTATGGATTTTATTTCCATCAAAACGAGGTAAATCTCCACTATCTTAAGTTTTGGCAAAATGAATTACACTACTATTAAATAACGCGTTGTTTTATAACATTTTATGTGACCAAGAAATTGCTAAGGGAAGTAGCTGACCCGGCCCAGAACGCGCCTATTAAATTTTACAATTTACGCTTTTTAATCGTATAACTTGAGTGTAAATTTATATTTTAAAATTCTCGTATGTAATAGTAATGTTTTATAATATTATACCTTTATGTTATCTCAAATATACTTATAAAATATTACAACTAACAGTTTTACTTAAGTATTTAATAATACATTCAGACCCATATTATTTCGATAAAAAATCCATTTTTTTCATTTCGATAAACGTGTCTTCTAATAACGTCTACATTTCAAATAAGTAAAAATATACCTTTTTTTTTTATAATACATAAATATTTAAACAAATTTACAAAATAAATAAATGTACAAAATATTTAAATATTAAAATAATAAAAATATTTTAACTAATAATTATTTTTCTACATTCTACAAAACACTTAGAAAACCGTCTTTTACATAATATACAGTGGTTGACTATATAAAATTATTATAATGTTAATTATCTTTAATTACATGAAAGTTTTTACATACTCAATAAGTACCATTTGAGCTTTCAAGTAAATTATTATTGTTTTAACATTAGTTTTTTAAATGAATATATTTATACTGCAAACATTTTGTATGTCACTTTTATCAATAAAGCTGAGTAATCAAATGTAATTATGAATAATCATCAATATTTTATAATTTTATTTTAAATACAGACCAATAAATTATTTGTTATAATAGAGAACTGTACTGTTAATAAAAAATTATATAATGAAAATTTTGCACAAGAAAAAAAACATTGAATTTTTGCAAAATAACTACACATTCACTATACTGTAATATTATTTTATAAAAATGACATCATATCAAAACTTATTGACAAGACTCAAACCTAACACTTAAGACCATTTCACAATAACATTATACAATTTAATTGCTTCATTAATATATTTTATTATTAATCTATTTGCCAAATATTGCTCAACATAATAAACACCTTATAATTATTATCTACATACTATCTTATATTATAAGACATTCTCTAATTTATATACACACATCACACTGTATATATTTATTTATAGGTGTTAAATGATAGACCAACACATAAAT
Source organism: Bicyclus anynana (assembly GCF_947172395.1). Lineage (NCBI taxonomy): Eukaryota > Metazoa > Arthropoda > Insecta > Lepidoptera > Nymphalidae > Bicyclus > Bicyclus anynana. The sequence goes on along the minus strand of NC_069098.1, from coordinate 5,433,025 downwards.
ACTTTTTAAAGGTAATTGGTATCGAAAAATACAGAGTCAGCCATCTACAGTTCTTTGGTTTCAATCAGGTAAATTAAAAAGATTTTTGATTAAAACAGCACGTCGACTACGTTTTGGGCACATTCCATCAAATAAATTTTCATTTTTAATGAAAATTTGTGGTCATAGCATTTTATGGTTAGCAGGGTTATTATGTAACTCGCTGTACCATTCATATAATAAGTCAGTACAACGTTTTTTTCATCTTATTTTCGTAACTGTGATCATCTAACATAGTAATTTCAACGAATTTCTTGATTACGTTATTTTACATAAAGTGACAGTGCTTTGAAATATGATAATTTCAACGTAATTACGTAAATAACGGTTTTTCGTTGAAATAATGTTTCTACTTGCTGCTACCACTTATAGGTTACTGCCACTTTACGTAAATGAAGATACTTCTGTCATTTCGTTGAAAATACAATGTTAGATGATTGCATAAACGTAAATATGATGAAAAACGATGTAGTGACTCATTATTTGAATGGTACACCGAGATACATAATAACCCTGATAGTCACGGCTTGTCTGAAAGTGGCCGACCTCCTTTGAATGGTGTCGGAAGGTGGAACAAACAAGACGAACTCACCTGGTTTGTCTAGTTGTTGTTTACCATCTCTCTTAGCAAATACTCTAATACTAAGTAGATACAAGTTAGAGCACTTATTTGAAAGCTTGTTATTTTAAATATTAATTTTTGATGTCTTGCAAATAAAACATTAATTAAAATTAGCGGAATGTGAAAGTAATTATTACGAGTATTTACTGTTATTTTTTAATTATATAGATACGGATCTGAGGGAATAATTAATAATATTTATTTTACAAGCCTATATTTATGTTCTTTACTCAATAAAGTTGATGTTAATACTTGGAAAATCACTGTATGAATAGTAATTTGTATACGATAAAATAATTCTTAAATACCTACATTTGTGTACAATATATATTTTTACTCTAAAATCAAATATTATTATGAAGTTAATTTAATTACTTCGACGAATAACAATATAATCAACTAGATACGTTGAGAACATTCAGTCAGACCTAGGTATTTTTTTTTATTATTTATGTGAGTTTTCGATATACCTACAACGAAATTACACGACGTACATATATGTTATACTTTAATAGTTTCAACCGCTTGGTTGCTGATCCCGTGAGAATATGAGGATATCGCCTATGATACTCACAAATGACGTGGCTTTCTAGTGGTAAAAGAATTTTCATAATCGATTTAGAAGATCCGGAGATTTCCTTTAACACCACAAACTTTACCTCTTTAGGTATAATTTTAGTACGGATTATTTTGGCTTAAAATCAATTTAAGTATGAAATTTTCGTAATATTGTAATCGTATTTCGTTTTTGTAAAAGTTCTGTACATTAAATATGAATCTTTACTAATATTATAAATGCCAAAGTAAGTCTGTCTGTCCTCCTTGTGTGTCTCCTTTTCACCGCTGAACCGATTTGAACAAAATTTGTTATAGAGATAAAGTGCACCTTGGAGCAGAACATAGATTTTTTCTCGTAATAATCCACGGATTAATAAAACAGAATTTACGGGAACGAAGTTGCGGGCGTCCACTAGTATAAGTATAAAATAAACATTTTTCTGAAAACACAAACTATAGGCATGTTAAATACGTCACCACATTGGAGGATTACAATAAAACAGTGAACAGAGAGGCTATTCTGTAACTATGTCTTTATCACTTCGACAGTGTGAGCTTCGAACTCGTATCTAACGCTCACTTTCTATAGTACTGTGTTAGACGGAGAGAGACAGAGGTGAATTCGAAACTCGCACTTGCGAGTTATATAAAATAACGTTACTGAATAGCCCTCCAGTCTGAACAGATTCATTTAGTGGTAGTACCGTACATCGAATGACCTATTCAGCTTCTTAGACCAATTACTAATAATTAATACTTAATAGGACCTGCTTCGCTAGACGTTACCCCTCTGTCAAAAGTATATGATCACGATCTAACGAGTTAATACAAAATGGGTCTATAGAATCGATGTGTCATTGTGTTAAAATTACACGTGTATATTACGATTCAAATTTATAGTGGTGTCTTGTGTAAGAACACAGAATATATTTATTAGTGTTAAATATTTTCGATGTGTGAGATTACCTCGTCCGTTTCAAAAAATGACAGACAATTTTGTTGGCGATACAAGTTCAAAGGTAATTGGTCTGAGGTTGGCTTTGTTAAAAGTAGTGCAAGAGCACAAACGTTCTATGTGTGTAAACTTATGTATCGTTAGTATATTAGTAATGCACTGTTAAATTGCAAACACATTGTTAAAAATATTGTGATACAGAAGGAAGCGTCAGGCATTAAAACTCGTTTATCAACGAACCGTAGGTAACCAAAATTGCGATAATTTATCTAACCTAGCTTTCCCAACCCGCGCTACAGATGTTCAATTTTACTGTGCAGTTTTTATTGTACAGTTTTATGTAATCGATACTTCAATAAAACTCATTAGAAAAAAATGTACAGTAAAAACTGACAGACATTACACACGTACGATTAAACCTAACTTGGAGTTAAAACTCAAGTCTATAGCACGGGCTACGTTCCTTTAGTCTTACACACAAGCGCGCTTGTCAAAAGCCTGTTAGTATACATCTATAACTAAAAACCCAAACCATCTGAGTATCGAATTCCTAAACGGGATGTTGGTAGTTTAGTACGTGCATGTACCTACTAATACTATATACTAATACCAGTCTAATTTCTAACAATATTTACAAAACAGTCCACATTCACACTTCCGTAACAATAGCAGCAAATGCACATTCGAGTAAAGCTAAACATTAACATGAGTATTAAAATTAGAAACATGTTTCAACCGCGTGCGTTTACACACGCCTAACTATTACGCTATAATATCAGTATTTCTTAATACTATCTATTATTTCTAATTGAAATTTTATTATTTTTCGCCTTATTACATCTCCTAAACAGATTTTTGTAAGCTTTCCGATATTCACTTGACATCAAAACATAAATTACAGGATTTATACTAGACGATATATATAATAGGATGTACGAAGCAATATTGGACGCTGGGTAAGAACCTAATTCTCTTAATACCTTTGTAATTGTGATCGGTAAATGGCATAAACAAAAGGAAATCATTATGGCAATGATCATTGTCCCTAGTCTCCTGTCTTTTCTAGTGGGTAGCGTAATCTTGAGAAGTGCCATAGATTTCCGTAAGGCAGATCTCCGCAGTCTGACTGGTTCGTTTTGTATGTCATCTGGGTGTCGAATGATTTCGTCCCTTGTTTCTATTGAAAATGTAGTAACCCGCGGCAAAGAAGCGCCATTCCTTGATACTTGAGCATTTTTTATTTGCTCTATAAAGCTACTGTTATCAGATGTAATACGCGCGGACGCTGTCGACGTTGAAGACGATTCTTCTGGTGGTGGGGCCTTTTTGACATTGTTCAGTGATTTCTTCGTCGCTTTGCGAACTATAAAGAATATTCGTGCATAGCAAAGTATTATAGCTATACATGGCAGTATAAACGCGGTTAAGAATAGGGTTATTTTAGGCGAACCTCCTCTTTGATCTCTGAGTATTGAACACGATCCAATGCTTGTGTCTAATCCAAACACGCCCCATTTGCCAAACCACGTTGGTATCACTACTCCGATCGACGCTGCCCATATCAGAATCAGCATTATTGATATGTTTCGTGTTTTGTATAACCTGACAAAGAAAGAAAAAAAAGTTTATAAAGGTTGAAATTATTTTAACTTAAATAAAATATATTTCATTTTTTCTTTTAAAATAAATGCCATCTTCAATCAATCAATCAAATCTTTTAAATATGACCAATATTCCCGTTCCCTTCCAAATAGATCAAAAGCACTGTGTTAGGGGTGGGCACGACATTAGTCCAGCGGGTGGGTTTTACACCACCAGAGTCCGCCCCCTTTTCCACTAACCTTAATAATTTTGAAATAACAAATACGTTACTATTAATCCAAATATTTTTACGAGACCAGAATCTATGTAAATGAAACCACAGGGCTCAGACTAATTACGTATTGCACCCAAAAACACGAACAAAATTGACTGTCATTTTCTGAGAAAAACGAGCTTAGATTTGCTATATATTTTAATACTAAACTAGAAGTTTTTGCCCGTTTTTACGCCATTCAACTACACAAAACCTACGAACACGATTACAACGAATTTTAAATTAAAATATTTTTATATTCGTTGATCATATATTTTGACAGAAAAGTAATGTCTAGATAGGCAGGTCCTTATCTAATTAGTCTGAGCCGCAGTGTATAGTTAGAAATGAAAACACTGCTTACTTACTTGGGGTACAATTTTGGATGGGCGATCATGACATATCTGTTCACGGTGATAGCAAGAACGGTGAAGAGTGAGCAGCCGACGAGAGCGTATCTAGTGAGCGGGAACAGTCGGCAGAGCAACTGTCCGTGGGCCCAGGAGCGCTTGTGAAACGTCAGACCAGCCAGTGGCAAGTTGAAGCAACAGAACAACAAGTCTGAGCAAGACAGATTCATTATAAATATTGCAGTCGCGTTCCTGACCTGTAAAGATAAATATAATGATTAATACGGTGATTATCTAAAGAAAGAAGTTCGCGGAAGTACCGTGCTCAGTTCTACCACCTAGTATTCTGCATTTCTGTTCCAGTCTGAAGAGTATAGTTGCTAACGTAATAAGTAGTTACGAGAGTTAATGAACGGGACGGGATAACTCGCTTTTTAAAAATTGAAAATGAAAAGTGATACAAAGAAAAGTCAGGAAACGGACAACCGTTCGCTAAGAGCGTTGGTACAAAAGTGATTTTAATTCTAACTGAAAGTTTACATTAAGGTGATTATCTTAATAGCTACTGAAGACGATGAGCCTCCTGGAGCAGGCGTTACGCTGATATAACTCCTCCCCCCTTAAGCTTGAAGCACGATGAAGAAGAAGGCTGCTGCTGTTGTAGAGGTTCCTGCAACTGCAACTGCTGATGATTCTCTATCGTTGCTGGTAGTCCTCGACGACGACGAAGGTACCACCTCAGGATGACGGCTACGACGACAAGGGTCGCAATAATATATAAACAAAGGGTAGGCCAGCTGGGTGCGATATTAATTGTTGGTGTTTCTTCATTTTGCTGAATGATCTGCGTCTTCCTTAATAATTCATTTAAGTTATCCAGAGGGATGTCTTCCAGATGTAATGTTATTTGTGGGTTAATTTCCATTGAAGTGCTCGTTTGTGGCAAGGGGATGCTTTCCTTGATCTTTACAAATTTCAAGTGAGTTTGCAGACTCCTGCCAGCTATTTCTACGATGCATTGATTATTCATTGTTATAAGGACAACGCCATGGTTCCTTTGATACTGGACATCATTCCCGCAGGTTGTCTTGATGACTTCTTCCTTTTTTATTATAATAATCCAGCTATTATCCTTTATTTGCTTTATCATATTATCTTCAAAATCTGCGGCAGCGTATGTGCAATTAGTTGGGTTTTCATGTTGAAGTAGCTGAGCGATGCAATCTTGAGAGTTTTCAGTGATTTCCATTCCAAGTGACGGCAAATGGAGTTTTCCTCGGTGATCATCGAACACGGTTCGTGAGGATACGCGAACTTGTTGCTTCCCAAAATAAAGTAAGGATATTTTGGAATGAGGATAATATTTTGTTGATTGGGAATGGAATATAAGTGAAGTAAACTATAGGGATAGTTAGTTACTAACGGTATTTCCAAAACAAAGTTCAGCGACTCATTGGTGCTGTAAGCTTTAACTATTATAGCTTTTTCTAATAAATGAATGTTTTCGACTGTTGGTGAATACGGTAATCGTAAGTTATTTTTATTAATATCCATTTCTATTTTAATTAATTCAGATACTAGATAACTAGGATCAACCACGCTCGGATGCAATCGTCCTAAATGAGAGAACGTTAAAGCGTTTTCCAATGTGAGTAATCTATCAAAAATCTGTTGCAAAGCTATCTCTATCTGACTACATATGCTATTTATGTGCAATTGATTATCTAAAGCTCCATTTTGCTTGTTTAAACCTTGTATTGCTTTAGATAACTTCCTTTGATTATTACTAATATTTTCCAAACCCTGTTTATATTCATTCATGAAATCTGTCATTAAACCTAACGTTTGGTGTTGTTTATTTAATGCTAACCGCTTTATTTGTTGAATTTCGTTTTCTATTCTAATGGCATCTTCTTGATCCATATTTCCAGTAATGGCTTTTACTATTGAACCTAATCCATTAATTAGACCTCTCTTAACTCTAGGCAAATAAGTTCTACCTGCACTAATCATCTTAGATCCTAGATAAACTAATTTACTTTCGACTTTATCGATTAAGTATTCTATTTGTTTCCTAAGAACTAAACTATGTCTATAATATGACGTATTCGTGTGAATTAAATTGAATGTGATATAATCACGACTAATTTCTACGTATATATCTCTTAAGTTGCTTATATTATAAACTATAACTAAGTGATAGGTATCCACTTGGTGATGAGCGGTTGCTTCCTTAAGAATCATCACTCCATTGTGGTTATCTATTGGTTCGATAACAGCGGCGACTCCGAAGAACCAGAGGGCTGCACCGACGGTGAAGACGGTTCTGAAAAATTTCCAGGACGTCTAAGCATTCTGAAATGCACTCTAATAGACTTCGAATTCACATGTTTACCTATTATTTCTGCAATCTGCTCAGGATGAATGTGAATAATCGTATATGGTCCTATATATTTAGGTTCTAACTTATTACTACGAGAACTCTTAGCTACTTGTTTATAAACCTTATCTCCTACTTTAAATGCTGTTTCTGTGTTTCTGTTATTTCTTTCTATTACAGCTTGTTTTTCAAAAGATAGTTTACTGTTTACTAATTTATGTACGTTTTCCATTATCTGTTTATGTTTATTTACGTATTCTTGATAAAATGCTTTAGGATAATGTAATTCTAATGGATTTCTACTGCTAGTATGACCTAGTAATAACTCAAATGGTGTAAGACCTGTAGCTGAATGAATGGTATTATTATAAGCTATGATTGCATACCTCATTAAGTTTGCTGGTTCATCTTTATCAGTTATACGTTGTATTCTAATCATTTCTGCCAACGTTGAATGAAGTCTTTCAACTGGTGAATTAGAATTAGGATTATATGGTGTAGTGAAATGTATATGTATATTATGTAACGCACATATATCAGTAATTACTTCATTATCAAACTTCGGATCTGAATCTGTAGTAATTTTGTTAGGTACTCCTATTATAGAAAATAACTGTAATAACGCTTCTGCTATATGTATACTAGTGGTTGCACTCAATGGTAATGCTTGTGCATATTTCGTAAAGTTATCTATTATTGTGAGAAACGTTACGCCTCCGCTACTATACAAATCCATGAACATATGTTCCATAGGTTTCTGTGGTGTATCCGTAAGGGATAGTGGTAAACGTAAAGGATTACGCTCGTATTTACTTTTAAGACACTTATCGCATTTATTAATAAACTTTTGAATTGTAAGTAACATGTTAGGCCAATGGTAATTCCTATGTAATTGTTTATAAGTTTCTTGAATTCCTCTATGAATGTTCTTTCCTTCGTGATATTTTTTAATTAGTTCTACTTGTTCATTACTATTTTCTACTAACGTTACTCTATTCTTACATCGAATTAGCTTTGGACCTCTGTCACTAAAAATTGTTTTAACTACTTGAGAAAATATAGGATATAACTCTTCGTTGTAAAAATAACAATGAAATATCCTGTCAGGAATAGTATGTTCTTTCAAAAACTTAATAATTTGTGATTCTGTATCGTTAATTGGTATAAAAACATCTTTAATTACAATTTTACCTTTTGTTCTATCATCTACTTTATATTCTGATCCCGGTGATCTTCTAATGTGAAATTGTTTTAGCTGTCGATCTATCGCATCAGATATTTCAGGTATTTTATACGGTAATTCTGACTCTAATTGGATAGATTCTTGTGTCTCTTCTTGTTCACTAGTGATAGGATTTTGAATTGAATCTGAACTGAGTTCACTAATGGTGGGATTTATTTGAGGAATTGTAGAAGCATCTATTAGTGTTTCTAAATCTATTCCTTCTAAATCATCTGGAATATGCGAAGTTCCAGGTTGCGGTTGGGTTTCTTGACCTAAAATTAATTCTAATAATTGTTCATCCGACATCGGAACAGTTTCCACGTCGTTGTTGTAAACTATTTTAACTCGCGATAACGCATCTGCGTTTGTGTTTTGTTTCCCTTTCTTATATTGGACATCGAAATCATACTCAGCTAATTTTAATCTCCAACGTGTTAATTTTGAACTAGGGTCCTTAAGGGACATAACCCACGTCAGTGGACGGTGGTCTGTGAATATTGTAAACCTTTTTCCATATAAGTATGGGCGAAAGTATTTCGTTGCCCAAACTATACTTAATAGTTCTTTCTCTATTGTTGAATATTTTTGTTCTGTATCTGACAATGTTCTGGAAGCAAAGGCTACCGGTTTATCCGAACCAACCTTTCCTTGGGATAATACTGCGCCTACGGCAACGTCTGAAGCGTCAGTAGTAAGTATGAATGATTCCTCAAAATTTGGGTATTGTAGTACAGGAGAATTCATAAGAATTTCTTTACACTTTTCAAAGGATTCTATGAACTCGGGCGTTATTAACACTTTTGCTTTCTTTTTTAAGCATACGGTTAAGGGTTTTGTTAACTTTGCAAAATCTTTTATAAATTTCCTATAGTAACCTACAAGTCCTAAAAATGATTTGATTTCTTTCTGGGTTTTAGGCATAGGAAATTGTTTAATGGCTGCTACTTTATCTGCATTCGGTTTAAGACCTTCATCTGTCAATGTATGACCTAAAAATTTAACTTGTTTTTGTAGGAATTCTGATTTGTTTAGTTGTATTTTTAGATTATGTTGCCTAAACCTATTAAAAACATGCGTACATTTGTCTATATGTTCCTGTAACGATGTACTATAGATAATTACGTCATCTAAGTAAGTTAGTACACCATCTATACCACGAAGAACTGAGTCCATTAGACGTTGAAATGTACTTGGTGCGTTCTTTAGACCAAACGGCATACGTAAGAATTCGTAATGACCTCTTTCTGAAGAAAACGCTGTTTTTTCTATATCATCTGGGTTCATTTCCACTTGATGATATCCTGAAGCTAAATCTAATGTTGTAAAATATTGTGCACGACCTAATTTATCTAAAATATCATTAATATTAGGTAGTGGGTACTTGTCTTCGATAGTTTTTTCATTTAATTTTCTGTAATCAATGACAAGTCTCCATTTTTGTTCACCTGTAGCATCTAACTTTTTCGGAACTATGTGAACTGGGCACGACCAAGGTGAATCACTTTCTCTAATTATATTTTGTTTTAATAAACTATCAATTTGTTTTTTAATTTCTTGTTTTTGTTTCGGTGCTTGTCTATAATTTCTAACAAAAATGGGAGTGTCGTCCGTAAGACGAAGTTTATGTTTCACTTGATGTGTAAATGTTAAAGGCAATTCTTCTGCATAGAATATGTCTCTATAATTAAAACAAAGTCTTTTTATTTCTCGTTTTTCTTCTTCGCTCATGTGGTCTGTTCTAAGTCTACTTAAATTATTTTTTAGAATATTATCAATTTTGTGAACTGATAATGAGTTGTTTACAGTTGACATATTATTTACTTCTACTATTGGGTTTTTATTTAATGGTTTTAAATCTATTTTATAGTTATTAGGTATTCTAATTTTGTTCTCTGTTTTATTTAATACTGTGGTAGTAATAACTCCTTCTTTGACTGAAACAAAAGCTGTTGGAAACACTAAGCCATCTTTAGACTGTTCCCCTAATTCATACTCTCCTTCGCTGTATTTGCATAATAAATTTGCTTTCTGTTCGCATCTAGGTTGAACTATGGTATAAGATTTCATATCGCCTCTCATAGGGATATTCGCTGTATGAGTTTTTAGAATCATATTTTTCATGTCTATGCCACAACCTAATGGCGTTAATAAATCTACTCCTAATAAGCCAATGTAATCTGGATCAAACTCAAACACTAAGAATTTATGTGTGTAGTCGCACTTAAATAAAGGTGGTAATTTAATATACACAACCTTATCATGTCGTGTGGTACTGTGAGCTGTGCGTATGTAATTAATCTCACGCTCCACTCGCGGTTTTGTGTATAATAATGCATCCGGCGAGATAAGCGATTGCGATGCTCCAGTATCCACTAAGAATCGACCTCCTAGTTCTTTGATATAAATGTAAGGTAAATCCTTACCACAGATGTAAACGTACGCTAGGTTTTGTGGGTGATTTCTTCTTCTAGGAGAAAATCCTGTTGTTCATCCTCTCCCTCCTCAAACAATTGATTTAATCCTTCGTCTGAGGTGTCTACTTCTGCTTGGTAATTAATTTTTTTTGAGGTTGAACCCTGGGGCCTGTACGCTGGTCCCGCTGGTCTATTATTTATAAATCTACTATTGACCTGCGCAGGTGCAGTTCCGCTAAATAAAATGGGTTTTTGTTGCGGCTGCAACTGCTGTCTGGGTCTATACTGGGTGTTATTTGTTGATGATGTAATTTTTTGTTGCTCTTTAAATTGATTATTACGATTTTTGAATTTTATATCCTCCTGCCTGGCTATTGCTATAGTTCTCTCGAAGGTCTCAACGCCCTGGACCCGAACACTTAAGGCTAATAGAGGCGGGAGTTGGTCCAAAAACACATTTATTGACATTTTTTCGTAGTAATCTTTTTTGCTTATGTCCATGTTGACCAGGCTACACATCAATTCACGTATTTTTATCGCGAAGGCTTCGATGTCTAGCCTGTCTTTTTTTAATTGCATCAATTCTTGAACAATTTGTATTTCATCTCTAACTTCTCCAAATCGTCTAATTAAAATATTTTTTATGCTTTCCCACGAGTGGAAATCTGTACATTCCGAGAGCGCTTCAACAGCCCTTCCGGTTAGTTTGTTGCGTATCAAACAAGCGATGGTAGGTTGATCCCGGTTTTCTACAAGATCTAGTACACTCTCAACGCTACGTATAAAAAAGTGTAATGTCTTTTTATTGCCATCGTATGTGGGCAGTAAAAACGACAATGATTTAAATGTGAGAACATCAGCTCCGTTAGTTTTAGCGTCTTCCTGTGACATTTTTAGGTCTCAGTGAACACTAATTATATAAATATAAATAATAATAATAGAATTAATTGAAAGGAAATTTAACTTTCTAATTAATTGATTATAAGATGTTATTGGGAATAAAAGGAAAATCGGGAGCAAACAAATTATGAGCTTACCCCACGACCATGCCGACTCTAGGCTTGACAGATGCACCAACGGTTTTCTTTCTTCTCACTACCTTTTTCTTCTTCTTTTCTTGCTCGTTACCGAACCGAATATGTGTGTGTGTAGGTTCTTTAAGATCGCGTCACGGCTACCACTCGAAATTTACGGGGGTTTCGTTACCGCTTTGAATGAATACGATCTGTATCGACTGCGCCAGTTAATGAACGGGACGGGATAACTCGCTTTTTAAAAATTGAAAATGAAAAGTGATACAAAGAAAAGTCAGGAAACGGACAACCGTTCGCTAAGAGCGTTGGTACAAAAGTGATTTTAATTCTAACTGAAAGTTTACATTAAGGTGATTATCTTAATAGCTACTGAAGACGATGAGCCTCCTGGAGCAGGCGTTACGCTGATATAACTCGAGTAAGACAAATTAAAAAATAAAAATCGATTGACTTATTAATACATATCTCAACTTTATCTATAAATAGTAGTCAAAGATCGAATTTCTTAAATAGTAATTCATTGATGCAGAGAAGGTATACGTTTTGTGTTTTTAAATAAGCATTAAATTGTTTCTTAAATATCTATCCCTACTTTAGATGCCATCGTGGTCGTTATCAACCCATATACGGCTCACTGCTGAGCTCGAGTCTCCTCTCAGAAAGAGAGGGGTTAGGCCAATAGTCCACCACGTTGGCCCAATGCGGATTGGCAGTGCAGGTTTCCTCACGATGTTCTCCTTCACCGTTTGAGACACGTGATATTTAATTTCTTAAGATGCACACAACTGAAAAGTTGGAGGTGCATGCCCCGGACCGGATTCGAACCTACGGATTGGAGGCAGAGGTCATATCCACTGGGCTATCACGTCTCTCATCGTGGTACATTATATTATTATGTGTTTTTCTGGCTTTTCTATTTCCTTCTTACGTATAAGCGATAAGACAGATATAATGTGAGGTCGTTTTCTAGCCCCTTGGCCACGATTGACGTAGGCACTCTGATAACGATGAACTTGCAAGGGTCGGTGATTTTGATGACTGTATAAACTTGAAATAGTTATTCAATAGCCGATTTTCTTTAATCTTTTTTTATATCGATGTCTTTGATCATTAAGTAGTTACAATATGTTCATAGGTAAAAAAAGTAACTTTTTTTGTTTAGATAATCAGATTTTTTGAGTAAGTTTACAAGCACTTTTGAAACGTCAAGATTGACAATATGTATCGACGCTACCGTCGGTTCCTAAGCCAGGTTCTGCTGAGAAGTGCTGGCTTACTTTTAAACATTGAACTATGGGTTTGTTTACTATTTCAGTTCATTCAGAGTCAACATCTGAGCATGTTCCGGTTTCAGAGATATGTGTTATATGCATGCGTTTTTTTAGGGATGAATGGTTAGGTTAGACTTGCCGCTTAGATTCGTTCGTTTTCGGAAAATTTTAGCAAAATAAACTCATTCTAATAAGGATTGTTGTTAAAATTAATAATTTTGGTTTAAAGCTGATAGCCAATTTTAGTTAACCGCTGAATAATAACTATTTTCTTCATGACTAAGTATCCTTTGACATAGGTACCTAATTTGCAATGTTATTTTTCATAATTCATTAACAGTGAGCATGACTGTGTCTACGTGCTGAGTAGGGCATATAAAATGAGTCAGTAATTAATGACTAGTATTTTGTTAGTAAAAAATAAATAATTTAAGTAAATAGAAAATAAATAGATACGTGATAGCCCAGTGGATATGACCTCTGCCTTCGATTCGGAGGGCGTAGGTTCCAATCCAGTCCGCGGCATGCACCTCCAACTTTTCAGTTAGGTATGTGCGTTTTAAGAAATTAAATATCACGTATCTCAAACAGTGAAGAAAAAACATCGTGAGGAAACCTGCATACCAGGGAATTGTCTGAATTCTCTACGTGTGTAAAGTCTGCTAAGCCGCATTGGACCAGCGTGGTGGACTATTGGCCGAATCTATCAAATATTATTATTATCTACAGAATTATCTATTCAGTAAAAAATCTCAGTCCGGAAATGATAAGGGATTCTCCTGTTGGGAGAATCTCTAGTATCCGTGTCTAGTAATCGGTAACGGTTATTGTTAATATCTTCACCCTAAGCCCGAGCACTCGCATTGGAACAGGCGTGGTGGTTCTAAGCTCCATATCCTTTCAGACCTTTCTCTTTGTAGGGAAGGATCCTCTCATCCTTCCTTATAAAGAGAAAGGGCTGGCAATGTAGTAGGCCGGTAAAATTAGCTGGTACAGAAAAATTCTGAATGGAAATGGTATAAGCTATGTAAATATAACAATTTGTTATACTTCTGGAATCTGGGAACATAGCTAAATAAGAGCAGGGACACACGATGCGTTGCGGCGGCGGTGCGGCGCCGGAGCGGTGCCGCTGCGTCGTCTTACATAGAAATATCTCCGGCGCCGTACCGGACTTGCAACCACCGAGACGAAGCGGGGTGGGGTGAATGCGTTGCGACATCGGAGCGGCACCGCTCAGTTGTCTATGCGTCACAACATTACTTTATTAACAGACTGTCCAACGCTGCTACAGCGTCGCTGCGATATGACAACGTTGCGGCGCCGCACCGCTCGTGTGCCCGCTGATACAGTGAAATCTTTGCGATGCGGCGCCGTAACGCACCGTGTGTCCCCGTTCTAAACTTCAGGACACGTTGCCAAATCGTCACTTGAGTAATTCTGATCACGTCCTTACGATGCTTCACTGGGACATGTTCTATATTGAATTGTTGCTTTTGTTTCAACATACGAATATTTTAATCTTGATCCTTATAAAACTAGCATACGCCCCGCGGATCAATATTCCGAACTGCGGGCCTAAATGTACCCTTTGTTACTCGCTGATTTGCTTTCCATTCGTGAAAGAATTTTTGAAATCGGTTAAATAGTTTAGCCGTGAATGCGTAAGAAACAAACTTTACTATCGCATTTATAACATACATAAATAAGTAGTTGTAAAAAAATTGCTACTTTTCTGTGCCAGATTGTACATAGAATTCATCTAGGTAGGTACGTAATTGTATTTGTTTTGTGTTTCTGTACTCAAGTATTTTTAACTTTTATAATTACAAAACAAATTAGGACTTGACTGTGACTTAACTTCATCTCACAAATTTTACATCTTTATAATATTACTATAGCACTCGGGGATAGTGTAGCTTCCCAACAGTGAAAAAATTAATCGGTTCAGTAGTTCCAGAGAATATTCAAAACATACAAATAAACAAACAAATCTTTCCTCTATATAATATTAGTATAGATTAGTAAAATATACAAACTCGTGCAAATTCGCTTCTATAAGGTTTATTCCCATTTCCAAGGATTTACCAAATCTATTTAGCCAGACTGTATGACTATAAATTACCTACGTCAGCGATTCGCAAAGTGGATTCCACAGAACCAGGAAGTTCAAAGTCAACAAGGTTTTACGAAAATATTTAGCTAAAACAATGTTGATGGTATTCCAGGTATGCACAAATAACTACTGGACATAATATCTACTGTAAATATATTGTCTATGTGTTAATCCACAGTAAAATCTATTTCCATTCCAAATTTCAGCCAAATTGGTTCAGTAGTTGCGGCGTTAAAGAGTAACAAACATCCAAACATACATCGAAACATCCATACAAACTTTTGCGTTAAAAATATTAGCAGGAAGTGATGATCATCGTTAAACGTAAACGCTATAGATTTTAACAATCACGTCACTTACAACTCATACACGCGGGAAGGAACCACTATTTTTCTTTTTAAAGCATGACTTATACACGATAACATACGTTCCAGGTAAATACTCAGTGCGTCACAGTATAAATGTTCACTTGCTCGTAACTACGTACTTGAAGTGGGAATACACAAAATTATCTATTATTGGATCCGGTTCCGACAGACTGGGTGCCGACATCTTAGTTTACGATCGTATAAACTAATCGTACATTATGATATAAGTACGGTAAGTTGAAAATTATAGTGGAGGCGATATTGCAAGCTCGAGCCGAAGGCGAGAGCTATAGTAAGGAGGCAGAGGCTGTAATTATCAAAGCGCACGTATGTCATACGACGTTTTATAACACATATGCGAGGAAATGCACTTTGAACACACTTTCTAAAAATTAATTTGCATCTTTGTTTTTGCAAGTTTGTTTATGCGGTTGTCAAGGAGACGCGTGACGTTTGTTTTTTTAATGGATTTCGCCGGCTTCAGTACGTTGCTTGTTGTTGTGAGTTGACTCACTCTGGTTATTCTGTGCAAAAACCTAACAACTTGAACTTAATAAACGACTTTTGTTTTTGATTTTGGCTTCTTGTACAAAAGTTATAATTGCAATAATTTTGGTACCTATTGTTAAACTTAAAGCAACACAAACTTCCAAATTTATTAAAACCGTTAGTAAGATGTAAATTTTAATCGTTAGTAAAGTTATTACCGAAAAACAACAGATAGAGTTGACGTTTCAAAAGCATTTGACAGCTATGTCTATTTGAAAATAAAATAAAGCCAATGTAGGTTTATATATCCCACTAGTATTATAAACGCGAAAGTTTGTATGTATGTTTGATATTCTTTAACGCCGCAACTACTGAATCGATTTGGCTGTAATTTAGAATGGAAATAGAGTTTACTCTGGATTAACACATAGGCTGGAATTTTCATCCCGGAAAATCCATGGTTCAGGTGGGATTTGCGAAAAACTAAATTTCACGCGGTCGAAGTCGCGGGCGTCCGCTAGTCATTTATAAACACGTATATCCCTCTTACCATTTAACAAATTCCTTTGTTATTTATCAACTTATTGCTCATTATGAGGAAAATTACGTTAATAATAATTTGTCTCAAGGTGTTTAGTTTTGTTTGATGTACATACTCGTAATATTATACTCATAGCATGTGTAAACTTAATCTGTTGGGTTTATTTAAATTACCTACACATGTAGTTTCAATTCGGAAATTAAATATAGTTTACGTCACTCACATATAACATGGCTTTACAGTGGCAAAAGAATTTTTAAAAGCCGGTTAAGCAGATTAAGAGATTACCCCCACAATACCACAAGATACTTTACTACGTTTTCTGGATATATCATATATAATAGAATCAATCTAATAACTTGATTCTATCCATCATTTTCTAGTATAAGTTGTCTTATTAAATTTGTATATTATCAATAACAACTTTAACATATCTATAATTAATTAAAATAATCAAAATATAGGTAGGTAAAAGCTGCCAAAGTTTCTAAAAGGCTAGGTCAAAAACAAGTTTTAATGTTAAGTTGACAATCTACACAAGTTATTCAATGATTTTATATAATTTATATAATAAGATTTTATATATTTATATAATTTTTGATACTTAACCCTTATAATGACCTATTATCATAATCATCTATAGTTCATATTACCGAGCTTTGATTAGCTTTTTAAAAATCGAGTTTTACTCTATTTTCTTAACCTATTGTTATTATTAATGAGTCGTCATTCTATTTGTTAGTATAAGTAGATAGCTTAAGTGTTAAGTCTGTATTGATTTGTTTGTTTCTTCTCTAAAACTTCGTATACTATTTGCGCTGTAGCATGGTGCAGCTGACAGTCGCCTGTATGACGATCATAATACGTATTACTATCGTGAAACGAACTGTCATCCGCACAATGCTACGCCGAAGTTTAAACGAAGTTTTACAGTGGAATTCATAGACGTTGCAGGGGCACCCCCAGGCGACCATTCACCTGCTTAGTGTCGAATTCTCAAACGTATAGATTTTAAATTTCACGATGGGTGAACGGTCCCCTGGGGGCGCCCCCAACAGAAACTATGAATTCCACTGTTAGAGACATGTCTTTTAAAAACTGGATGTGGGTAATAAGAGTAACTTACTTTTTCGTAGCGAGCCAGTGCGACGATGGTGATAATGTTCCCAGGGATGCCGATCAGCATGAAGATCACGCAGCATGCTGTAGCAAACTTCAGCAATCCATCGGGGTATCCTTTAAACAGCTCGATCGCAGCCAACTCCGAGTCAGAAAGCGAGGTCACAACACTACTGTTCATCAAAACATTCGAAATCGATTCCATTTTAAACCGAAAACTGCACTTCGCACGTCATTCGTATACAGTTATTCCACTACAAATGAATGTTTGTTGTAAACATCGTTGTGGCGATTCTTTTTCCTAGAATCAGTTCCCGTAATGACTCATTTTTGGATATTCAACGTTTCAACAGACAAATGGTGTTATAAAAATTCACGCACAATTTAGAAATAATGGGAATTATTCTTTACAGTGTTCAATAGCTTAACTGACAAATATATTATTGAGTATACTTATGAATTAATGTAACGGTTAATACCTACAAGTATTTTAATAATACAAGGATAATGATCAGGAATGTTATTAACATTTTGATAATATTGTACAGAAGCTTGTACATTAACAAACATTTGTAGATATCTGCGTTGCAATGATAAGCTATTGTAGTTACATTTAATACTTCGTTCGTTCGCACGTAGATCTGACATATAAATTACTACAAAGCTACTATTCGTTATCAACGTTGTGATAAGTTACGAAACAATGCTCTATTACTTATAATCCTACTTCGTTAAGTTTGTTAATCGTTAACTAACCATTACACATTATCAAATATTTATTGGGGTTCTTTGTTTTTTTCGTTACTTATCAATTTACTCTCACATCTTTCATATAGCACAATCACGGACGGCTCGCGATTTAATCGTATTTTATATACAAAACATAGACATTCATACATATAAATTACTCTCATACAAATGACTAATTTATGTAAGTATACACAAGAGTTCAAAGTTCGGTTATCGTAACCTACGCTTGGCATTGAGTTTAAAAAAATGTCACTTTTTTGTTTATCTCACAATATTTGTACACTGTTTGTTACGGCGGGCGTTTTTCCGTGACGCCTTCGCCGGGCGAACGTCACGCCCTCCGTCTACACATTAGGAGATTCTTATACGCTTGGCGATATTCACTCGACATCACTACGTAGATAATGGGGTTGATGCACGTCGTCAAATATATTAGAATGTACCCCGCAATGTTCAACGCCGGCTGCGAAGTGAATTCTCTGAATAGCTTTGTCACTGTTATCGGTAAATAACACACCCAGAACGAAATCATTATAGCCATTATCATCTTCAATAGTTTTCTGTCTTTCGGTGTTAATCTGGGAGATCTTGTCGGTGCTGGCGAGCGTCTCAGCGCTACTGCTGCTTGTCGAAGTCTCTTAGTTGTGTCACCACCTAATGGAGTCCTCGGTTTAGCGTCGAGAGCGCAGTCGTCGTCGTGGCCATCTAATGTATCGACTCCAGATGAAGACGATCGTTCAGGACCCGGGGTAGGTGGGCAATGCAATGTTGGCGGAATCAATAGAACTTTTCGAGGAGGCGCTATGTGATTGTTATACCCGTTCTCTGGACCTGGAGATCGTTCTAGCGCTGTAGATGCGGACCCAACCGCCGAATCTTCTAAACCAGGTCTGGGCCTTCCGCGACCTGGAGCACGTGATCTCTGGGCGGCTTCTCTTACTATACAGAATATGCGAGCATAACATATCACTATCGCTAGACATGGCAGCATGAATGCTCCAACAAACAGGAACTCCTTTGGCGAACGATTGTTGCGATCTGGTAATATGGAGCAAGATCCTATTGAAGGGTCCAAGCCGAAGCGACCCCATTTCTCAAGCCAGGTAGCTATAAGTGCTCCGAATGAAAACGCCCATGTGCTAGCCACCATTACAGCCAAATATTGTCTTTTGTAGAGCCTGCAATACAAAAAAGAACTTTGATATGGCTACGAAAAAGCAAAGATGTACATATGAGTATGGTTTGGCGATTTGAATCAGGTTAACTGAATCAATTCAAATTGTGTGCGTTTTACTGCAGCATATTTTAAGTGCTTAATGTTCTGTGGTTTCACCCGTGGATAGTAGGTACAACTACCTACTATTAAGGCGTATTCAAAATACATTATGCTTTAGTTTTATAATTTTTCAGAGACTATTTGCAATAGGCGAAAATAACTAAACAGCCATATTAAGATGTTAGTTATTTTATTCTACTTATTGTAAAAGATATTTTAATGATGGATGAAACAAATTTCCTGTTACGTCAGTAATCTCTGATAATTTTTATATCCCTTTTTATGATGGAAATATATTGCATCATTACTATATCTGACCTAGTGATCGAAATATTTTATCACTTATAAGATTTGCTTTTATATGCATAATTTAAAAGGAAAAGACTTCGTATCTATGTCTAGTCATAATTCAGAAAATAATCTTTTTCTTGTTTCAAGGTTTATTCTTTTTAACTGCCTCGTTGACCTAACGATTAGCCAATGGGGTTTCGGATTACGAGATTCTGGGTTTGAGTCCTGGGTTACTGTTATTTTAAGTTGTCAATTTTTTTTTAATCAATTTTCACAACATTTATATTTCATTCTCTCCTTGGAAGTTACACCCCCGTTAACATGTTATGATTTTGTGTCGTCATAAAATCCAACCTTATCACTCGCTAAAACTGGAGGTTTTGTAGGTTTAAGCTCCATATACCATCTGCTATTAGGAGCGACCCAATGAGGCTTTCGGCGACCTGAGCGGCCTATTAAGCTTCTGGAGCGAGCTCGTCAGGGTGGAGTGGATCCAACGGTGACCTACACCTAAGGACCCACATTCAACAGCCAATAACATTGCCAAGTGCGGAAACGACCCAGAAGAAAGAAGAAGAAGGAGGGCTTAATATGCTGATAATGATGATGATGATGTATTATTTTCTTTGTTATCATTTACGGGTCTATCTATTTTTAGAATGTTTGTTTATTTCTTTTACATATATGTAGAATGAATAATGTAGACACAAGACAGTTCAGCAATAGCCGAGCATGTTCAAGCTTCGGGTACGACTTATTATATCCGCTTTCATAATTCATTATTGTCAAAGGAAAAGTTTCTAGTACCTCGTAAGATACGTGAAGCAATTGAAATTAGTCGTCACCCGAATTTTAATCGTGATCATAGCTATTTCTATATAATATATAGCTATTTCATTCTATGCAAATAACAAATAAGAACAAGAAGAAGACGGAGAGTGTAACGGAACCATCACTCCCACCGTCTCAGCCCCTCTTCCAACGCGCGCTGCGAGCGGTGGCGCGCGCCGCTGCATTGTATTTTGGATCGTGCCGCGTTGCAAGAACCAGCTCATGTCTACTACTATGTCATGTGTTGTATGATAATCAATTAATATGGATCTATCTCTTACCTTGGATATAGCCTGGGGTGTGAGATCATGACGTATCTATTAATAGTGATTGCAAGTACGGTGAATAAAGACACGGCCACCAGTGCGTATCTGGCGAGTGGAAACATCCTGCACAGGGTGCGTCCATGAGCCCAGGATCGCTGCCAGAAGGTGGAAGCGGCCAGCGGCAGGTTGAAGCAGCAGAACAGAAGGTCGGAGCAGGAGAGGTTCATTATGAACACGGCCGTTGCATTGCGAACCTGGAATAATTTTATATATCAGCACATTGACAAAGACTGTATTAGGAGTGGGTACGACAATAGACCAACGGGGCGGGGATCGAACCACTACTCCTCAGTGATGAATCCGACTGACCTTACCGTTGAGCTATTAAGGCTCTTTGTCTTAAGATGTGAGCTTCTTATTATGCAGATTAGTATAAAAGTTAGTAGCTCATAAGTATTACTTTATTTGTTTAAATATTTATTCTTTTACTAATAAGACGCTTACAATGAATCATCAGTCAATACCAATATTATTAGAAAATTCACATTCATACTCGTATAGTCACACACTAGTAACTGTAGATATACGTTCAAGATAACGACTTACTGTGCTTGCTGTGTTATCAGCCTCGTAAATGTAAGTAATTTATTAGATGACCCTCACATGGGCCATATTATCTCTTAGTAACCGAAATCGTTCATTAAACTAAAATCTTGAAATAATTAGTCTGGCAGGCGAATTCACTATCTTTGACGTATGTTAGTTGAGATATGAAATTGAGGTTCTATGTAAAAATGTTATCCGCTGCTTACTGATAGATATCATATAGTATGTAGATGATATTTTGTCAATTGATTTGATGTTTATTTCAATAGGTTGATAATAAAGATCAAAATGGTGAATAGACCAGCTGGAGACAAACCCAAGACCTCATAATTTGATGTCGATTTCACAGTTTGTAGACATGTTAGTACTTTACTCATGTGCGTAAACTTAGTTGTTTGTGTCAACTAAGTGGTTACGTCTAGAAGCAGTTTGATAAAACCCTGTAACCAATCTGGTCAACAATTGCGGTTTAGATAACAAATAGTTCATACTTTAACTATCACAGTACTATTCATTCAGTGGCCCATGCGTTGGAGACCCTGTGAATACGATGAGCACTGACCTACGCTAAAGAAAGATATCACTGTATGTCTACGTACTAGATGCTAAATATATTGACGTATACATGTACGCAGACAACGCAAGTGATATAGCGATGGCATACTCTCTCGTTCTTCCTTCCCTTTTGCATAGAATTGTGTATATTGCTAATAAAAATGATCAACGATTTACTCACTGAATAACATGCAAGGAGGTTTGGACTTTGGTAATAAGAACCCGTCTCTCAATTTTTGGTTATGATTCTCCAATGTACAGAATTTGATTTTTTTCTGATTCTGTAAGTGGGACCTCAGCTTCTTAATGGGACCTTAGCGGTGTCAGCGGGGGCTATAGGCATTTTTTTTATTCATTACAAATTAGCCCTTGACTACAATCTCACCTGATGGTAAGTGATGATGCAATCTAAGATGGAAGCGGGCTAACTTGTTAGGAGGAGGATGAAAATCCACACCCCTTCGGTTTCTACACAACATCGTACCGGAACGCTAAATCTTTCCTTTTTGTCTTTGTCTTTGTCGGTAGGGGGGTAACTAGCCACAGCCGAAGCCTCCCACCAGCCAGACCTGGACCAATTAAGAAAATCTCAATCGGCCCAGCCGGGGATCGAACCCAGGACCTCCGTCTTGCAAATCCACCGCGCACACCACTGCGCCACGGAGGTCGTCAAAGGCAAGCGTAGAAGCAATGTTTGATGGGGCCTGAAGGCAGAAGCAGAAGATGTGGCCGAAACGACTCTCTAAAGGCGTCTCCTCTAAGACTTGGAAATAATTAGATTATTAATAAGCATCTTTGTATGGTACTACGGGACGACTGTGACTTTGTCCGCATGGAAACCCTGAACCACGATGTTCCTTATCAAAATCTTTAAATAAACTTGGATCTTGAATCATTTTATTTAAAGTTATAGTTTCTTCATCAATTATTTACACTAACTAAATACAATAATATTTAAATTACTAGTAACTAACCTAACCGAAACTTATTATAAAAATAAAATACAAGACAATATAAAATTATATCTACAGACTTAGGCTTCGTAGAATTCGTTTTATTTTAGTTGCGTAATTTAAAATATTTAAGCATACAGACAGTGTAAAAGGATTTTGTTTTATACTATGATTAGGTATATTTACATGTATTACAGGATAATATTATTTTTTTCAAAAATCAATATATACTTACAAAAAAATAAAATTACAAAAAGCTGCAGGTAAGTTCAAAGCTGCGAATTCGACGTGAGTACGGGATTGCCAAATGATACTTCATTTTGTGCTTAAAGCTATCGGATAGCTTTTTATTTTACTGATCGAATGAGTTGAGAAATTCACTCACTCCGAATGGCGCAATAAATTTTATATGAGTTCTTTAAAAATAATGGGCAAAGCGATAAGAGGGGCGGAGACGACCCTAAAACGAAAGTATCTCAAAGTTTGAAAAGTTTCACGTCTTATCTGATTAAATAATTAGTAGGCAGATGGAAAAGAGAACTTTTCAAAACAGGATACAATTTTTAAATACTTTCTCATTAATCTCTACAAACAAATTAATCTTATTTTATCACATTTTTGGTTTTTAAAGATGCAAATGTTTTTAAAGAAACAAAAACCTAAAAATTGCGAGGAATTTAGTAAAAAAATATTTTTTGGGTGAAAATAAGGTTGAAATGAGTACTCTATATTTCGGGAGAAAAGACCACTTGGAAAGAAAAAGATTATATCAATTTAAATTTCTTGTATATATTTATCAGATGAGATTGTAGTCAAGGGCTAACTTGTAGAGAATTAAAAAAAATAACACTATTACTCAATTAATTATATTAATTAATAAGTTGTATTCTGATTTTATTTAACGATTTTGTCGGCTTAATGTATATATATGTATATACTTATGCTAAATTTTAGCTACCTAGTACTAACTTACACTGAGCTAGACCCCGGACGGACAGAAAGTTACGGCGAAACTTTGTGTTTCTTGCTGACTACAGAACCCTAAAAAAGTCTCCGTACCACATCCTAAAAGGCTTTTGTGATAGGGTACCAACAGTTCCGGCAGAAACATTACGGGACCAGATATTCAAAAGGAAGTAATGGATCGGTACCTAACTGCTACTGTTTCCATTCTTTATCTGCGTGATAACAAATATTTTTTCTGTTCTTTTGTCGGCTTGACCGCGTTATCTTGTATACATGCTGTATGCATGACAGGCAAACATGAAATTAAATTTTATCTACTTTGTTTTGTCTCAATTGTTTGATTTGATATGTGAGTTATGACTACCATTTAATTTTAGATTATATATAACCGTTTAACATTCCATTGTCACGCATACCATACATACCTAATTATCATTAGTTTTAATAATGTCTTATTTTATATAATGCGATAATTGCAGAAGGTCGAGGAAGAATATAGGTCATTTATTACTGTACACATTTATTTTGTATACATATATAGATACTTTACCCATGAACGCCGAACATATTTTAAGCACACGGGTCGAAAGCCAAGAGTTGCAATCGTATCCCTACACCCATATCTTATAAGGTCATTGTAAAATGTACGGCATCATGTTCAAAATATTATTTAACACGGACAATAATGTTTAATAATTATGCCGCCCCAAAACTATACGTATTATAATAATTACATTTTCGAAATGTACCCCTCAGAAATGAAGGCATGGCGCTCAGAGTTATTTTCTGTTTTTCATTTAACAGCTTACTTTTTTGGGCTTGTAGTCTATAATTTTGTTATTAATACAGTTAATCTAATTTTAGGCTGGTTATATTCATCCTGTACTCACATAGAGGGTGGGAGGGGGTTAATCTATATTTCCATACTTCAATTTGTGTACTGCTTTTTAAAATTTCTGTTAATAATGCTAAATTCACTTTTTCTGACAAGGCCTTAAAAATATTTCTACGAATGCTTCAACGCGTTTCACGTACGACAACAAATTTATTTACATTTAATGATCAGGATGCTCAGGATTCTTTTTTTAAATCCCTCGCTTCGCTCGCGGTTCAATCTTAGAAACATTCGCTTGCTCGGCAATACGCGCACTCGCCGTAAAATCAATACATTCTTTGCAATACAAATAACTTTGTTAATTTCAGTTAACCTACCTTTTTACACCTCGCAAGAGCAACAATCGTGATCAAGTTCCCAGGTATGCCGACCAGCATGAACAGAACACAGCACACCGACGCAAAGCGCAGCAATGCTTCCGGGTAGTCCTTGAACAGTTCCACCGCAGCCAACTCCTCATCAGTGGCGTAGTCGTCCAGCCCGACACTCCAGTTCTGTTCTACATCACTAGCCAAAGTGCTCTTGGCTATACTCGGCAACAAATCACCCATTGTAACTGTTCACACATTATTTCGTCACTGAGCCGTGTATAGTCCTCATTTCTTCAATAGACATAGCATTAGGTCGGGATGCGTTCGAGCTTGGAGCGCAACTGATAAACGCATGGAGCGTTCCGTACGAAGATTTGATAAGGCATACTGCCTCGGGTCAGAGATGGTCAGGAAACGCGTATCGGAACGGCGTCGCTGCTTTACTCCCTGCAGATAAAAACAAATTTATTTTACTAATTGCGATAACACAAATATTGGTTGTAATTGTGGGACAGTTTGATAAGGTGATATATAAAAATAATGTAAGATAGTGTTGTATTGGGAATTGTTTAATGATAAAAATATTGTACTGATAACAATGATGAGTCTCTTTGGTGCAGTGCGAAGTTGATTGTAAACAGTTTAGGTTGAAACTCCCGAAAGTACAAGGTACTCCCGAAAACAATAGTAGTACAAGGGGCTAAAAAGGACCACGCGTGTTACTGTATACCATTCACTTCAATTGCGAGAAAATAAAATAGGTAATTCAGTAGTTCTTAATGTTGAAATTCTTTTTGCAGACGCAGCTTGCAGCTCAATAAAAATCGAATTAAAAAAATAGGCATTCTACAGACAAGAACGCTACATTTCGTTCAAATCTCAAATTTTTATCGGCTCGTGCCCTAAAAATACCTCGCATATAATGAGTCTTTTTAGCCTATTTCATTATAGGATTCGAGGTTTCGACAAATAAATACTGCAACTAATATGCAGACTAGTATTGTAATATTGTTGGATAAGTACGGGTCAGGGTAAGTCATAATTAGCTGCTCGTTTTATCAGTCTAGTACTAGACCAAGTACTAGATAAAGGCGCTTGGAGGCCATTGGATCAGCTTCCACCTTCACACAGAAAGTAAAACTATAAGAAATTGTAATGTTGCCATCAATTGTAAATTATAATGTTGTAGGTATGATTTTTAAAAAGGGCAACTGTTGAGTTTCTTGCCGGTTTCTTCTCAGCTGAACCTGCCTTCTGAACCAGGGATAGAATCTTTACAAATATTCAACGGACGTGTCAAAAGTGCTTGTAAACTGAGCCTACTTGAAATAAATGATTTTCGATTTTGATTTAGACTATACCATGTAAGAAATTAGATGGGAATAGGAAATCATACCACAATGTATAAAGAAGATATTATGTACGAATTATTTTATAAAATAAATGTATGTCGAGCCAAGCTTCCTCAACTAAAATTTGATTAAACCATAATTTAATGTTTAA
The DNA here is from genome assembly GCF_947172395.1 of Bicyclus anynana. Classification (NCBI taxonomy): domain Eukaryota; kingdom Metazoa; phylum Arthropoda; class Insecta; order Lepidoptera; family Nymphalidae; genus Bicyclus; species Bicyclus anynana. Next base: position 5,406,486 of record NC_069098.1, on the reverse strand, counting down.
TAACAACATTTTGGTTTTCAAATTGATCTTTAACGATTTCGCTATGGTCTTGCGGTCTGGATGAGACGAGAACACGCTTTATTTATGATAATTAATTTTAAGATGGCGCTGCTTCCGATGGCGTTGATTAATTGTCTGTCAACTTCCGGTTGGCTTATGTTGTTATTAAGTATAACTTCATCGGCAGAGCAGAAACCCTGCCTTGTTATTATATTATAGAGAGCCATGATAGCCCAGTGGATATGACCTCTGCCTCCGATTCCGGAGGGTGTGAAGTCCGGGGCATGCAACCCCAACTTTTCAGTTGTGTGCATTTTAAGAAATTAAATATCACGTGTCTCAAACGGTGAAAGAATAACATCGTGAGAAAACCTGCATACCAGAGAATTTTCTTACTACGTGTGTGAAGTCTGCCAATTCGCTTTGGGTCAGCGTGTGGACTATTGGCCTAGCCCCTCTCATTCTGAGAGGAGACTCTTTTGACGGCCTCCGTGGCGCAGTGGTATGCGCGGTGGAAAACGGAGGTCCTGGGTTCGATCCCTGGTTGAGCCGATTGAGATTTTCTTAATTGGTCCAGGTCTGGCTGGTGGGAGGCTTCAGTTGTGGCTAGTTACCACCCTACCGATAAAGACGTACCGCCAAGCGATTTAGCGTTCCGGTACGATGTCGTGTAGAAACCGAAAAGGGGTGTGGATTTTCATCTTCCTTCTAAACAAGTTAGCCCGCTTCTATCTTAGACTACATTATCACTTACCATCAGGTGAGATTTTAGTCAAGCGCTAACTTGTACAGAATAAAAAAAAAAAGGAGACTCGAGCTCAGCACTAAGCCGAATGTGGGTTGCTATTGATGATTATTATATTTGTTTATTTTAAGATACTTAAACAAAACCTACTATCTACCCCCAAAGTAAGCATAGCTTGTATCATGGGTACTGTTAGCTGATTTTATCATATAAATTTATATACTACATGTAAATAATTATATAATGTATAAATACACCCAAACACTGAATCCCTCAAGCTCATTACACAAATATTTTCCAGTTGTGGGAATCGAACCCACGACCGTGGATGTAGGAAGTTGGGTAATTATCCTACTACTCACTGCGTCACGCAGCCTTAAGTCAATAGACTCCGCACCACGAAAGAAGTCCTGCGGCTAAAACCTGAACTAAAATTGACAGTGAGCGTCATTAAGAGCGCGCAGCGCGTCGGTACGATATGGATAAAATTCGAAGCGCAAACGAGACGCCGAATTATGACTTTCACGTGAGTGAAAAGCACGGAGCGATTGACGCGCGACGCAAATTTTATGACGTGAGCGCCAAAACCATTTTTACCTAATTGTAAGTAAATTAAACAACATAACGAAAAACAAAATGGCCATGTTGAAGATATATACCTAATTTTCTATACAAAACAAAAATTTAAGAAAATAAGTTTGCTTTTCCTAAGATTGAAAGCAAAATGTGAGCAAAACATGTATTTTTCAAAAAAATAAACTATCGAGAAAAGTTTTACAAATTGTGTATTTTGTATAGTCATAACGAAGCTAACACTTTGAAATATCATTTATCCAAATATCAGGCTCCTAACTTTTCCAGAATCTGAGATCCAGAACCATTTGTAACCACCAAATTACATATTGCACACTCTTAAGACTTTAGCACCGCGTCTACGGGTTTCGTGGCGCGGAGCATAAGTGTAATTAGTTTCAATTAAATAACTTGAAGCCTTCTAGAAATAAAATCAAAATTTACCAAATTAATAACTCGCTAATTTCTCTTGGAAAATCCAAAGGTATCGTGACAGTTATCATTTAAGTAAGATAAACGAGCACAAGGATAATTGAGTTGAAAATGATAGTTCCCGCGCGATTCGAAAGTTCACAAGGTAACTTTTAAGGATAATGACACTTTATTAAGGGTTTTTAGTTCGCAGAAATTAATTTCAATATTTTACACCCTTAATATAATAATGAGGAATCTAATTAGGTGCCATTTTGCTGAAATATATGTATATTTTTGAACTGACTACAAAAACTAGTATGGGATGTCATCAACATCATCATATCAGCCGATCAAAATTTTATTTATGGTTTATTATAATAAAAATTGATGGCAATAAAAATTGTAATAAATATATGTTAAATTTAGGTTGAAATTTTTATTGTAAATTTTCACATCAAATATAATTATGTTACAAGGATAAATTATTGAAATTAATATTTTAATTGTAAAAATTTTGCATACTGTAATCAGTTAAATGTATAGGTGACTCAATATTTTTAAGACCAAAACATGTACCACATTCTAGAAAATAAATGATTTGATTTGATTTGATTTGATGGACGTCCATTGCAGGACATAGGCCTTTTGTATGGACTTCCAAACATCACGATACTGAGCTTCCAGCGAATCCCTGCGACTCGCTTGATGTCGTCAGTCCACCTGGTATGGGGTCAACCAACACTGCGCTTTCTAGTGCAGGGTCGCTATTCCAGCACTTTGGGACCCCAACGTCCATCGGCTTTTCGAACTATGTGCCCCGCCATTGCCACTTCAGCTTCGCAACTCGTTGATCTATATCGGTGACTTTGGGATATATGTGGATTTATATCTGTTATACGACTGCGATTTTCTCAACGTACGGATTCAATTTCTGATATTTTAGGAAGGAGTTCAGTAAATAGTTTCTATCAATTATGCGGTATAAGCCGCGTATTTTCTGTCCTCGTGGAAGCAGATAAATAACGACATGAACCTCCTTACTACGCTATCTGCCAGTGAACGTCCAGTCAAAATCGGTCAGATGTTTTCCGAATCCGACTTGATGAAGTTGTTAATTTAAAATTACTTGTGTAGATTGGAATCAAAATGAGTTAAGATATATTGAGGGTCATCCCCTATCCATAACAATTTCGTTATCAACCCATATTCGGCTCACTGCTGAGCTCGAGTCTCCTCTCAGAATGAGAGAGGTTAGGCCAATAGTCCACCACGCTGGCCCAATGCGGATTGGCGGACTTCACATACGCAGAGAATTAAGAAAATTGTCTAGTATGCAGGTTTCCTCACGATGTTTTACCGTTTGAGACACGTGATATTTGAATTTCTTAAAATGCACACAACTGAAAAGTTGGAGGTGCATGCCCCGGACCGGATTCGAACCCACACCATCCGGAATCGGGGGCAGAGGTCATATCCACTGGGCTATCACGGGTTTTAATAACAATTTACAATATCCATAAAAATAGTACTGCACTTTTTATTATTATGGATAATGTCTATGTACTGCAGGTTCATTGTAATTTATGGCCACGATATTGGGTATATTGCAAGTTTACAAAATACTTCCATATTCGTTAAAGTCGCTACGTGACTTTTATAGCGAAATATATCAACTTGTTTGTACATATCCCTAATCGTAAATATCGTACAAAATGAGTTTTAAGGTAAAGTCTAGACAGGATAGTAAATTGCATTGAGATCTGATAGCACGGTTGAAAGAGAAATAAGGTCAAACTTGCAGAGCGAGTTTAAAGTTTAATAAAGCTCCTGTTTAATTACAACTAAGAGGTTTCTAAACATCGTATATTGAGGGGCAATGTGTTGGGTGCGGGGATGATTAAAATCTGCTACAGGAAATTATAATTTTCAGGGTTGTATATCCTCGACACTTTAAAAAAATTAAGTCTGTTTTTCAATTTGTCTAGCGTAGGTAGGACTTATTTAAAACACATGTATGGCCTTTCGACAGCCTCCGTGGCGCAGTGGTATGCGCGGTCGATTTACAAGACGGAGGTCCTGGGTTCGATCCCCGGCTGGGCCGATTAAGGTTTTCTTAATTGGTCCAGGTCTGGCTGGTGGGAGGCTTCGGTGGCTAATTACCACCCTACCGACAAAGACGTACCGCCAAGCGATTTAGCGTTCCGGTACGATGTCGTGTAGAAACCGAAAAGAGTGTGGATTTTCATTCTCCTCCTAACAAGTTAGCCCGCTTCCATCTTAGACTGCATTATCACTTACCATCAGGTGAGATTGTAGTCAAGGGCTTACTTGAAAAAGAATAAAAAAAAATCTGGATTAGTTGTGTGATCGTGGTAGATGAGTTTAATTCCCAACTAAAGGTTTAAACTAAAAATTTAATTGGATTTAATTCCTCACTAAGGATCCCACAACATAGAAGTGTTCGATAGATGTATTTACAACTAGCGGACACTCGCGGTTTTGCTTAGTTCTTGTTCTTGTGGAAATACGGTGATAAAATATAGCTAAGTACCTATAGAAAAATATTTATAACTGGTTTACTTGCTTAAGCGAAAAAACGTAAACTGATGTTCCCATTTATAGTATTAGTTAGGATTTACCAATTATATAAAATCCTCTCCTTGCGTCCTGTTCCTCATTACTGAGGGTCGTCACCCCTATCGATCTTGCTTCTTGCCGATGTCGCGTCATGTGGTTTGGCTTCTCGCGACCTGCAGAGCCTCGTGTACCTTGGTGTCGAGAGTGGCGTTGATTCAGTCTTTACTCCTTTTACACATATAAAGTAATATGTGTAAAAATAACTCATATGTACACCACGCATTTTAAAACATAACATTGAAACTGCATGAAAATAAGCGAATTTAGCAGATTTATCTCTTTTTCAACCGATGAAAACAGAGAGAAGGCTAACAGTTTGACGTGTGTGTATTTATTATTATTTTGAACACGTGTAATTTTTGGTTCCAGTATTCTTTCATATAGTAAACCTTCTTTTATTGGCGCAGTGTTAGTTATTGTTCTGTGTATATTTGTCATTTATATATACCAAGCGGACGCCCGCAACTTCGTCCTCGTAGAATTTAGTTTTTCACAAATCCCTCGGGAACCATGGATTTTTCCGGGATACAAAGTAGCCTATGTGTTTATCCATGCTTTAAAATATCTCAATACAAAATGTCAGCTAACTCGGTTCAGTAGTTGAGGCGTGAAAGAGTAACATTTTTTAATTCATATCATCAAAATCATCAGTTTTTGCAAATCTCGGGAAACCATAGATTTTTTTCGGGATAAAAAGAAGCCTATGTGTTAATCCAAAATAAAATCTATTTCAATTCCAAATTTCAATCAAATCGCTTCAGTAGTAGCGGCGTTAAAGAGTAACAAACATCCAAACATCCATACAAACTTTCGCGTTTTTAATATTAGTAGGATTGCTTAATATATATTAAAATAAACGAGCGTTGATGCCCAGTTTAAAGAAAAAGAAGTTAAACGTGTTTTTGACTAACTTTGTCAGTTTAAGCTGATATTGAGAGTATACTCAATTACATAGATAAAAGACTGATGGGTATGATAAATAAAACGTAATAACATTCCCTAATTAGTTTTGAACTTTGAAGATTTGCATCTAACACAAATGTGATTAGTTTAATTTTATGGTCTGCTTCACTTGCTGTGAGAACGTGAATTAAAAGTTTTTGCATACCTTATTAAGCAGATCGTATTAGTTTTTGAGTTTCGTTTGAAATTTCCAGAACGATGTCACAAGAGACGCTAAAAGTTTAAAACTATGTATGTATGCTGTAAGGGTCTCTTTGGATGTTATTTTCTAATTATATTGAAATGGACAGCCGTGATAGCCCAATGGATATGACCTCTGCCTCCGATTCCGGAGGGTGTGAGTTCGAATCCGATCCGGGGCATGCACGCAGGCTATCACGAATTTCAACTCAGAGTAAAGAAAAACTCAGTATATACGAACTCAGAACCTGGTAACCTCGACAGCAGGCTTTATAATATTAGTTTAGACTAATATAAATGGGGAAGGTAGTAGGAATTTCATTATTTATTTTATTCACAAGGAATGAGTTTCAATGATCGTAAATTCGCTCGCACAGCGCGAAATGTACTTGTATTTTCACTGCACTGTACTTAAAAGTTGCAGTAACTTTCGGTCCTCAGTGACAAAAGCAACGAGAAAGAAAGTTTAAATGTTAACTTTTAACTTTTTTTCCGTTTTACTCTATATTTTAAAAGACACTATATTCTTGTACTGACTATTATAACACGTCTATACTAATATTATAGAGCTGAAGAGTTTGTTTGTTTCAACGCGCTAATCTCAGGAACTACAAGTCCGATTTGAAAAAATCTCGCAGTGTTAGATAGCCCATTTATCGAGAAAGGCTACATATAATCTCCGTATTTTTACGGGAACGGGAACCACGCGGGTGAAACGTTTTTCAGATGATTAAAATTGAAACTCATGTGAATGTTTTGAAAATTATTTCGGCGGGTCATAAGCTTGAAGATGAGAACGACACAGTCTTTAATCAATTTAGTAAATTTTGGTTTCGCTTCATAAGGAACGAAGGTTAGTATGGCCTGGCGCAGTAGTGGGTCGTTAAAATAGGCTGATGAAATCTCCTTTACCATATATTCCACTTAGGCTGGTTTTAGAGTCACGCTATCAAGACGCTGACCGTCGGCGCTGACAGACGATTTGTATGAACTTCTAGGGAGTGTTTTAGAATAACGCGAAACTATCAGCGCGTGCGGTGGTCGGCGACCGGTCAGCGTGACTCTAAAACCAGCCTTAGGCTAGCGGCTTAGTTCGAAAAATGTCCTTAACTTTTGAACCACAATGTAAAACTGGTACCAAAATGATTGCTGTGACAAACTACACACGATGTAATATATTTTTTTTTGGATTTGACTACCAGACATTAAAATGAACGATGGTAATGCCTAAATTTCTAATTTTCAAATTTAATAAATTAGTGGGGTCGGCAGAATAAATCAATCTCTTACTCGTATATTCGCTTCTATCATTCGTCTACTTATCATCACCATCATCGTCATCATCATCATCATCATCATCATCATCATCATCATCATCATCATCATCATCATCATTTACTCCTTTTGCATCACTAGCGTAGCACATGCTGAGTGGTGACCATTTTGGTACCACACACATCTTCTTTAGCTTCATTTAATATCATGTAATTATAGTTTTCTATATTTTTTTTTTGTTGTCTTCTGTGTATTGTGTGTGTGTGTATGTGTCTAATAAACTATTTTCTTTTCTTTCTGTCTATTTATATTTTGAATATTATATATTGGAAGCGTATATTTGGAACTTGTATTAAAGAGTGTTATTACCGTCATCGGGAGTTCCCATTCCAAATCGTAAAATGTATAGTTTTGAGCTTGATTCTAAATATAATTGGAGTAAGTAACACCTACAGATGCTATAATAAGAAAGAAAACGGAGCGCGACAATCAAATACATAACTGCCACTTTCAATTAAGGGCGAAAAAGGAGGCCTGGGGTGTTAAGTAGACCCTGAATTCGTAATATTATCTTCTTATTGTTCATCCAGTAACCGGATTCTTTTTTGGGTCGTTGTGTAATGAATTATTGTTTACCATTCTAATGACTTGCTTTGCCGGTGTATGACGTTATTGAGTGTTGACGTCAAGATGAACTCATGGGGAGGAATAAAGATTTGTTCGAAAAATTAACACAGGACTTGTTATTTAAGTTTTCTTTGTTCGTTTATTCCAATGGTAGGGGAATCTATGATGCTATACGTGTACTTACTCGAGCGTTGCTGAGACAGAGAGAGAAATAAGCATGATCATGTACTTATCAACGTAAAGTTAGCCCTTGACTACAATCACACCTGATGGTAAGTGATGATGCAATCTAAAATGGAAGCAGGCTAATTTGTTAGGAGGAGGATGGAAATCCACACCCCTTTCGGATTTTACACGACATCGTACTGGAACGCTAAATCGCTTGGCGGTACTTCTTTGCCGGTAGGTAACTAGCCACGGCCGAAGCATCCCGTTAGCCAGACCTAGATCAATTAAGAAAACTTAAATTGGTCCAGCCGGGGATCGAACCCAGGACCTCTGCAAAATTCATTGCACCACAGAAGCTGTCAAAATATAAAATCTTAAACTAATTCATGTTGGATATCAAACCCAGGACCTCTTTATTGAGAACCATAACACTTCCAACTGCGAAAGAGAGGTATGTTGTTTGGTTGGTTTCCCAGCTTGTAGTTTGTCTACTATTTGGCTAATATCACAAGAGCATTTAACCTGGTGCTCTAGTGGGAAACCACCCTAATGCTCTTTGAAAACACAGGACAATACCATGCAATGTTTCTCAATAAATATATTCACAAAACCATTTATACTTTCGCGGATGCCGTAAGGTACAGTAAATCTGTTAACTGGAGTAAGATGCGTGCAAACTCCGGCCGAGTGGAATACCAACTTTATTATTTTTGGTACCATTCTAAAAATAGTCTGAATAACTGATATGTGCTTAACCCTACAGTAGTAGCACAAAAACGTAACGGGAGTGGTCGCGTGGACTACATATGTAATCCGTCACACTTTGAGGAGCTCCTGTGACACAATTATCTATTGGTGACTGGTGCTTATGCGACTCTGGACGGGTCTTTCAAACGTTCATTTGAAAGAAAGTAGAAGTAATACCTATAAGCTAAGGCTAACAGTTTTTCAGATATTTTTTATGTGTGGACTTATGTGGTCCATAGTTAGCGACCAAGTCTCGGTACCATAGGTCCACGAACTGTTCGAGGAACTCTTCTTCAGGCACTGAGGAATTTCGGAAGAAAAGATGTCGCGAAATTTCCCGAATGCAGCCCAGCCGAGTTGGATTCGGCAGTTCACCTTTTTCTCGAAATTGGACCTATCTAACTGGAACATATGTCATAGGTATATGTATTCGTCTACAATTTCGAGTGCAGCGTTCTCAAATATAACTGGGTGAAGTTATAATTGAGAACGTTGAACCAAAGTCACCAACATAGCTCAACGAGTTGCGAAGCTGAAGTGGCAATGGGCGAGGTATATAGTTCGAATAGTTGATAGATGTTGGGGTCCCAAAGTGCTGGAATGGCACTAGAAAGCGCGGTGTTGGTCAACCCCCCACCCCCAGGTGGATTGAAGACATCAAGCAGGTCGCAGGGATCCGCTAGATGCAGGCGGCTCAGGATCATGATGTTTGGAAGTCCCCACAAAAGGCCTATGTCCTGCAATGGACGTCCATCGGCGGATGTGATGATGATAAGGATGGGATGTAATCCGCGCGACCACTCCAGGGTTAAGAAGCATTATCTGTTGGATCTTACAATGTATTTCATAGTTTTAGTTCCTCTCTTCGTTTATTTTTTTGTTAAATAATACCACCCTAGACCTCTTTATTTCTTTCCATTAGAAATTATTATAGTCATAGGCAAGCCTTAACCATAATTACCACTAAAATAACGCCAGCATTCAATATACTTTCAATTATTTTGTGGCTGAAACATAAGGATCTACCTACTAAATAAAAGAGAGAGAACAATCACTCAACCCTTATTGATTATTTTTATCCGACTGCAAGAAGGGTTATGTCGCGCGTATCTTTTACGTATGTATGTAACTATGTAATATTCTTTATTACCTCATACTTCTATCTTCCAAACAGCTGAACGGATTTATTACGGGAGTTTTTGTATTTAAATATGACCAAGTTCATGTGGATCTATAGATTTCTTACTTCCGGAACTTACTCGATGTTTTTAACTTCGGTTTATACTCGTACGTGGATAGATGGAGCTCGACCGTAAGTAATTAAGTAGTTGAGCTGGTTCATTACAGTTGGAAATGTCTTCAGATAGGTGTTTTGTTGTTGTTGTTACGATTCTGCGAACTGTGGATACTTTTGATGTTGTATTAACTCTTAAGCCGTGATTTGGTGGAGTGGTACAATTAATACTGCCTTTTAACATGGCTTTGTAAACGAGTAATTTGTTCTCTTGAATTATTTATAGGCAAGCCGATGCCCCGCGGTTTCACCCGTGTAGTTTCCGTTCCCGTGATAATAAGGGGATAAAATATACCCTATGACATGCTTATAACGTGGCTTTTTAGTGGTAACATAATTTTCCAAATAGGTTTAGCAGATCCAGAGATTACTCCCTACAACACCATAAACTTAACCTGTTTCTAATACATTAAAATTTTACACTTCATCATTCCTACTCGAAAATCTGGTTGGGTCAGTGATTTGCATATGCGGCTTTGGATTATGATGTCCTAGGTTCAAATCTTGGGCTGTGTAATATTGGGATTTCATTTTAAGTCCTAGAATTCTCAGTAACAGCTCAAAGTTCGATTCCAGTTATTATCATTACCAACTGACTGTGTTAGTTGCGTAGCCAAACATTGTTAACCTAAGCCCACCAACCCGCATTGAAGGAGCGTAGTGGGTTCTAAATCCACTTTATTCTAAAGGCGTCGGCTAGTTGTTTAATATGGTTTTAGATGTCAATAAACGCGTGTTTTGCTTACTTTTTAGAGGATACAGAAGAAAAAATATAAATGTACCATTGAAAGTACGGTGTTGGGACCTTTTTTCTTCAATTTGTTGAATAATTTATAACAAAATCGGGTGTTTTCCATGCGTGATATTTTTTTAGGGGTTGAAAGAAGTACATAGTTCCGACTGGTAACGTGAGGAAAAAAATTTATATAAGGAGAAATATTTTGATAAAGGGTAGGTCTCATGGAGAGAGCTATCATATATCAATAGAGAAAAAGAAAGAAAATCTTTCATAATCATAAGATTAATTTTTTTCAAATCCTTCGCCGTTTCCCTAGTATTACTTAAAAAACAAAAGTATCTTTGGAACAAAAACACTCGTAGACATTTGTTGGCCTATTCACTAAATAATTCTTTATATATTAACACAAAAATAAACATCAAATCAAGTGAAAAATGTCTTCTACCTACTGTATGATAACCACTTAGTGCTGTCAGTAGGCACCAGACATTTATTATATAGAATCTCAATTTCGTGTATGCTAACTGTACGTTAAAGTTAGCGGTTTAGCCTGCAGAAGGCTTATTCACTATCATCGACGTATACAAAATTGAGATTCTATATAAAAATGTCATTCTTTGCTTACTGGTGGATATTATACAGTAGGTAAATAACATTTTGTCAATAGATTTGATGTTTATCTTAAAAGGTTCAATCAATAAAGTCCAAAATACTAAATAGACCAGCAGATCTATCAGATCACACAGTTTTCGTAAATATATTTTATTTTCTAACAATCAATTCAATAAACAATATAAGAATAAGAGGTCTGTTTTGCTCAAGTTTCTTTACAAAGTAGTTTTCAACAGAAAGAAAAACATTAAACTTACAACTTTGAATTAAACAGATTCTGTAGCATTCATAGAATTGTGGTTTAACTTAAAGCTCCAGGCCTGAAGCTACTGGAATTTGAAATACGCGAAACGAAAATCCATTTATTGTTTGTATAACGGACTAAAGGTCTGCGATGGCTACATACACTTTTTATTATTACACATGTTACTATTAAAGCTTATTCCTATTATAGGTAAGTACTGTTATACATTTTTTCTTTATAAGTTAAATTAGCCCTTGACTACAATATTACCTGATGGTAAGTGATGACGCAATCTAAGATGAAAGCGGCTAGCTTGAATTGAGTACGATGATAATCCACTTTCGGTTTCTACATGGCACCGTAACGGAACGCTAAATCGCTTTAGCGATCGCAATCGGGGGGGTTGGTCGCAGCGATTTGCAGGGAGCCGCTGGATGCTAGCGGCTCGTGATCGTTGTACTTGGAGCTTCAAGAAATTAAAAACATCACGAGGAAACCTGCATACCAGAGAATTGGTTAATTCGCTGCGTGTGTGAAGTCTGCCAATCCGCATTGGGCCAGCGTAGTGGACTATTGGCCTAACCCCTCTCAGACTGAGAGGAGACTTGAGCTTAGCAGAGAGCCGAATATGGGTTGATAATGATGCTGATGAAAGAATATAACCCCAGAGTTATGGGAAATACTTACAAGCACTCTGTATACATTTTTCAATTTATTTTCAATGAGGTATATCTGGATATTGCAGGCTTACGTTTATTTGTAAGGATTTATTTGGATTGTATTAATTCTGATATCGCTATTCGATTTTAGATTGCGTTTTTGATAGGCAATTGTATTGCAGGTTTAAATATTATTTTATTATCTCCGATGAATCCTCTATAACTTCTTGGTTAATGGGTCGAATTCAACATAGCGAGGTTTTGGTTCGATTCCCTTTGGACTGTTAATTGTAATTATTATTAGGTGTGAAGTGACTAGTGATTTATATCGTCGTTTTTAATTTGTGTGTTTGTAAACAGTACTCATCAAGAAAGGCTGTAGTATAGATGGCCTTTAGTAAGTACTGTTATCTGTAAGAGCTTAGCGTTGAGAGGCTAGTGTCGACTACGTTTGATTAAATATTCAGCAACTATATTTAGTTCCGATCTCCTTGGAACTGTATCTATTCTAGAATGATCTAAGTACAAATAAGGTTTGTCTCTATCTAACCGGAATGGAAGGCTTGTTCGCATTTCCATATATATATGATGGTCAATCGGATTGTGCACCAAGGGGTTTGTTGACCCATTAGTGGACAATCCGAATATAGGGTTGGAGAAATTACCTACGGCTCCGATAAACACACACAAGATTCTATAAAATCTTAACAACAGTTTGTGAGTACAAACTGTTGTTAAGATTTTATAGAATCTTTTGGTTAATAATAAGTATTTTTTTTATATTTGTCTGTCACCAAAAGCTTACTAAAACAAGACTTCAGACCCATATCTGATGATGATCGTTATAAAGTCATTCTCGTCTACTATTAGAAACCCAACCCATATTGGAACAGGGTGGTCTAGACTACAAATTCTTCTATCTTACAAGAGAGAGGTCTGGCCAATAAAAATAGGCTGAAGACATGAATTCTTGATACTCCAGACTCCGGAGCAGACTAAATTTCACTTCTGATAACGGAGAAACCGAAGCCTCAGAGCAGGTTCTAAGCTTTACGTGTCAAGGATGACATATACACAAAGTAACACTATGGATCATTACCGGAACGACCGCTTAACTTACTACTACAGTTCTACCCTCTAACCACAATATTGATCAAGTACAGCGCTGATACTATCCAGGGTACATGTAAACCAGGGTTATCTATTATATGGCAGGTAGTCAAGCACGTGCGAGATTACGGCCTGGCAACTGCTAGTAGCAGGTTTAAAGACGTCTTTTACAACCGGTTAATGTTCTCCTTCCTCGCTCGTTTTGCCTTCCAGCCAAGTAAGTAACAATGTAATGTTATTATTATAATGGCCTCACTATAAGGATAACTGACTCACCCAATTCCTTAACTCACTGCTAAACTGAGCAGCTAAAGCGTTCAACTGAATACACTTGAAATCTACCGTGAGTGAATCTTTTAGAGATCGTCAACTGACAGATATCCACAGACAAATAACTGACAGATAAACGACACGTACTCCTTGACGTTTCTAACAGATATCGTTACCTTATTAATATAAGATGGCGCTACTATCTAATCCTCCGACATATATATAAATATATTATGTAATTATACACAAAATTGTGTATGAGTGCGCTCAGTGAAATCGCTAAATTCGGATCGCTTTTTGCGCTGATTTTGTATGCACGTAACTTATCTATAGTATAAAATAATCATTGTTGATACTGGATCTTGATTTGACTCTCTTCTTGTTGTATAAATATGAAAATGTATAATTTTTGTCGTTAAAAAAGGCAAAAAGAGCAGAAAGAAACAACAAACTTCAGTATATCGTGTCCAATAATTTGAACCACAATACGTTTAGTAAACAGAACGATAGTTTCAGTAAATATACTTCACGGCACGCAGGCAATACACACGCAATTCGTACCTAATTAATGTAGACACACGTGTTAACAAAGCAAACTAACACAACTAAAATCCAACTAATAACTCAATTGTAAAGTTATGGAGGCTTAATTCCTCGTTTCAATAATAAGGTATAATTTATATGTGACACAGATCAACTCAAACATAACTATACTATAGTAGGGGAACTCGGGATGCTAAATTTGCAGTTATTAAAGCGTCATTGGAATAGATTAGATTTGGTAGATTAGATGAAAGGAAGAATAAATGGTTATATACTCTTTTCGCTTTCGGCGGTGGGGAAAGAAACTACAGACTTTAAAGACAGAAGAATTTTTATTACTATGGCTTATTGAAATCATTAGAAAACATGAGCGAATATTCTGAAGATTATATCAATGAAAATAAGTAAAAAATTAACCGCGCTCGTGGCTGGATAACAGAAATACAAGGGTTTTATTTTGTAACTTTGGAACCTTCCCATCCCTTTACGTTATGCTTAAATTATCAGATTTTCGAAATGCACGCCTTTTAGCTATCAACCTACCTACCTTATCTTAATCTAACATAGCCCAAATATCAAAGAAGTTTATATGCTTCACTATTTATATATCATCATCATCATCATCATCATCATCATCATCATCATCATCATCATCATCATCATCATCATCATCATCATCATCATCATCATTAACAGAAGAAGGACGTCCACTGCTGGACATACGCCTCTTGCATGGCCTTCCAAACAGAACTCTTCAGCTAGTACCTAATAAAGAAACTTTGTTCACATAAATTTGTCTTCAACATAACAAATAATCATTATTTTAGTGATTGATCGCACCTAAAGCGATCATGGAGCAGGTGTTTAGGGTAACGTAGGAGTGTAATAGACTTCTATGACATTGATTGATGCTCCTCTAAGCTATTACAATGACAAAAATGATGCATTCTCTCGGATATTTTCAAAGTTTTTATAGGTACTCGTTGAATATATTAAAATGTCCTTTTTCATACACTCGTACTGTCGTACCGTTTTGTATACGTTTCGAAAATTAAAAAAAAAAGGAACTGACAAATCTGATCGATAATGTGATCACCTGTTGATAGCGATTGTCATTCCCATATATTTTTTTAATTTACGAAGCGTTTGCGATTGTAGAAAGAAAATCGACGTCTTTCAGTCCCAGGCATCCTTCCATCTATGACAGCAGATATAAGATACAGCTTGGAGACATCATGGTGTTACAACGCAGTTTGGTGGGTTCAGGTTCACTCTCTCTACCAATCATTATCAAATCTTAACAATATAAATTTTCTTCTCCAATCCAGGTTCGAAAGTCCTCAGGGTAAGCAATACATTTCTGCATCTATGAAGTGCAGGCCACTGTTACATAACATTTTAGTTTTAACGTTCGTGTTAAATTGACGGCCTCCGTGGCACAGTGGTATGCGCTGTGGATTTATTTACAACACGGAGGTCCTGGGTTCGATCCCCTGCTGGGCCGATTGAGATTTTCTTAATTGGGAGGCTTTGGTCGTGGCTAGTTACCACCTTATCGGCAAAGAGGTACCGCCAAGCGATTTTGCGTTCCGGTACGATGCCGTGTAAAAACCGAAAGGAGTGTGGATTTTCATCCTCCTCATAACAAGTTAGCCCGCTTCCATCTTAGATTGCATCATCACTTACCAGCACTACCATTGTAGTCAAAGGCTAACTTGTAAAGAATAAAAAAAAAATTACAATAAGTAAGTATACTTCATTTTTCTGATATAGCAATTTCTAAACTTAAGTCACGGAACAGTCATCAGAAATTACGATAGATTTGTGTAAGTGTAAGAACTCGAAACGTATATTTCAGAACGCCACCCTCGGGAGAACGTATATTGGTGATATCAAATATTTCCCGGAAACTGAAGCCACTTCAGAACTCCCTTTGGGGTGAAAATGATAGTTTGCAATAAAAGATCACAGCTTTGAAGAATCATATTATCATTTTTCTTGTACAATGACGTATAATTTGACGTTTTATTGAACAATTGCAGGCGTTAAGGCGGAATCATATTTGTCTGACATGTCGTGACGCATCACAACATAATCTATACTTATAATAAATCTGTAGAGGTCAATTCTGTACATGAAATATATTTCCAAAATAACTATCAGGGGGTAATTAGTGGTCGATACTGAAGCCAAAATTGCAATCAGTAAAATTTTTGTCTGTCTGTCTGTATGTTCTTTGTAGAAACAAAAACTACTCGACGGATTTTAACAAAACTTGGTACAATTATTCTTCATACTCCTGGGCAGGTTATAATATACTACATCACGCTACAATCAATAGGAACAGAGCAGTGAAGGAAAATGTTGAGAAAACAGGAGAAGTTACTCAATTTTTTAAGCTTCCGTCGCCGTCGCGTGGTAGGGTATTGGTAGAGTAAGGGTAGGGTAGGGGTAGGATAGGGGTACGGTAGGGGTAGGGTAAGGGTAAGATTGGGGTAGGGTAGGGTAGGGGTAGGGGTAAAAGTAGGGTTTCACGCGGACGAAGTCGCGGGTGTCCGCTAGTCCATAATATACATTCTGTGTGACATCGTTTACACTTATGTGTTGTGACATGTTGTTATGGTTTGATGTGTCGCTTACAAAATGTATGATACCGATTCTGTTCTGATGCATCACGACACGACACATCAGACAAATATAATTCTGCCTTTACTTTTTGTTCAATGAATAATGGATTTATTTTGCTAATTATAATCCTTAAAAACCGATTAATACATACGGCATCTAAACCTGTTACGACTTCGTACGTTTCACTTCAAAATCAAACTCGCATGAATTAAATCTGTTGAAATAAAATCTAATAACAAAAAAATTCAACCGACTTCATAATCACAAAAATAAACTAAAAAGCGAAAAATAACGTAACGTATGTGCTACCTTCTGATTACTTTGAAGGCGCTTGTCGATTTGTCAGCGGTTTTCTGTTATTATGCGCGTCTCAATAAGCGCTTGAGAATAAAACAAAAAAACGGTTGTTTGGATAACACAGACACACTTTAACAAACTGAAAGTTGTCTATTTCAATTATTTGTGTAAATGATTTACAAAAAAAAAAAATAAAAAAAAAATCAAAAATCATTTATTTCAAGTAGGCTCAGTTTACAAGCACTTTTGACACGTCAGTTGACTATTTGTAAAGATTCTACCACCGGTTCCGAAGGCAGGTTCTGCTGAGAAGAAACCGGCAAGAAACTCAACAGTTGCTCTTTTTAAGAAATCATACAAAATTGTAATTTACAATTGATGACAACATTACAATTTTTTATAGTTTTACTTCCTGTGTGAAGGTGGAAGCTGATCCAACGGCCTCCAAGCATCTTTATCATTAAGGAACTCATCAATGTTGTAGTAACCACGACTAAGCAAATGTTTTTTATTTTAACACATTGCGTAAAGCTATGCATTGGCAGGTCCATCACAGTCTTGGGGATCTTATTATAGAAGATTACACCCAAACCTACAAAAGATTTTTTTACTCTTTGGAGACGATATGCAGAAATAACTAACTTATGCCCGTGTCTAGTAAGACGTGGGTTTAAATCTCCTTTTCGTTTGTACAAATTAATTTATTTTCGAGACATAACACAGTTATATAACAGTAATATGCTACTTGTAGAATTTCTATATAAAACGCATTCTTCCGGAAATATGGCCCCATCAAGCAATATTGCAGCAATATACTAGTCTCATATTTCAGCGTTCCCCTATTTCTCCTTACATAGTTGACCCAATTTATACAAGACGTACGGCTACGTTTGTGAGACCACCCTACTTCCGACTTGTGTAGAGGGCTCTGAAATTCTACAATATTAAATCAAGTTACTGGAGATATATAACTAAGTATAAGTATTTTACACTTCGCTGCAACCCAATTAAAAACACAGTTAAATATCAAACTTGGTATATGGGTTTCTAGTGAAGGGTTGCCATGAAGCTAAGGATCTGGCGATTTGCAACAATCTGGCGATCTCATGGTGGCGACTTGTTTCCGTAAAGAGTCGGGAGTAGGAGTGGGGTAGCGATCGGTTGGCGTGAACGACTTGCAATATAAGGCGCTCGTCGTGAGCTCGGCTTTTGTATGCTCGTGGCGTGTTACTTGGGATAGGCGGGGAGTGACATGAGTGGAAAAGAGGAGTGTTAGTTAACTATCAAAGACGTCTTTAACCCTACACACTACGTTCATAAGTGCGTGACTCCACTCAAGGTCATTCTCTGCCATTCTAGGATCTTATTTTGGTTACAGTTTTATTGGTAACTAGCATATATATGCTGTTGTGTTTTTATAGATAATTTTAAGGAGAACATTTCCGTCATACATTATTTCTATGTAGCTTTAACCATTAAGGCTGTACACGCGACGGAAGCTTAAAAAATTGAGTAACTTCTCCCGTTTTCTCAACATTTCTCTTCACTGCTCTGCTCCTATTGATCGTAGCGTAATGAAAACTATACTATAACCTGCCCAGAAGTATGTTGAATAATTGTATCAAGTTTCGTTAAAATCCGTCCAGTAGTTTTTGTTTCTATAAAGAACATACAGACAGACAGACAGACAGACAAAAATTTTACTGATTGCATTTTTGGCATCAGTATCATCTATCACTCGATCACTAATCACCCCCTGATAGTTATTTCATGTACAGAATTGACCTCTCTACAGATTTATTGTAAGTATAGATTAAGTTGTCCTGACAACTATTGTGAATCATAACCTTTGTTCTGAGTCTGCTAAAAATAAAAAAATAGATGTATGTAGGTAGGATCTAAAGCCTAAAAACTTGCTATTTTCGAAAGTTACTGCGATTCAAACCTATAATTGGCTACTGTACTTATCAACGTGTTTGCTTGGATGGACTGACAAAGGTTCAGCCATCATAAATTGAGGTTATCGCAGGCTCGTTCCCATATGCTATGTGAGCCTTAATAGCTCAACGGTAAAGCGGCCAAATACATCACCGAGAGGTGGTGGTTCGATACCCGCCCGCTCGCGCTGAACTAATGTCGTGCCCACTCGTGATACAATCTTTCTCGATCCCGACTAGTAGAGGGGAAATGGGAATATTGTACATGTTTAAAAATCATGGCAAATATATTCTTATTAAAACAAAAAAATCAAGCTAGATAAATTATTTATAGAAGAAACAATAATGGAACAAATATTGCCAAAGGCGAGCAATAACAGTTCAATGAAAGCGGGTTAGGGACCTCGAGCGATTACATGATGGACTCAGAGCCTGTAGTAGCTGGACTTGCCTCATTATATGGGCGGAAGGTTTGTCAACCTATGCTCCTATCATAAGAAAGTATCATAATTATCAACCCATCTTCGGCTCACTGCTGTCCACCACGCTGGCCCAATGCGGATTGGCAAACTTCACATATACAGATAATTACGAAAAGTCTCTGGGTTACTTACGATGTTCTTCCTTCGACGTTCGAGACACGTTTCTTTTAATGCACACAACTGAAAAGTTGGAGGTGCATGCCCCGGACCGTATTCGAACCCACACCCTCCGGAATCGGAGGCAGAGGTTATATCCACTAGGCTAACTATAAGAAAGTATACGATAGCCAATTGTCGAGCTTGGACTTTGGAAGGAAGCAGCTTTTAAGGTTTAGAACCTCAAACTACAAGGGTATTTTTTATATTTTTCTTAGCGTAATGTGAGAAATCATAATCCCAGTCAGCTTCGAGGCATCCTTAATCAAAAAAGCACTACGAGAATTGAGGATATGAACCCTTGAAAAATGCTACCTTTCAAAGTTTCAGCCTAGAAGGTTGCTAGTCTCTCGGTATTTTACAAAATATGTTTCGTAGAATGTGCACAGGAGCTATTTTACCATGGCACTACCAGAACTGGTACGAAGAGATTTGCTTCTTCGTTTCTTATACGCATGGCTAGGGTATGGAACTCTCTCCCGAATACAGTGTTTCCTAATTCTTACAACGTGATCATCTTAGATATAAGAATGAATAAGCAATTTTTAGGCAAACCCTTTCCACCTTCCACATCTACACTTACCATCGGGTGAGATCATGGTCAAGCGCGAGCTTGTTCCATATGAAAAAACCTTCCTAAAATGAAGTAAGTCTGACTATTGCAAGCTCTCGTCTATGGATTACGATATGAGTATAACAAAGCATCGCCGAATGAATGTCCATCTTCTCCTCTATTGTAGCTAAAACAGCTTTGTCATTTCGCTGGAAACGAATTTCGTTGTAATAAGAGATTGTAGACGTTTGATTAATTACGTATTATTGTTATTGAATAATAGGTTTTCGTTCGGAGAAAATGCATGTTCTGAATGATTTTGGTGAATGGATTTCTTAATTTAGAACTAAGATTAAGGCCCGGTTTAGGGAGGAAAGTCATATTACTAGAAAATGTTGAATTTGCAAGTGAAAGGACATTAGAGGAGAGGAAGGCCAAAGAAGAGATGGCTGGAGTGTGTAAAAGAGGACATGTGTGTAAAGGGAGTGGAGGATGAATTGACGATTTATAGAGACGAATGGAAAAGATTGACATATTTTTAGGGCCCCACTTAATTTGGAATTTCCCTTGCGATGAAGGAATATGATCATTAAGGACCGGTTTCGCCACTTTCTGATGAGTGGCGGATAATATGAATACACCATCAACAATATGACAATGATGTTTAAAAAAAATTGAATAGTAGGTTAATTTTTTACAGTGATCGTTAAAACTACATACAAAATAAAATCGTATAAGCTAAAAAAAGTAAAGTTCTTTGAAAAAAACTTGCATTGTAGTAGAAAAAAAACTAAAGTTTCATATAATTAAAAAAAATATTTCCGAATTAAATTAAAAATATAAATTTTTAATTAAAATTAAATCAACGTATCGCTTAGGTATGTATAATCAATATAACTTAAGAACCTTAAAAAATTTCGGTAAACATAAAAAATATATATATTGCTTTAATTTTGTAAGTCTATGTCATGTTATCAATCATTCTGTAGATTATGTCGTGGTATTTACGGGACATCCTGTATAATAAGCTGTTGTGTAAACCTGAAAGTTGTGTGTATTTACTATTTACTGGCAAGTGCCGTTTAAATGTTGACACAAACTTGTCAACATGAAGCTGCCGTATTTCCTACGTGTCGTCGTTCAACATCGAATTTATATGCTAATAAGGGAGTTCTCGAGTAAAGTAGGTCGGTATCAGACCTGCCTTATCCCGCTCTTCGGGCATGACATCAAAACTATGGGTTATCTAACGCTAGTAGGTATCACGAAGAAATAAAAATCAGAAAACATCATCATTATCAACCCATATTCGGCTCACTGCTGAGCTCGAGTCTCCTCTCAGAATGAGAGGGGTTAGGCCAATAGTCCACCACGCTGGCCCAATGCGGATTGGCAGACTTCACACACGCAGAGAATTATGAAAATTCTCTGGTATGCAGGTTTCCTCACGATTCCACTATTTAATTTCTTAAAATGTTCACAACTGACAAAGTTGGAGGTGCATGCCCCCGACCGGATTCGAACCCACATCCTCCGGAATCGGAGGCAGAGGTCATATCCACTGGGCTATCACAGCTCTCAGAATACATATCAATTTATTTTTTTTTGTTTAAAAAAGCAGTTTCCATACTGTTATATTTTCAAACAATTTTTTTAAACACTTCATTATAAAATACTAGATGTGGATTTATAACCTTATTGTGTACTCATAAGTCTCATTGCAGGGAGAGCAATGAGTGTTAAAATGTTTTGACGGCCTCCGTGGCGCAGTGGTATGCGCGGTGAATTTTACTTGACGGAGGTGCTGGGTTCGATCCCCGGCTGGGCCGATTGAGGTTTTTTTTAATTGGTCCCGGTCTGGCTGGTGGGAGGCTTCGGCCGTGGCTAGTTACCACCCTACCGACAAAGACGTACCGCCAAGCGATTTAGCGTTCCGGTACAAAGTCGTATAGAAACCGAAAAGGGTGTGGATTTCATCCTCCTCCTAACAATTTAGCCTGCTTCCATCTTAGATTGCATCATCACTTATCATCAGGTGAGACTGTATTCAAGGGCTAACTTGTAAAGAATGAAAAAAAATGTGTTTATTTACTATCGCGCTAAAAGCTATCAAGCAATGTAATAGGTACCATGATTCACTTACTTCAATGTAAAGGTAAATGTAAAAAATACCTTCTGGCTATATCGACGGTCGTAGCTAAAGTGCTCTGGTAATTGAGTAAGAGTCTCCTCTAATCTAATCACGCGAGAGTTGGTAAGATAGCGGTAAAAATTCTGACCATAATAATATTATATTGGTATACTTGTATTAGTATGTACATTGTACAAAATAATATATACTACCCAATAAACCTGCAGGCTAATTGATGCAATCTAAGATGGCAGCGGGCTAATTTGTTAGGAAGTGGTTGAAAATCCACACCCCTTTCGGTTTGTACACGACATCGTACCGAAACGCTAAATTGCTTGGCGGTACATCTTTGCCGGTGGTAACTAGCTATAAGCAAAGCCTCCCACCAGCCAACCTGGTTCAATCATGAAAACTTCAATCGACCCAGCCGGGGATCGAACCTAGGACCTCCGTTTTGAGAAATCCAGCGCGCATACCACTGCGCCACGGAGGCTGTCAAATACACATGTCATACAATACAACGAAAACTACATTTTGCTATACTCTGAATGCTGCAATGCCATACAGAAACCAAGAAACACTCAGGTAAGTTGTATCATAGACTTTAGAAATGAAGCTTTCACGGATAATAAAATTAATCAAATCACTGTAAATACAATTCTGTTTCTGTAATCCATTCCTTTCTTGAGCCATTTTGTTTCATTTCCGTTAAAAACGGGCCTTGTCGAAATCGTCAACTTTAAGATTTATTTGTTCAATTGTTGACAGGTAATCTTATTATCTGTCAGTAGCAGCTATAAAATGTAATAATAGAAGAAAATGTAATTTTTTATTAAATACCAGCGGACGCCCGCGACTTCGTCCACGTGAAAATCGATGTAAACTTTCAACTACCCCTACCCTACCCTACCCATTAAGGCTGCACACGCGAAGGAAGCTTAAAAATGGAGTAACTTCTTCCGTTTTCCCAACATTTTCCTTTCACTGCTCTGCTCCTATTGATTGTAGCGTGATGAAAAGTAAACTATAACCTGCCCAGGATTATGAAGAACAATTGTACCAAGTTTCGTTAAAATCCGTCGAGTAGTTTTTGTTTCTATAACGAACATACATACAGACAGACCTAAATTTTACTGATTGCATTTTTGGCATCAGTATCGATGACTAATCACCCCCTGATAGTTATTTGGGAAATATATTTCATGTACAGAATTGACCTCTCTACAGATTTATTATAAGTATAGATTTTTGTTCTGATACCCCAAGCCTGGTGATATCATAGCCCTGCGTACCCTCATAATCTGAGAGCACATTAAGATGTCGGTCTCGCTCATTATAGTATTTATTTTATAATTATATTATTCTCACCCCGCCAAGTCGCTTTGTACTAGCATGTTGAGTCCATGCTCCAAAAACCTTATTCTGTAAAGAGTAACGCCTTGTTTCGCACTGGAGCCATTAATTAGCCAGATGATAACAAATCTTGTTTCTATAATTTCCACATTACCTACTATAAATTGTGGATAGAGGCTCTGCAATAAATTAATATGGAAATGCTATTCACACGTTTCCTTTAACTCCACCGAATTTCTGTCTATGACATTACAATTTGCCGCTGAAACGAGGAGGGATATAATCCGCCGTCTCTTTCCCACACCCTTTGCAAATATCGAACGGGAAAAGTCTAGAGAAAACCGTTGAAGAAAGTACACACATTAATTAAGGATATCCAATTACAGCAAACTAACACACATGTGCGATTAGATCTTATTCTAACGCGCGAATTTCCATATAAATATATGCCAAATTACATACATTTATATGAAAATTTGGGGATGCTTTTGTTTAAAGGTCTTGCTATCTACAATAGTATAAGTAGGTACTATAATTCCACATAATAGCTACGAGTAGATTATAGTGGGTCCTGTAATCCTATTGTATTGTTATAACATAACAGTTAATGTGTAGTGTCTTGTAATAAATCTATTAGGATATACATACAACTAGGGGTCACCGAGTGGTCATAATTCGAGCTTTTCGTAGACGGTTGGAAACGACTTTGTACTTACAAACTTACTTACTGGGGTGCGATGTGCGATTCCGCTATTTTACACTCAGCTACGAACTTTTCGCCTAACACATCTTATTCGAATTTGACTTTATTAGTCGGACACGTAAAGCTGGCGGACTTAGATTGATAATGTTAGGTTTATTAACGACTTGCATACGCCGCGTGGTTCGGTTCCCATAAGAATACAGGGATAAAATATAGCCTATAGCACTCAGGGATGTGTAGCTTCCCAACAGTGAAAGAATTTTTCAAATCGCTTCAGTAGTTTCAGAGCCAACTCAATGCAAACAAACAATCAAATCTTTCCTCTTTATAATACTATAATATTTTCGACATCTGCTATCTTGAAGGTATTATTATTCTTCGCAACTTCTCCCTTTACTTGTGCCCAAATTAATTCTATTGGGTTATATTGACAGTGATATGGAGGGAGCCTTATTACTTCATGACCTCGTTCATTTGCCAGATGGTCTAAAGCGTAGACCTTCTGCGGGTTACTGGCTTTTACTTTTCTTATTAATTCTTCAATAATTTCGTTGCTGGAATATGGAATCTTTTTCTTTGTTAACCATTCTTGAATTTCAGCTTTCCTCGTGTTTCTTGTGGGTATCTTTTCCAACTGTATCGAATGATAGCTTGCGTTATCGACAATTATAACTGAGGGCTCTTCAAGTAGATTCAGGAATTCGGAAAACCATGCCATATATGTTTCGCCATCCATTTCTGTGTGGTAATCAGCATCCTTTGATTTCACCGCTTTAAATATTAGCTTCGCATCTGGAACGAAGCCAGTCCTTGCAGAACCCGCATGGCAAACTATTAATCTTTGGCCTTTTCCCACAGGCTGATTCTTGAAACCTCCTTCATCGTTGCTTCCAAGCCACATCCTCTTTCTTGCATGGTTTTGATTAATCCATGTTTCGTCTAGATAGAAACGTGGTCGCTGATCGTTAGTTCTTCTAAGTAAATCCAATTTCCTTAAAAAGTCCATTCTAGCACAAACAATATCAGTTCTTTCCATTAAATATTTACGTCCTTCGCTATTTTTCTTATACTGGAACCCAACCTCCTTCAGTAGTATTCTCATTGAAGTGTTGCCGCATTTAAAATCGGGTAATTGTTCACGGAATTTTTCTAAAATTTTCGCCACGGATGGATACTCTCCATTCTCATAAAATGAAGCTACAGTTCGCTTCAACACACTTTTATCAAAATCGTCAATATTAGTGACGGTTTGTGGTTTCTTAAAATTTGTTCTTGGTATACAGGTACTGCCTGATTGTGATACTTCCGTCTTGATTCGGTCCACTGTCGCTCTGCTCACACCACAAACAAATGCGGCCATTTCACGTGGTTTGTTGAAATTTAGAGAAGCCACTTTATTCGGATCACTTTTCAATTCATTGAGAAACAGGAATACGTTGTGAATCAGTGTTCGAGCTTGAGGGCTAATATCGCCATGTAATTTCTTCAGATCAACGTTAGAAAATAAAGTATCCATAGTGCGCAACGAGTAACACATGAATGTATTTATTTAATTGCAGTAAACACATTTATAGCAAAAAAAATACGCAATGCAATTACATTAGAAACCGACCAATCAGAATCGTCCAAATCATTATTGACTCATCATTAGCACGTGCGCAGGTAGCCGTTTATCGATAATTAGGGTGCGCAGGTAGGCGCGCTGCACATTCCTATCTTTTTTGACTTTTATGACCGGACGACTCAGATGATAACGCGCATACTATAGTATCTGACGTTAATCTTAATATCTCTCTCTCTAGTCGGTCCCTCATGACTGATGATCATCTTTCGGTATACAATGCTCCGCCATAACAGTACAATCGCTGGCCATTTGCGAAACCAATCATAATATATAAACGCGAAAGGTCATTCATCAAGATTACTTGAAAACCGCTTGACGTAAAAAGTTGAAATTTCGCAGGGAGTTAGTTCATAGGTAGTAAAGGTCCACTAAGAACGGATTTTGCTAGAGGGTTAGATTAAGAAGGTCTAAGGGCAAACGAAGTCGCGGGCGTCCGCTAGTTATAAATAATGACCGAGTCCGACGGCTTAACGTGGTCTCTTAGGGATGGGACAGGGATGTAACATCATCAATTTCCAAAAATTCTCAGCCCGGAGTCGAGTCGGGCTATAAAATCTTATAGCCCGACCCAGGATTCGATTCCACATAACCACTAGACAAACGAGGCACAGCTAAACAAATATTGAAATAGGGTAGTTTCTTTTGACGATATAAATTGGTCACACTCTTTAATTATAGAAATACCTAACCTTAACCTAAATCATTCAGAATTTGAACCTTATACTTCAAGGGAACTGCTAAAATAATACTTAACATTACGAGTATGTGTAATCTTATTTGGCTGTACTAGTATTCGTACAAGCCTCAAGCTCCAGCTTTTGCTATAAGCTTAATTTGTGTACATTTCGGTCCATTGCATCTCTGGCCAATGTAAATTAATTTTCGCTGAAACCTAATTTAAATGGTTAGGTTAGAGATTCGCTTGGTACCGATATTCGGTCTCGTTTAAACCAGAGTGGAAATATGGCATACATTTTAAGTTGGGCAATGAATTATGTATAAAATTTTGCTAATTTCATGAAAATAAATCCCTTCAGTAGCCACTTACTTAGATTTGAAATAAATACCCTCAGTATTAATCCGCTTCAACTTGTATCTAAACTAATATTATAAAATCGTATTTGATTTTTTGCTCGTTTGTATGTAACGATTTAACTCAAAAACTACTCAAGCGATTTTATAAATTCTTTCATTACTGGAAAGCTTTATCTTCCAGAGTAACATAAGCTATATTATATCGTAGTATTATATGTTGTATTTTTCAGATTACAGATAGACGGTGATGGTCGCCTGTATGACGTTCATAATACAACAAACGTTGCAATAATGAAATCCTCAATTGACCCAGCCGGGGATCGAACCCAGGACCTCCGTCTTGTAAATCCACCGCGCTTACCACTGCGCCACGGAGGCCTTCAAAAGTCATCGTCGTCGGCCGTCGAAGTTATGGGAAACACCCTGTATATAACTATCTCAGTTGCGTCACTAAACAATTTTTTTTCCTATAGGCAAGCGCCTGGTTTTGGTGCAGGTTTTGGTGGAATGCGCTTGCATAGAAGATGCCTATCCATTCTTAA
The DNA here is from genome assembly GCF_947172395.1 of Bicyclus anynana. NCBI lineage: Eukaryota > Metazoa > Arthropoda > Insecta > Lepidoptera > Nymphalidae > Bicyclus > Bicyclus anynana. The sequence goes on along the minus strand of NC_069098.1, from coordinate 5,379,245 downwards.
TTTGAATATCCATGTTGTAGAAAACGGAAGCTGGAAAGGCATTCCAAAATTTTGCAGTGCGAATCAGGAAGAAGAGCCGAAACGTTTCGTACGAATCCAAGGAACATCAACTACGTTTGGATGCAGACCTCTGTAATGCCTGGCAGTTTGGTAAAAAGGTGAAGAAGATGATTTGACTACATTAGTTTTATATGCAATTGCTAAGTCTTTAAAAACGAATTCTGAATAAATCGGGAATAGCAATTTGTCCACACAAAACCCTATTTATTTGTGTATTTTATAAAGTAACCAAACAATACCAAAAAAGGGTTGTAAAATTTTACGACCGGCATTTATTTTATCGTCGGAAACAGTAATGGTTGTGAATATCTCTTACAATTAATCCATGGCGAGTTGAAAACACAATTTAAAAACGCATTTTATCAACGGTTAACGGATCATTTATTACGGCTTCATGTAATTCTAGTACGTTGGTCTAGTACTTAGTCTATGGGTCTTTGTTTCTTGAGTCCGGTTATGAAATCTTGAGCTTGTCGAACCGGAAAGAACGGCTGATAGAAATTGGGTGAAATTTGGCACTAATGCAGACAATTATAGTCTAGAATAGAATATACTCATCTAGTATTCGAGGAACGAGAAATATATACGAGTTAAATCACAAAAGGCATAGCTAGAAGAAACACGGTACCCTAAATATTTTTCTATTGCACACTTTATGTTGAAATACGCGAGCGAAAACGCGAGACAGCTACTATAAAAAGAAATCTCCAAATAATCCTCTAAATCTGAATAATAAAATATAAATAAGTATAAAAGTGTACAAAGTACATTTTTATACATATTTAAAAGCTTACTACGAGTCTACGGCGTAGCACTTTGCAATTTGGTTATACAAGTCTGTTTGTTTTGTTATAATAAGTCATATCTGTCAAGTCTTTCTAGATGTTAAAACGTATACCCGTTTGACTTTAGCCGGTCTTTTGCGGGGTTAAGTAAGTAATATTATCTTATTTTTATATATTATACATCTTCTTTAAATTTTCGTTCGTTTTCTAAGATTAAAGAATGGCTTGAGCTATTCATATATTGTGTTGGTTTTGTTTCTACAATACCATGGCTTAAGTCATAAAACAAAGATTATCATCATAATCATTTTCAAGCGATAGACGTCGGGATATATGCCTCTCGTAAAGACTTCTCGGACCAAGGCGCTTTGGAACCCTCGTAACTTTAATTTTAAGTTTTCGAATAATTATTATCACCATTATCTTAAGTTTAATATTATTACCTGACGTTTCGAAAGAGCTTGTAAACTAAATCTATTTGAAATAAATGAATTTTGATATTGATTTTACCAATCACGACAGTTTTATGTAGTCGAAAGTTTAAATGGATTACACCACGGATATAAGAAGTATGATTAGCTTTGACGCTTTATCTTTTCTGTAACACGAATAGTGATTTATATAAACATAACAAAGTGATAATGCCGTAATCTAGTAGGTATTATGTGTTAGGCTTAAGATAGTGCAACGTATAGCGTCTCAATGGCGCCTAGCAGGATGTGCCCGCCCCAGGTCAGAGAACTTTGCCCAACACTGTTTATTTGCATTGTATTGTATTCTATATCAACATTAGTTCTAACAAAGATTGGGCGGAAAGCTCTTGAAATAATATATTTTATTTATGTCTATAATAGTTATGAGGGCAAACGTTTGTTTGTGTGTATGTATGTTTGAGTCTTTTTCAAGCGGAAACTACAGAATCAATTTGGCCGAAATTTTGAATCGTTTATCACAAAGGTTTACCCTAGAAAATTACATGGTTCCTCTGAGATTTGGGGAGAACTGAATAGCACGCAAACGGAGTCGCATATGTTCGCTAGCTTTTAACAAAGATGATATAAAAATGATAAAATTAGTTGATTCCTCAATTTTTAGGCACTATTATTTAATGTGTCGATCGATAAACTATAGTAACTGAAAATTATGGCATATTAGATTTAAAATATAGATTTGTCGTTTAATTAAACATATTCTAATTAAATTAACATTTGGTATAATAAACTTAGTCCGTTTGGAGACTTTACTACTCATTTAGATCGCGGAAAATACTTACAAAACCCAAAAAAATAACTCCGTATTTGCTCCTTTAAAAATCATCATAGATAATATTCGGGAATCTCCATAGGGTTCGATGAAAACGGAAATACAAACACATGACAAGTGAAAAAGGCCGTTATGGCCCAAATTCCATCCATATGTACATATCTGAATATGAATAAAAGACAAAGTGTAAACGCTCTAATACAATCGTGCGATCAAAAGCTAGGAAGTGAACAAAAGTGAATATAAAAGTGAATATATCGAACGAATCTGAATAAACATTTCTGTTATGGACAAGAAAAGCGTAAAAGAAACCGTGAACATGAATAGACCTTCGTTTACATTCACTTAGCAACATAACCATTTAGCATTCATTCCTTAGAAATGCTCGTCTTTTCAATCATTCAATATCTTCTATAGCCCTGTAACGCCGCTCGTAATATGTTCAACCTCTTTTCTTCCCACGGAAAATATACTAAAAGCTTGAGATTTTAATCGAAGGATAAGTACAAATTAAACTTTATAGATTTTTATATTTTGGTTACTAATAATTTCTGAAAATGGCAGGGGTTCTCAAGTATATTCGGCTAGTCAAGTGATGGAAGTTTCAACAACCTTGGACACTAAAGCTATTGTTGGAACTTATAGAGCTTTTATGACATCTAGATATTACATGCTCGATAACGGTGATGTCATCTGCCTGTCTTTTTAAAGCTGAGCCATATTCCATCTGCTCATGGGATATAAAACCAAAGAAGCTCTAGACTTGTTAGTCCAGGATATGAGAAACATTTTTGTAATAAACAAAAATAAAAACCCTCGCTGTAGTGTAAAGTTTGTTGTAGGCTCTTCTCGTAACTTTAATTTTAAGTTTTCAACTAATTATTATCACCATTATCTAATAATAAAATGCGCTGCGAAAGTGCTTGTAAACTAAGCATAATCAAAATAATGAATTTTTACTTTTTAATAATTAAATTTAATTATATAACGAAAACTTTATCAACATAAATACATGCATATTACATTACATAAAATATAATTATGTGCATACATACAGTCGACGGTTATACGCGTAATATTAAAATCGGCTAAAAACGAGAATTCTGTCGTGGAATTTTGCCAGCACTAACGGTGCATGGGTAACTGTATGAAAGTTAAAAACTAGAATAATTATTTCATGTCCGTGGTTTCATATTTTGTTTTCTATTTTTCAGCACGTAATTTCACAGGGATCTGAGAGTTTCGACTGGTTAAAAAGTAAATAAAAACTAAACGCTAACCGAGAACTAAACGATTTTGCGTTTTGTTGAGACGGTTTTGTGAGAAATTAATTTGATGTCAATAATTAAAGGGTACCTTCTAAATTATAGGGTATATCTTTTTTCTCCCTGCTTTTCAAGATTAGTAAAATTCCCTCTCTCTGGTCAGTTTATTTACTTAACAGTATGAAATGATATTTGTTTTTGAACAAAAAGTTTCGTAAATTTTATATGAGTGAACAGTTAGCATTAATATAAGAAAACTCTGGTGATCTTATAAGAATAATAAACACACAAAAATACGGCTCAAATACAGTATTTTTAAGTGCTTTAAAAGTTAATTAAACGTGGACAAAGTCGAGGGCGTCGTATAGTATAAAATTTCTTAATCGTGCACTCTTGGCAGAGTGGTCGTGGTTGCAGCGATGAGCGACGCCTTCTGTGCAATGCTCCGCCACTTTTGGCGATTGGCTGCATTTTGAGTACACTCCGCCAAAGATGATTGTGTAGCAGCCTTAACCAAATCCGTCCAGCGGGTTGGAGATCGGCCTCTGGATCTTTTGCCTTGGACTTGCCCTTGCACTACCAACCGTTCTATAGAATCATGATTTCTGGAGATGTGGCCAAAGAACTTTAAGACCCGTAAAAGCACAGTCGACGAAAGCCTTTCTTTTATCTTTAGTTCATTGAGAATGGAAATGTTGGTTCTGAATGCTGTCCAAGGAATCCTCAACAAACGCCTCCAACACCACATCTCCAGGGCATCGATCTTGCGACGGTCTTGTAGACGCAAGGACCACGTTTCCGCATCGTAGAGAAAGATTGGAAAGACAAGACACCTCATAAGTCGAACCTTCGTGGTTTTTGTGATTCTCCTATCTTTCCAAATCTTGCTAAGTTTATCCACTGCCGATCTAGTAATGGCACAACGTCTCCGGATTTCAATCTCACAACCACCAGTATTAGAGATAGTAGAACCCAGATAGATGTAGGTTGAAACAACCTCACAGTTCGCTATTTTGTCAATATCTGGTCTGTTCTGATTGGCGCGGTCCACAATCATTATTTTGGTCTTCTCTCTGTTAATGGCAAGTCCAAATTCAAGGCTAATTACTTCTAGACGGGTCAGCAGGTCTTCTATATCCTCTTTAGTTTGTGCAAAAAGCGTAGTATCGTCTGCATACCGTAAGTTTGAAATATTTCGTCCTCCCACAGATATTCCCTTGTCCCAGTTTTCCAGAACCATCCGCATTATGTATTCTGTATAGGTGTTGAAGAGGAGTGGAGACAAAATACATCCTTGCCGAACGCCAGCTTTGGTCTTCAAACTTGCAGAGTCTACCTTGTCCACTCTTACAGCAGCTGTGCCATCTACGTATAAATGTTGTACTAGATTTATAAGGTGCAGAGGTACTCCCATATCTGTTAATACTTGCCAGAGCTTCTTCCATTTAACAGTATCAAATGCTTTACAGAAGTCTACAAAGCAAATATACAACGGAGTGTTAAATTCTCTGGCCTTTTCTACAATCTGGCGGATTATCAGTATTTGCTCTCGTGTACCTCTACCCTTAACAAAACCAGCCTGCTCCTGAGCAATTTGACGTGACAGATAGGCTTGAAGTCTTGTATTTATGATCTGAAGTAGCACTTTACTTGCATGAGAGATGAGAGAAATTAGCCTATAGTTGTTACATTTCTTCGTTGAGCCTTTTTTATGCAATGGTATGAATAAAGAATGCGACCAATCCATTGGCCAACATCCTGTTTCCCAAATGTTGTTACAAATATTAAATAGGACATCAACGCCTGCTTCACCCATGGCCTTGAAAACTTCAATCGGTATCTCATCTACACCAACGGCCTTATTGCACTTCAGATGCTGGATAGCGGCACGCACTTCATCCCTCATTATTGATGGTTCCCGATCATTTATTTGATTTATCGGACAAAAGTCATCTGCCGAAGTGTTACCATTAGAAAATAGTGAGCTACAGTAATCTTTCCACACGGTGACAATGTCCTGAATTTCTGTTACTGGCATACCAACGGCGTTCTCTATAGACCAAGTTTTAGGCTTGAACTGACGAGTCAAGCAGCGTACCTTGTTGTGTAGATCTTTTGTTTCATACTTGTCAGAATGTTGTTCGAGTTCTTCACACAACTTTGCCAACGCACGATTTATATCACGTCTACATTCTGCCTGTATGGTAGCACTTATTTCATTAAGTTGGGATACTGACACACCTTTAGCCTTCATACTTCTACGATCTTCCACTAGCTTCCAAGTCTCCATGGACATCCAATGTTGTCTTTTAGCATTGTGAGGTCTAGGCTGCGATTCTATAGTATAAAATATGTAATAATTAAATTAAATTTATTGTCCTGCGACAACACCAGATGGTTAAAACTGTAATTCTGTTTTACTCATTAATTAGTGTAGTTACTACACAAGGTCAATCGGTCAAGACAATTAATCTATTTTACATACGAAGTAACATAGGCCTATCCCGTTCTGAGAGGAGACTCGTGCTCAGCAATGAGCCGAATATGGGTTGTTAACGATGATGATGATGATGACACACGCAGTGTAAAAGTCTATTTTTAACCCCCGACGTAAAAAGAGGGGTGTTATAAGTCTGACTTGTTTGTCTGTCAGTCTGTGGCACCATAGCTCCCGAGTCGATGAACCGATTTTAATTTAGTTTGTTTTTATGAAAGGTGACTTATGTACGAGTGTTTTTTGACATGTTTTTTGAAAATCAGTTGAGCTGATTAAAAGTTCTAGGGGATGAAAGTATGAAGGGGAAGAATCACCGAATGTCTGTAAATATACTCGAGTGGGGTCTCAAACAAAAGCGCATTGCAAGTGAATATTGATGACTATGTCGAGAGTGTAATTAATAATATCATGACCTAAGGGGGTTTTTCAAAATTTTCGATTTCATTAAACTATCAGCGGACGCCCGGCGTCATCCACATAGAACACGAATTCCTGTGGGGACATAGGATAAAATATGTTCTATGTTACTCACCTACAATGTAGCTCTCTCTTAGTGAAAGAATTTTTAAAATCGGTTCTGCGGTAGAGCCGTGAAATGTCTAAAATAAACTTGACTGCAATCTCACCTGATGGTAAATGATGATGCAATCTAAGATAGAAGCGGGCTAACTTGTTAGGAGGAGGATGAAAATCCACACCCCTTTTGGTTTCTACACGACATCGTACCGGAACGCTAAGTCGCTTGGCGGTACGTCTTTGTCGGTAGCTTAACTAAAAGTAAGAAGTGCCAAGCAAATGAAAATGTTTAGAAACGTGTCCATTTGTGTACTACATAGCTAATATTGCGAATCAATCACTTTGATTGATCTTCGACGGTTTGCCAAACATGTGAATTAAGAGCACGGAGCACTGAACTTGATTTATATACGATTGCGATTTAGTGTAGATTACTTGTACGTGCTAAGTGTGTGTATGTCTTCTATTGGATTGGTTCTCTCAGCGTTATTTAATGACACAGGCTTGACTTCAATCGCTCGGCAATAACGATGCAGTGCGATTGAAATGCGTTAAGGTTTATATCGTTCTGCATGGATATATTTATATTGACGTAGATTTTGTCAACTGTCAACCCTGGGAACTGAGCCGGGATAAGAGTATTCCTTTCTGTACACCTAATGATCGGTGTGAAAACGAAACAAGCAAAGCAATCATTCGTACATTTCTATAATGTACATTATGCTCAAGACAAATACTATCTACTTTTACGATTGTAAGGACTCTCGTCCTTACTATAAGATACACTGCTCCTCTCTACTCTCTCCTCTCGTCCTTACTATAAGATACACTACTCCTTACTCATCCCTACACTGGTATGGCAAGACCGCACACGACCACTCCGGTCAAGCGCCGGTGACAGACTGTACCATTGCCCCCACTACCAATGTACTTGAGACAGTGTATGCAGTATTGTGGGTATCTATTTAGTAGACACAAATACTACACCGACATTGACATGTACATAATTTGAACGCATTTTAACATATTATTGGTAATAAATATTTGACATTGCACTAAATTTAACTTATGTTAATGATTTTGACAGTATAAATTTGGCTTTATTATTATTTTATTTCATCAGTCACAGTAATTTTGAATTAGATTTGTATTGGTCATAGAATCATAAAATGTCAAATTGTATAAGCTATTAAGTTTTCTTTTTTTGTGTGAATAAAAATTAGGATAAGTTATAGGTACATAGTCTATTTAAATTTTTTATACACCAATTGGTAGAAAGTATTAATTATATCATAAGCTATCTTTATAAACCTAAAGCAGGTTTGCAAAGATAGCAGGTTTTAAGCTAATGAATAAATAAATTATTATTATTATTATTATTAACGATGATTCTGTGAGAATGGACGGCAAGGTGCAAGGTACAATAATACACATTGTACTGTCACCAAACTTCAAACATGTGTTTGAAAAATAGATTACAAGTTACGAGATCCTAATCCCACAATAAAAAAAACAAGTCCCTATTCTAGGCAAGCACTTACCAAAAAGGTAGGAGAAAGATTTGATTCTTAACGGTTGACTTTTTACAGACTCTTAAAAGTCCTTTTTACTTTAAGTAGTCTTGTTTTAGTATTGAATTCTATCATATAAGATAGAGTCTAGCTTAAAAATATAATTACGCTACAATCGTAAAGCAAGAACTAAGTACGAGTACTTAAAGTTATCTTTTAACTTAAAAGAACTCTTATAAATATCAGATTAGATAGTGAATTTAATAGCGAACCGCAATTTATAGACAATGTCTGAGTTACTGCTAAAACGTTTAACTTTAAAAGAGAATAATATATAAACTCTTATTACAAAACAGAATGGGTCAATTTATTTTCTCTTCACAGTGAACTCGCTGGCCCATGAATATCAATCTTGCTGGTATTCATTTCGTTCTTCTGTTACTAATTTTCTTTGTATATTGACCATTAAGAGACGTGATAGCCCAGTGGATGTGACCTCTGCCTTCGATTCAGAGGGCATATAGGTTCGAATCCGGTCCGAGGCATGCACCTCCAACTTTTCATTTTAAGAATTTAAACATCACTTACCTCGGTGAAGGAAAAACATCGTGAGGAAACCTACACACCTGAGAACTTTGTTAATTCTCTAGGTTTGTGAAGGCCAATCCGCATTGGGCCAACATGGTGGATTATTGGTCTTAACCCTCTCTTTCTAAAAGGAGACTCGTGCTCAACAGTGAGCGAATATGGATTGTTAATGATAATGATTGACTATTGTATTATGTATGTCGTGATCTCTTAAACAGACTCAGATTAAACTTAGTATTAATGTTATTTAAAATTAAAATTACGGGCTTGTTCCGTAGTATTTCTAATTTCATAGTGTCATCACAAGTATAGACAAAATGTATAAAGTATTGTATGACATACGACATATAACGATTTAAAAGGTTCATCATAAAATTTTATATGTATTAAATTAATTTATTATTAATTCTTTAAATTATATGTATTCAACCTGCAAAGCTTCAATACAATTAGGTTTCCATGTTACTTGTTTTTTTTTAATCTTTTGACGAAACGAATATCCATCAGAGCTTGGTGAAACGGCTTATCATATCAAAGCGTTGCGTGTTTCAATTAAATGATAGGTACGAGTATTTCGTTTCACAATCTTTTTCATCACTAAATGTCATTTTTCAGGTTCACCCAACTGAAATAGGTAAAGCTCACATTGTAAATGTTTCGAGAGTAGATCAAAAACCCACGTATTTACCAGGCGGGCATTATAATAAAAGCTTTTATACAAAATGGACCGTGCACTAAATAAAATTTAGCTACAATACGGACTATTAGGATAACCTTTATTTACTAAACATAAAAGAGGAACGGAGCTGTTTGAATACAAATACGAAATTGTACTGCTCTGTGTCTATTTATTCTGTTTTATTACGTTTTTTGATCGCGTTCAAAATAAAATTATATTTAAGAGTTATCAGCTATATATATTTCGGAAGGTGTGAATTCGAATCCGGTCCGGGGAATCCCCTAACTTTTTAGTTGTGTGCATTTTAAAGAATTAAATATCACGTGTCTCAAACAGTGAAGGAAAAACATCGTGAGGGAACCTGCATACCAGAGAATTTTCTTAATTCTCTTTGTGTGTGTAGTCTGCTAATCCGCATTGGGCCAGCGTGGTGGACTATTGGCCTAACCCCTCTTTATCTGAGAGAAGACTCGAGCTCAGTAAGTCAGTAGCGAGCCAAATAAGGGTTGATAATGATGATCAACTATAAAATGAAATTTTCACACAAGAAGTTTTAAAACTTTATTTAATTGTTATTAATACTCCAAAGATTTAAGATTTTATAATTAAAATAAGCGGACGCTCGCAGCTTCGTCCGCGTGGAACTTAATGTAAACTTACAACCCCTATTTCACCACTTTACGTGTTACGTGTATGTCTTTTTTATGATTTATAAATAAATGTTTAAAACTGCAACTCTAAAGATAAAGGACTTTCCATACAAACTTTCAACCCCTATTTCACCCCCTTCTCTTTTATTTTAGGGATAAAAAGTAGTTTATGTTTTGCTCCAAGGTCCCATTTACCATTACCAAAATTCATCTTGATTGGTTCAGGCGTTTAATAGTGAAAAGGTAACAGATAGATAGACAGACAGACTTAATTTCGTATTTATAATATTAGTATAGATATCACGCATACTTATAAATAAATCACAAAATAGGTTATACTAATAATAACGTAGCAAGTTAGATACGATATTGGAACACAAGCTTCACGGTTTGCTGAATAAGAAAAGGGAGACTGGCACACAATATATTACCCAGAGGAATACTGATAACAATATTTAAAAGGAAAACGCTCGTCACAGTTCGTCAATGATGTAGACCAGTCCATGCATAGTTGCCAATGATATTATATACTGTTAGATGTGTTACTAGCGCATGAAAAATGAGGCACTTATAAGAGGAAATTTAAAGTCAATTCAATGTTAGCTGTGGTCAACAACGAACTTTATTTAAACAAATAATACCTAAATATCGTCTACAATGTTGAGTTGTGTGTTCAAGAAGTATAAAAACTATATGTATTTGTCGCCGAGTGAGTTATTTGAATAGCTAAATCTACGTTAATTATTGTGATAATATTAGAATCAGGTTTTCATGGAATTGGGATTTAATTATTTACTGTTTAAATAAATAAGACTGTGAAAGATTGATCACGTGACTCTTGTCCAATAACATTGCGTCCAATATGGCGGGTAACCGGTACGCTTAACAGAGTGAGTGTGAGAGTCATATTCATAATATTATAATGGAATTAAAGACAAAATTGTGCTTGTGTGCGGTAAGAGTTGTAGCCTATTAATCGGATCACTTTTTGCGGTGATTTTGTAAGGACGTAACCGATCTATAGTATAAAATTATCATTGATAGTTGCTATAAAATATATTCACAGTAATAAAACATTTCATTGATTCACAGTAGCACGCTTGATTTTCACGGATAATTTGCCCTTTTGTCGTGAACGAAAGAAAACTCACAATAGAAAATGTTCGGCTTTATAAGGGGTCAAAGCTTCCCCTTCTTAAATCATTATTTTCCGGAAGAAAAATAAGATTGTTGTGTCACGGAACATTATTTTTATGTATTTTTTGTTATTATTCTCGAACTTGTATGCTAAATATAAATAAAAAAATGCTAAATATTGGCGTGGGTAAATTCAAAGAGAACATCAAACATCAAGTTTGTCACTTTGATGCCTCTATAGCCTTAGTAGCTCAACGGTAAGAGCGGTTGGACTCATCACCGACGGTGGTGGTTCGATCCTCGCCCCGTTGATCTATTGTCGTACGCACAGTCTTTCCCGACTAGTTGGAGGGGAAAGGGAATATAAGTCATATTTAAAAGATCTGGCAAATATTCTTTTTAAAACAAAAAAAATGTTTATTCGTGATACATTAATAGTCTAAGAGCCCGTGATCATCAGAACTTCTTCATTTTATAAAAGCTGAAAGTTAGTCAGCTCATGCTCCTACCAAAGTAAGTACGGTAGTCAATTATGGAGTTTGGACCGTGGTGATTCTGGGAGGATCCAGATCATAAATCGTCTAAGTATAAAGTGTAATTTTTTCATGTTTTCCTCGGCATAATATGATAAACTAGCGGACGCCCACGACTTTGTCCGCGTGGAATTAAGTTTTTCACAAATCTCTCGGCAATCATAGATTTTTTAGGGATAAAAAGTAGCCTATGTGTTAATCCAGGCTATAATTTATCTTTATACCAAATTTCAGCTTAATTCAAATTCGGTTCAGTAGTCGAGGCACGAAAGAGTAACAAACATTTATATCATCAAAATCATCAAATTTCAGGAAACCATGGATTTTTTTCTGTATAAAAAGAAGCCTTGTATTAATCCAGAGTAAAATCTATTTCCATTCCAAATTTCAGCCGAATCGCTTTAGTAGTAGGGGCGTTAAAGAGTAACAAACATCCAAACAAACATACATCCAAACATCCATACAAACTTTCGGCGTTTATAATATTAGTAGGATTATATTTCCAGTCGCCAGTTACTTAGCTTCGCGGCAATCTTTCGATAAACGATATTTATATTAAATTTGATATGAACTTTATTGATTTGTCAACTACCCTATTCTGTTTTTGCAGAGAAGAACAAATTAAACTTATTATTAACCATTCATACACTTACACAAAGTATTCAAAAGGTCTTTCATTTTAGTAGGTATATCATAGACATGGGAATCATACAGAGATAGAAAATAATAACGTTCATATTTGTCAAGAATAAATAAAATTTATGCCGTTATCCGAGTACGACAATGGCGTTGAGAAAAAAAGGTCAAAGTACCTATTCCGATTTCACTGAATCGAGAAATAATGCCAGTGTGATGAGGGTCTGAACTCCGCGGCTATGTATTGAAAAACGGTTAAGGTTTTGTCTGTCTATCAGATTACCAAATGGCCAGTTGATCTCTGACTTGTTTGACAAAAATGAGGGATTCAGAAAGCTTAAAGTGTGAGATTTTTTTAATTCTTATAATTTTTTCTATAACTTATTTATATTCATCATCATCATCATCATTATTAACCCACATTCGGCTCACTGCTGAGCTCGAGTCTCCTCCCAGAATGAGAGGGGGTAGGCCAATAGTCCACCACGCTGGCCCAATGCGGATTGGCAGACTACACACACGCAAAAAATTAAGCAAATTCTCTGGTATGCAGGTTTCCTCACGATGTTTTCCTTCACCGGTTGAGACACGTGATATTTAATTTCTTAAAATGCACACAACTGAAAAGTTGGAGGTGCATGCCCGGACCGGATTCGAACCCACACCCTCCGGAATCAGAATCATTATCTAATTACATTTCATTACAATTAGCTGACGTTTAGAAAGTGCTTGTAAACGAAGCTTAAATTAAATAAATGAATTTTGAGTTATGACTTTGACTTTATTTATTTTTAACTACTTAGCAGTTTTTTTTCAAAATTTTCATGAACTTCGAGGTAAAACAGAGCTGATATAAGTTTCATCATCATCATCATCATCATCATCATAATTATTCATTGAATACCCACAGAGTATAGACGATACAGATCTTTACAAGCAGCGTGTTATCTATCAGGCTATCACGCATTCATTCATCATTATTTATATTATACGCACCCAATGACATGTGTCCATTTGACATCTACTTGACGTATGTTAGTTGACATAATATACTTAATTGACATTCTATGTAACAAATGTCTTTAGGTGCTATAATATAAATAAGGTATAGAGTGAAATAATAATAAGTATAAGTGAGTATAAATAAGTTATTGTTCATCATCATCATCATTATCAGCCGATGGACGTCCACTGCTGGACAAAGGCCTCTTGCATGGACCTCAAGTATAACGATCTCGAGCCGCCAGCATCCAGCGATTTCTTGCAATCCGCTAGGTGGACCGAAGTTATAGTTACAGTTAGCGAATTAGCCTGCAGGCAAATATGGGCAATATTTCAATTATTATGCAATCTCATTGAAACAAAACGTGTGTGCAAAATTTTAGGATCAAGACTTCTTTTTTATTCTTTATAAGTTAGCCCTTGATTACAATCTCACCTGATGGTGCAGTCTAAGATGGAAGCGGGCTAACTTGCAAGACTATCTGATTTCAAATTTCATTGGTAGATAATAACATTTGACCTATTACCAGATAAGTTAAAAAAAAAGCTTGCACTATGTGGAAATAAATTAACGAAATAAATTAAGTTGAATGTTATTATCTGTACATTGTAAAATGTCGATCGATGCATCACCACGGTCCATATGGCGTAAATTTAATTATCGTGCTGCAAGAATTAACCGCACGCAAAAAGTGTACAACAAAATTGCTTTTGTCAATCAAGTGAATTTTCAATTTAAACATTTAATTTAATTTAAATTTTCTTTTTTTATTATCGCGCTAGAGCCTTGGAGAACGTATCAGGAAAAAAATTACCTAACCCTTAAAATACTGTTGTTACAACATTAAACACACACAACACAAGATTCTGTTTACAATGTTGTTTATTTTTGGCACTTAAAATCGCCATTAATATCAAACAAACGAAAAAAAAAACAATAAAATCGGTTGGACTAGTTTTGTATATGGGAGAATATAGATTATTTTATCTCGCGTATAGGCGTTCTCAGGATTCAGGTAATAATAACTTCTTGATTGTTTGAATACCTTCTTTTATTTCAATTACTTTATGATATTTCTATTGGTGGTGAAACTACTCTCGATTCGAAATTGCAGACATTGCAGAGAAGAATCGGAAACTCTGCAGTAGCTCTTTTCAAAAAATGTTGGTTACGAAACTGTTTAAATTCTACTCGACTTAACTCGTGATTCGCTGAACAGAGAATAATCGAACGCCAACATGAAAATAATAATGTCTCCTGTCAAGGCTTTCAAGCTTGGATAAAATAAATCTGATTGGTTCCCGCCATTTTACTTCAACCCGCGTCAACCAATCACAGAATGACAAGAATGACAACTGAGAGATCATTTAAAAACAAAGTTGCCAGCATGAAAATAAAAATGTAATACAATTATGAAGCTAGTTTGCTTAATCCTAACACGAGCAATCTATTTTAAAGTCTTCTTTAGCATGTAAATTGATTATTTATTTATCCAGCAAATAGAATTTATTTAAGCTCCATAACGATACGACGTATGTTACCCACGTCCATAAATTGCAGTTCGTTTACGACTGCTGTGAACAATTTAACACAACATAGCAGTTAGGGACCAGATAGTGAAAGTCGTAAAAAGGTTTTCGATTTTTATGTGATACCGATACACTGCTAGTTTAATTTTATATGCGTTAGTTATATACTTTGGTAAAATAAAAGAGTTTAAGTATTTGCAGCTTTATTTTTGTTTTATCTATAGTTACTAATATTATAATTATTATCTTTATCTATACTAATAATAAAACTGGTCGAATTATATACATTTATTCGCAATTTGAGATTTTACGTAAACCATTTGTAACAACCAACGTTAGCGTGGTATAAAGGACGCCAGCGCCACCTAGAATCTATACTTATAATACGATTTCTGTACATTGAAGTTATTTAAAAATTTTGTTGGGGGTGCATTATTTAATCGATACTGTAGCTAAAAATATTTTTTTTCGATTTTTTGTCAGTCTGACAGTCCGTGTTTTTTTGTTATTCGGGTTTACATGATTATTATTATTATGCGGTACTACTGAATAAATTCAAATAAAACTTGGTACGGTTTAAGACCATAATACGGAGAAGGTAATAGGATACTTTTTATTGCGAAAATAAAATGAGAAGGAGGCGTGAAATAGAGCGGATGAGTTTCCTCTCAGAGGAGACTTGAGCTCAGCAGTGAGCCGAATATGGGTTGATGACGAATGACAATAGACTAACGGGGCGGGATTCGAACCACCACCCCTCGGTGATGAGTCCGACCGCTCTTACCGTAGAGCTATTGATGATGTTTCCAAGTAGACGAAGCCACGTGTGTCGACTAGTAGGTAATATATGTAGTAATATTGTACATTTTTCTATAAATGGCAGGCTTTTACGATGTCTGCGAGCAGATTAACACAACATCGCAGTAACAAACTAGATAGCGATTGTCGTAAAATTGTTTTCGGTTTTTATGGGAAACTGTTACATGTATATTATGTAACACTTATACAGTCTAAAGGAACCCGACCATTTTTCGCAAAAAAATTAAGAAAATTCCTATATTTTATAGTTGTTGTTTATTGTTGCAGCAACAGTGCAGTTGTTTATTTTATCTATACTTATAATAAATCTGTAGAGAGGTCAATTCTGTACATGAAATATATTTCCAAAATAACTATCAGGGGGTGATTAGTGGTCGATACTGATGCCAAATATGCAATCAGTAAAATTTTTGTCTTTTTGGCTGGGCAGGTTAAAGTATACTTTTCATCACGCTACGATCAATAGGAGCAGAGCAGTGAAGGTAAATGTTGAGAAAACGGGAGAAATTACTCCATTTTTTAAGCTTCCGTCGCCGTCGCATGGTCCCTACCATAGGGGTAGTAGGATATGTGTAGTTTAGGGGTAGGGTAGGGGTAAGGTAGGGGTAGGGTAGGGGTAGGGTAGAGGTAGGGTAGGGTAGGGTAGGGATAGGTGTAGTAGTAGGGTTTCACGCAGACGAAGTCGCAGGCGTCCGCTAGTTTTAAATATGTGTATTTTGTTGAAATGGTGTATTTTATAATGTATTAGTATAAGTATTTTTGCCTATATCTTGATTATGCAGCTTAAGTACAACTGATACTATCAATTATTTAATAAATGTCACTAATTTGGACGTAGTAACGGCTCATTATATCAAGTCAGTCAGTGTGATTATGTTATTAGTTGTTATTAGGGCCCAGCTGTGTGTGTATGTGTGGGTCCAGCTGTGTAGGAGTGTGTACACTAATGTGAACACAAACAATACTAACCTTGTTTTCGTCATCATCATCATCATATCAGGCGATGGACGTCCAATGCAGGACATAGGCCTTTTGTAGGGACTTCCAAACATCACGATACTGAGCCACCTGCATCCAGCGAATCCCTGCGACTCGCTTGATGTCGTCAGTCCACCTGGTGAGGGGTCGATCAACACTGCGCTTTCTAGTGCGCGGATGCCATTCCAGCACTTTGGGACCCCAACGTCCATCTTCGAACAATGTGCCCCGCCCATTGCAACTCCTCCTCCTAACAAGTTAGCCCGATTCCATCTTATTACTTCCCATCTTCCCACTTACCATCAAGTGAGATTGTGGTCAAGAGCTAACTTGTGAAGAAAAAAAAGAGTTGGCTCCAGAACTCCGAAACTCGAGATCCGAAGCCATATACGTTAACCACGGGACCAAAGAGGAAATGAAGTCGAATCAACCGTACATTAGTATTTATTTACTATCGCGGAAAAGCTATCAAGTAATGTAATACCATGATTCACTTACTTCAATGTAAAGGTAAATGCAAAAAATACCTTCTGGCTATATCGACGGTCGTAGCTAAAGTGCTCTGGTAATTGAGTAAGAGTCTCCTCTAATCTAATCACGCGAGAGTTGGTAAGATAGCGGTAAAAATTCTGACCATAATAATATTATATTGGTATACTCATATATTACATTTTACAAAATAATTACTATCCAATGACCTGCAGGCTAATTCACTTACTTTGATGTATGTCGTTCGTAGTTGACATATATACGAAATTGAGATTCTATGTAACAAATGTCAATCGGTGTCTCGTCATCATTATCATCATTATCAATCCACATTCTGAGCACGACTCTCCTCTTAGAATGAGAGGGATTAGGCCAATACTCCACCTCGCTGGCCCAATGTGGATTGGCAGACTTCACACACGCAGGGAATTAAGAAAATTCTCTGGTATGCAGGTTTTCTCACGATGTTCTCCTTCACCGTTTGAGACACGTGATATTTAATTTCTTAAAATGCACACAAAAGTTAGAGGTGTATGCCCGGACCGAAATCGAACTCACACTCTCCGGAATCGGAGGCAGAGGTCATATCCATTGGGCTATCAGAGCACAATAGATAAGTGTGTTCATAGACAAAAGATACTCAGGGATAATGAACACAAATAATGGATACCAAATTCGCAATGAAATACGAATCAAGTTCACTGAACCACGCCCCCAATTAGTATGTGTAGCCGACAGGGAATCGATCAGTGTGAACGATTTACACCAATCGTGTTTTAGTCATTCAATCAAAATGTTTTATACATTACATTAAATGTTTAATGCCTGCTCTTTAATTTGGCCAACACGGCGGTCAACAGGACGGCCAATACATTGGCCAGTGCGTTTTGAGATGTGTGTTTCTGTTTGCCTTTGGGTTTCAATTTCGAAACAATCACAATGTTGGCCATCGTACAGAGCGTATTGGCCAACTTGTTTGCCAATACGTAGAGAGTTGTCTCGTGACCAGCTTCGTTGGTTTAGCCTATCTGGTTTTGAATTACTATGTTTGTAGGTATTCAATACATCTAAATAAAATCGAAGTGTCAGTCTGTAATTTCAAAATAATTACGCTTTATCAAGTGATTTTAGTTATTTAGTTTTAAAATTTTTGTCTGTCTGTTTGTACGGGCTAATCTTTGGAACGGCTGAGCCGATTTTAACGAGACTATCACTGATAGGTAGAGAAGGTCGAAGTACAGGTTTATTTTTATCTCGGAAAAATACACGGGATTTGTGAAAAAAGGAATCTTACGAGTACGAAGCTGCGAGCGTCTGCTAGTAATGACTACGTACGGTCTCCCTAATAACAAATTACATCAAAAACAAAAACGGTATATTATTTATATTTATATTTTTTCAAGCTTTATCTTTTATTTTTTTACCTTTAATAAAATTCTTCGGAGATCCGGTTTTAACTTGATCCTTTAGAAATATTTTTATTAGCAATGTTTACCGAGTAGGTAAGCTCATGAATAACAAATGCATTCATGTATAATAATCGACGAAATAGGAAGTTTTAAAAGTTTACACGTTAACCACTCTTTGATGATAAGGTATTTTTTTTTATATTCTTTACAAGTTAGCCCTTGACTTCAATCTCACCTGATGGTAAGTGATGATGCAGTCTAAGATGGAGGCGGGCTAACTTCTAGCTTGTTAAGAATAAAAAAAAGGTATATTCAACAACAATTTTATAATTTAAAATGTTAACAAAACCCCGACATTAAATAATATAATTAAAATGCATATCCTGTCATCATCATGGACAAATGATAATTTCATTGGAATGGCTTATCTTACTACCTATCCTACCTACGTAATACATATGTAAGTAGCTGATTTCTATAAAACCCTCTATGTCTTAAAACCGAACCGCGTCCAAACCGCTCCAGCTTGCTATATTTCAAAAGCTACAGGTACACAAACACATAAACACACAGATACAACACACGGTTAACTAATAACACACCTATTTTGCGTAGGGGGTTAACACCCCACACCAGTCACAAATAAAAGGAGATCTAGGAAAAAAAGCTGACTGCGACACCCTCAATTCCATGTTTAATAACACCAAGCGACCTGCAAACGATAAAGTGCTCTAATAAATCAGTCCAGTGCTTCCCCCACAGATTTTCACGTAATAACAAGTCGGCTCCGGGTAAAACTCCGTAATTTATGTCGGCCGGATAATCGATGCGTGACACTCTATTATATCAAGTGTACTAGACTCATGGGCTATTGATTTGTGCTTAGTTTTCTAGACTTCCCGCCCGCACTTCCATTCAATAACTTAACGAGGCGCAAGCTTACGTGGCGTGGCATGCTTAGAAAAGCCGATGAATGGACGGGTCCTAAGTGTTGGAATCGCGACCTCGCACCGCAAAGGGCAGTGTTGACCCATTCCCCACTGGATGGACCAAGGATATCAAGCGGGTTGCAGGGACTAGCTAGATGCTGGCAGCTCGAGACCGTGCTGTTTGAAAGTCCTTACTGGCTTAAGTTCAACACTCAGAATATATAAAGACACTTCTGTAATCTGAGATTTAGCAGCGGAAGTTCATTGCGTAAAAAAACTTTTCGTCGATACTTCTTACGTACACTCCAACATAGCTCGACGAGTCGTAAAGCTAAAGTGGCAATGGATGATGGGGCATATAAAACCGATTGACTTTGACATTCCGGACCGAAATATTGGAATGGCGACCCCGTACTGAAAACGCAGAGTTGGTTGACATTACACTAGTTGGATCAACCACATTAAAAGGGTTGAAGGTAGTCGCCGTACTTGTATACAAGTGGCTCGTGACAGAGGTGTTTAGAATTCCTTAGTTGTAGTATCTTCGTATAGAGTGGCTCGTGACAGAGGTGTTTAGAATTCCTTAGTTGTAGTATCTTCGTATAGAGTGGCTCGTGATAGAGGTGTTTAGAATTCCTTAGTTGTAGTATCTTCGTATAGAGTGGCTCGTGATAGAGGTGTTTAGAATTCCTTAGTTGTAGTATCTTCGTATAGAGTGGCTCGTGATAGAGGTGTTTAGAATTCCTTAGTTGTAGTATCTTCGTATAGAGTGGCTCGTGATAGAGGTGTTTAGAATTCCTTAGTTGTAGTATCTTCGTATAGAGTGGCTCGTGATAGAGGTGTTTAGAATTCCTTAGTTGTAGTATCTTCGTATAGAGTGGCTCGTGACAGAGGTGTTTAGAATTCCTTAGTTGTAGTATCTTCGTATAGAGTGGCTCGTGATAGAGGTGTTTAGAATTCCTTAGTTGTAGTATCTTCGTATAGAGTGGCTCGTGATAGAGGTGTTTAGAATTCCTTAGTTGTAGTATCTTCGTATAGAGTGGCTCGTGATAGAGGTGTTTAGAATTCCTTAGTTGTACTATCTTCGTATAGAGTGGCTCGTGATAGAGGTGTTTAGAATTCCTTAGTTGTAGTATCTTCGTATAGAGTGGCTCGTGATAGAGGTGTTTAGAATTCCTTAGTTGTAGTATCTTCGTATAGAGTGGCTCGTGATAGAGGTGTTTAGAATTCCTTAGTTGTAGTATCTTCGTATAGAGTGGCTCGTGACAGAGGTGTTTAGAATTCCTTAGTTGTAGTATCTTTGTATAGAGTGGCTCGTGATAGAGGTGTTTAGAATTCCTTAGTTGTAGTATCTTCGTATAGAGTGGCTCGTGATAGAGGTGTTTAGAATTCCTTAGTTGTAGTATCTTCGTATACCGCAGTAACTAAGTTTGCACGTCTTGTACTCAACACATCATAATTGTATACCCATAATCATCATCATCATCATTATGGGCATATGGCTCTTCTTCTTTTTCCAAACACCACGATCTCGAGGCGCCAGCATCAATCGATGCCCCAACTCCCTGACTACTGGTATCCTGCTTTACCCGCTTTCGAATCAGGAAAAATACATCTAAATAGAAATACTTACCAAAGGGATAGGAGAAATAGTGTAAATAACAAACATCCGGCACAAACTCACTTAAATGCAAAACTAAAATGGTTATAAATGGTAAAATAGTTGCAAAACTACGGCCAAAAGCTAGGTCTTTATGATCTAGCCACGCATTTAGTCTCCAGAGCACTACAAAGGATCCAACAAACATTATATAGACCGATAAACACATTACCTTCCGGCGGTTGAGTGAAACACTTTATGTGGTACCATTGAGTAATTAATGAAGAACTCTTTGAAGCGTAATGTGGAGCTTTGTTAACTTTCGTGTACAGAGGAAAGTAGTGGATATTGTAGTGAGTTAATGTGTCTGTGAATTGAGGAATAACAAAACAAACTACTAGGGTAGATGAGTTTTTTTAGAAATAAAGTTATTTCACTACTGAATCAAGTATTTAGGAAAATATTTCTTATTAGTTTATAATAGAACGATTTACATGCCATATTCATATCAATCTCATTATCAACCCATTTTAATTGTTTTGTAAATCTTTAGTAGCTATTTTGATTATTTAAATAATAATTTGCTTTTATTATAATAATTGCTTTTTGTTGATTGAAATCTAAATTGTTTGAAGTGGGATTCTGCATTGTTAAGATTTATAAATGGATTGGTAGGTAATACTAGAATACTAGTTTTTCAGACAATATTTTTAGGTCGATGTAATTTCGAATCTTAGTCCAATAAGAGTGCTAAAAGCGAAAAACAATTCACAGTATTTGAACGAAACAATAAAACACTTTGCAAAATACCAAGTCATGCTCCATTTGTCATTCCGCCGATTTATAATCTGACAGGGCCAGAGAGTCTCATCTATCGCAGATCAGAGGTCAACGCTCCAAAAGCCATTGTGAATCTTGACAGACATCTCCGAATCTTAGCCAAAATTCAATATCTAACCTCAGACCCGTGTCACGTGTAGGTTGATCCGCAGTTGTGGTTTAATTTATTGTAAATTCGGATCAAGTGTGTTTGACCTTTTTACTGGCTTGAAAAAGAAGGTTGTTTTAGTCATATTTATACTACAGCCTTTCTTGATGAATACTGTTTAGAAATGAAGGTAGAAACGCATGTCATTTCATAACTTATTTATTTGAAATTGTGTATGGTTTGTTTATAAAATGTTTATATAAAATATATTACCCATATCTAATTGTTCTAAGCGTATTAATCAAATTTATTTTCATTAATTTAAGAACAAATTAATTATAATCATTATTAGGTGTGAAATGACTAGTGATTTATACCCCCATTTTTAATTTGTTTGTTGGTAAACAGTACTCCTCAAGAAAGGTATTTATATAAGTGTATGTTATAACATATTAAAATAACAATATTCTTCAATATTCTTATTTTTATATGTTAAATAAGAATTAACTACACATTATTTTTATAATGGTGCCCGCAGCTTAGTATTCTGTATTGAACAGGTTGCCGAGAAGTTAGAGGCACATGTAGCTCAAGACATATTGTGACGTAACGCGTAGCAGCGACAGTGGTTATACCCTTATTTTCTGGTTGAGGAAACATATCGAGCAGGTCCCAGGACTTGTGACCTTGGGAGTGGGCTTAAGGGATCCCTTTAGAATACATAATCACTCACCTTCCCTGCCCGACATGTTTTATGATCAACTAGCGGACGCCCGCGACTTTATCCGCGTGGAATTCAGTTTCCATAAATCCCGCGGGAACCGTGGATTTTTCCGGGATGAAAAGTATGTGTTAATTCAGAGTAAAATCTATTTCCATTCCAAATTTCAGCCAAATCGCCTCAGTAGCCACAGCACAAATGAGGAACAAACATACTTACACACTTTCACATTTACACACAAACTTTCGCCTTTATAATATTAGTAGGTTAGTAGGATAATAATTACAACATAAACATTATAAATAATCATAACATAAAACATTATTGCACAAAATCACTAACGCGACTGGCAGCGTGACGGTGTCCATGCTGTCTAACAAACAACTGAGTTCAAGTCATCAAATACCCTCTTATTTATACCAACACTGATAGCTCCCCTCCACAAAAACATAAATAAATGTTTTTGTGGACGAACTTGTAACACTATATACTCAGGTCTACTAGCGCAAACTTTTAATATTTTCTTTATAAATAAGCTTGTTATTTATAATGTCAAATATTTAACAAAGTGGAAATTTATAAACCTTAATGCAAAGAAAATTTATAAAGCAAAGGGCCTAATAAGCTGGAAATTTATAAAGCGGAATAATTGAGTTTACACTTAGATCCAACCTCTTGGTTGGCCCGTTTTATACACAAAAATACACCCTGTATTCAGTGTATTCTGAAATTAAGGTCGGGAAAATATGAGCTTGTGAAAAATCTTAAATATATAATAGCTCAATAAATATAAATTATGAGGCGTTCACAAAGTAAAAAGCTGTTTTAGCTAAATTTTTTACAAGACTATACCGTACCTACTTATCTTTGCTAAACGAAAATCAGAATTTTTCAGTATATTTGTAAAATGTACTCGCAGTAGCAGGCCTAACAAACGTTGTATTGTCCTAATCAATATCAATCATAATGTCATCATAATCGTAATCAATTTTTTGGCGATGCGAAAAAAAAAAGAATTTTCAAAATTGGTTAGTAAATGACGGAGTTATTGGGTAAAAAATAAGTTATGAGATAGCTAACAGGGTTACTGGGCTGGCTAATAAAAATTTCTGAGCGTAGGAACGAATAAAGTAATAATGAAGCAACAGTAAGAAAAAACAGCCGGTTAATAAACATTTTTGATGAACTCTCCTCCTCCCAACTCGTATTAGTAAAATTTTTATTACTCAGTAACCCTGATAGCTACCGAAATCAAGAATTTTCGTAAATAAAGTATTATAGCATTACCTGCATTCAGTTTTATTTCAAACTAAATGTTGAACAATATCTTAAAAAGGTTTGTCTTACGAGATAGCCTTAAAATAGTCCCAACTTGGCTAAAGACTTAAGTACAAGTAACCTAGTAAGTAAAGGTAAAAGGTCCCTCGTTGATGCAATAATACGGTTTATTCTAAGAACATATTATGTTATACTAGATAGAAGCCCGCAACTCTGAGATTTGGTTTTCGCAAATCCTGAGGGAAACATGAATGTATCCTGTATAAAAAGAACCTACGAGTAGTTCGGCTGCAAGGTTTAATTTATCTCTACACCAATTTTCATCTAAATCGATCATGTGGCTTAGCCGAGAACAGACAGGCTTACTTTTGAATTTTTAATAAAAGTATGGATACCCTTTTTTAAGGTTGTGTCAGACTTCAACCGACTAAAACCCCACGGTGTTCCGACTCGCCGCCTGATGACTGAGCCACGGGAACATTTCATAAACTACCGCAACAAGTATGGATACCCTGAACTAAGACATTATGATCATTATCAACCCATATTGGGCTCACCAAACGCGACGCGGATTGGCAGACTTCACTAACGCAGAGAATTAGGAAAATTCTCTGGTATGCAGGTTTCCTCACGATGTTTTTCCTTCACCGTTTGAGACACGTGATATTTAATTTTTTTTAAATGCAAAAAAGTTGGGAGGTGCATGCCCCGGACCGTATTCGAGCCGACACCCTCCGGAATCGGAGGTCATATCCAAGGGGCTATCACGGCTCACTGGAAGACATTATATTATAGTTTATTTTTCAATCTATAGAGTTATGTTTTTATAACTGACAGGTTCTGTCAGCCTCTTGTTTGTATTTTATAAAACTAAAAATAACAAAGGAAGCATAAACTAACAACGAAACAATGAAGTTTTACGATAACATAAACCAATATAAATTTGCTTTTAATTACATTTGACAACCACATCCGTAAATAACTATTGTAACAATAGTTGAATTTGTTTGTTTTAGAAAAAACTTTTTTTGCAATGCATTTTATTTAAGGCTTCATTATAAATACTCGTGGATTGAAAGCCTTTGAAAACCAGACTTTTCGCTATAGAGATAGATCAAAATGAAAAACTATTTCTAAGCAGTTTGAGTTGAATCAGTAAAAAGTTCAAAAAAAATCCTAATAAACAACTTAACAATTTTAAAGCATGTAAAAGCATTTCCGAGAAATAATTACGTAATTTACTTTACTTTACTGTGCTTTGGTGGCGGCAGATCGTTCATTTTATGACTCGTATTAATTATTGTTTGATTTTCCTTGTTAATTTAGTTTCCCATAAATGTTAATTTTGTTATTTTATTACTCTGTTCGTTCTTGTTTCATTATTTTATTTTACTTTGTATTCATGTATAAGTTTTAAGTTAAGACACGTCACGTAGACACGTCCTTGAACTCACAAGGTTTCACCTGAAAACAGCGCCACAGCTCGCTGTGGCATTGTGCTGAGGTGGATACCTGTTTTGTCCACGACCAGATATTTGTATGTTCTGTTTGTTTATTTTATTTTATTTTATTACTCGTGTGTGGACAAATAAAGATATATTCTATTCTATTCTATTCTATTAATTTATCAATTCTAATGTGGTTCCAATATTAACCGCGAATCCGAAAATAGACCACGATATAGACCAGGTCGTGTTAGCAAATTGTACCTGTTTATGCCAATGTCCGACCTAATTCCATAAATAATACATTTAGCTTGTAACGATTTAAATACCTACTCCTAATTAAAATCTGGTAAATAGGTTGATACAAAAATAGTGAGCACCGATGCCAGACTTTTCATAATATTTTCTTACGTTTGATGTAGTATTCAAAGATATTTCTTCAGTTCTATCTGTTATTTTTCAATTAGCAAGTAATGTTTTCCGCTAAATTTTCCTCCTTTACATAATACAATATGACGCGAATTAAGAAGATAATCCCAGTACGTGAATTCTGTTACAGCGCTGTAACTTTATTCTTCTACATGGCAACTTTGTTTTTCGTCATCAACCCATATTCGGCTCACTGCTGAGCTCGAGTCTCCTCTCAGAATGAAAGGGGTTAGGCCAATAGTCCACCACGCTGGCCTAATGCGGATTGGCAGACTTCACACACGCAGAGAATTGAGAATTCTCTCTCTGGTATGCAGGTTTCCTCACGATGTTTTCCTTCACCGATTGAGACACGTGATATTTAATTTCTTAAAACTTAACTTTGTTTTTAGTGACGTACAATACATTTGAATGTTGGCATCCTATATACATAAAGTTCCAATTCAAGTAGGACGTGTTGATATAAAGGTGAAAAGTTCGGCGACGAGTTCGGCGACGAGTGTAAAATACCGGAATCGCACCGCTGAAATAGTTATAAGATACATCTTTGCAAAGTATAAAACAAAGTCGCCTTGCGAGTTTATATTAAATCTTTCAAACCAAGATAACCAAACCACTTTAAGACAAAATTGAGGCCACAGGTAAAAAGATTAAAAGGAAGACCTAAAAAAGATGGCTAGATTGTGTGAAAGAGGACCTGCAAAAAATGGGAAAATTATCTGGGTGGAAAGAAAGGCAAGGAATAGAAATGGATGGAGAAAAGTGGTAGAGGAGGCCAAGACCCACAAAAGGTTTTAGCGCCGAAGGAAGTAAGTATAGAAGTAAGTAAGTAGTCTTTTAAACCAATGGATTTTAATGCGGTTTTCAATTATAGAAGTTATATACTATATATTTATATATATATATACTATATTATTGAAGATAGAGAAGTTATATACGTAGTACTTACAATAAAGAATGTCAGGGTTCAGGGTTTCTACGCGGACGAAGTCGCATCTAATAATTACAAAAACCAATTGACTTTCCTCGATCCTTTCACTAGGAGGGATTTTCATGTTCATTAAATTCATATAATCAATCCTACTAATAATAATAGTATATAAACGCGACAGTTTGTACGGATGTTTGTTTGAATAATTGTTACTCTATAACGCCGCTACTACTAAAGCGATTTAGCTAAAATTTGGAACGGAAATGGATATTACTCTGGATGAACATTTGGGCTACTTTTCATTCCGGAAAAAATAATGGTTACCGCGGGATTTGTGAAAAACCCACCCAATTCCACGCGAACGAAGTCGCGGGCGTGAGCTAGTAATGACAATAAACTTTTCGTTCCTCTTATTTTTTCTTTTAGACGAACTTTGGAAGAACTTTCAAAAAAGGATGTAAAAAGGTAATTGACACATGTATATTTAGCCTGGGCGTTACTTTGATTTTAATGAGCATGACACCACGACAGTTAAAATGAACAAGATGAAAGAAGTTGACAGAAAAGTTAACCGGAAACAAAAACAATCCCAACGTTCGGCTTGGATACATATATTACTTGCTCTAAAAAGCGACAAAATCTCAAGAAAGGTATCTTATAAGAAAGGTATATATTCCTCGAATAAAGTTATTTATTGTCATCTAACATACAAAGATGCCATCACACATATTTATAGGCTATAGATTTTTACAGCATCAAAGGTCAAATCAACTCTTTACACTTCATACAAGTTGCTTAAAAACTGAAGGGACATTTTACGTGAAAGAAAATCTTTTTAAGAACGTCACGTACGATTGTAATCAGTGGTATAACGCTTTTACTTCGAGAGCCTGATTGGATTTTCGCGGAAGGCGTTATTGAGAAAATATGTTTAAGTTGACGTGAAAATTTGATACAGAAATGGAAATAACATGTAAGATAGATTGACAAGAATAATGCCAGATTGAAATTTATTTATTTAAAGTACTCTACTTTAAAAGCATTTGGATTTGTTGAGGACTGTTCGGAAGGCTGTTGATGATCGATAAGCTACTTAAAAATTTATTCATTTTTATCATTATCAACCCATATTCGGCTCACTGCTGAGCTCGAGTCTCCTCTCAGAATGAGAGAGGTTAGACCAATAGTCCACCATGCTGGCCCAATGCGAATTGGTAGACTTTACACACGCAGAGAATTAAGAAAATTCTCTGGTATGCAGGTTTCCTCCGATGTTTTCCTTCACCGTTAGAGACACGTGATGTTTAATTTCTTAAAATGCACACAACTGAAAAGTTGGAGGTGCATGCCCCGGACCGGATTCGAACTCACATCCTTCGAAATCGGAGGCAGATGTCATATCCACTGCACTCTTAACAATTGCTCTTTTAAAATTATCGTTATATAAGAGTTCAATATTAATTACTATTATATAAAATGATTACATCTTAAGTGAAGGTAAAAGATCTTAACAAGCTACGAATTTGAATAGTAGTAGAGCTTTCCATGATACAGCTCGTCCGGGAAAGTAAACTAAACGGACTAGGGAATCTTAATAGAGAAGAATATCTAAATACACCCAACTCTACAAAAGATGTTTGTACTTTTAGAACAGACATACCAGTTTATCGCTTCTAAAAGTAAAGTATAATCTTAATTAACCTTATTTTGTTTCCAATATGAAGATAGTTTAATATTTTATATTACAAATACTACTGTACATATTGTTTGCATTGAAGGACTACCGTGCAAGTATTTCTTTTAACTTTTTACGGAAATTTGCGTATTTTTAACCGACTTCCAAAAAGGAGGAGGTTCTACGTTCGGCTGTATGTATGTTTTTTTTTTTTTTTAATTTATTGCTTGAATAACTCGTTTCTGAATTAATATTTAAAATACTTACTATAGGCTACATAATATTATAAAAAATATAATAAGCAATACCTGTAGATTTATTTTTATTCAATGTAGGTAGATACTTACCTAGGTTATCTATATAATTATCTTGTTTCATTGATCTTCAAAGGATCTTCGGTTTATCTGTAATAAAAAGAAAAAAAAAAGATTAGTCAGGCTATAGGTTATCTATCTAGTATTTGCATGAAAGAATAACCAAACATCCTTCTATAGGAAGCCCGCGACATCCTTAACGTGAAACTCTGTTCCAGGAATAGTTTTTTGGAATAACAAATAGCTTAAATGTCCAGGGTACAATTTATTTCCATTCTAAATTTCATCTAAATCCAGAAATAATGACAAATATCCGTACATCAATACAAACTTTTGCATTAAGACAGAGTGTCTCGTAATTAATGGATAAAACGCACATGGTAAAAAAAATATTACTTGGTCACCCTAGGGATTTTTGGAAAACTATTCAAATTAGTTTTAGATAATTAGGTGGTGTATCTACCATTTGCGTTTTGTCCATTAATTACGGAACATCCTGTTTATTTTGGATTTGGGTACTGCCTTTGTTGAATCTTTAGATACAAAAATAATGACTAGTCACGGTTATAGACTTATAATCAGATTAGTTTATCCTTATAATTAACTTATATTGTTTGCTTAAAATGGATTTCTCCCAAAGGTTTACGATTTCCTTTTTACGACGATGAAAATATACGCAACGAGTTTTCGGGCTGAATCGATATTACATATTTTTTATAGCCTCTTTTCAGTTTTATGTTCTTATTATAATAAAAAGGTAATGTTAGAGATGTTTTCAACTATTTCAATATAATTTTACACAATGATTGTAATACCCAATATAAATTTTATATTTGTTATAGGTACAGAGTTCTAATAAAAATTATATAAGTACCTACTTAGTTAAATTATAATATCAAAATTAAACTTAGCTTCTTGGTAATTTTAATAATATTTACTCTGCCTACTTCCCTTCTGTGTCATCTCAGTACCTTAAGAACTTCTCAGGATCATTTAATGCCTTCCTGTCTATACAAGGGAGAGGTATCGCTCACGATAAGAACCTATATTATAAATGTTTACACACAATTTCACTAAGGATTCATTTAGTTTATTTCTTTCATAGAGTTTCACTCAACAAAGATGCATCACTGATTCACTGTAATCAGGGATATCGTACTTGGAAAGAAAGAAATTGTGTTATTGTAATTACCTATACTTCAGCCTTGCGACTATACAGTATGGGCAGGTGGTGAATTAGACCGACTCACCACCTAAATCGGCTTACCGTGTAGCAGAGACTTCCAAACACTTCTTGAAAAAATATAGACGCCGCGTTCGCCTATCCTATTATGTGCCCGTGTATTTCGGCATTAATTAGTCTAATTCCGTAGTATTCACAAGCGTCGACGAGATCGCCCGACGACTGTCTACAGTCCAACACGTGTTGTGTTACAAATTACAAAGACTTTTTTATTACCCCCATATGTCTCGCATGTGTCCTTTGTGAGCTTTTGATATCATTATAAATAATATTTTATGGACGAGTGATTATTAGAAAGTCACGTTTACGATCTTAGCGTGAACGGGAGCTTATTTTTTCTTTGAATATCATTCAATGGTATTTTGCTATTTTAGGCTTCTTTGTAGATGTATTTTGGGACATTTTAAGAAAGATGTCACGTTAGGCGGTTAGTTTTTCATTTGATGGCAGAGACTATAAAACAATCATTGTTAGTTCTGCTTTAAAATGTCTACTGTATTTATATTTAAAATGTGTACTGTACTGTAAATATTACGTGTAATAAAAAAAAAAGAAAAAAAATATATGATAAATATCACAATGAATAATATTCGAATACAACCTATGCCTATAATATTTTGTGTGACATCATCATCATCATATCAGCCGATGGACTGCAGGACATAGGCCTTTTGTAGGGACTTCCTCACGATACTGAGCCACCTGCATCCAGAGAATTCCTGCGACTCACTTGATGTCGTCAGTCCACCTGGTGGGGGGGTCAACCAACACTGCGCATACTAGTGCGGGGTCGCCATTCCAGCACCTTGGGACCCCAACGTCCATCGGCTCTTAGAACTATGTGCCCCGCCCATTGCCACTTCAGCTTCGCAACTCGTTGAGCTATGTTGTTGTGTGACATAATCAATGATATTTATACTAGAGATATGGCACTAGCGCATCAAAACTGAGGCGGACAAATGTAGAAAATTGACTTCATTTAGTCGCTTATTAAACAACGAACGTTATTTAAACAAATAATACCGAAATATCGTCTACAATGTCGAGTTGTGTGTTCAGAAAGTATAAATCAATATATACATAAATATATGATGGAGTTAAAGAGAAAATTGTCCATGTGTGCGCTCAGTGTGATCAAATCAAAAAAAAATGATCAAATGTGATCCGAATGTATAGCTACACATACATTCGGATCACATTTTTGCGGTGATTTTGTAGGGACGTAACCTGTCTATAGTATAAAAATATCATTGGCCATAATATTAAAATAGATACGATATCTCGGCTATAACTAAGGCAATCTCAACATTATGGTATTACCTTTTTATTGAATACCAATCAATACTTAGGTAACTATATAAATATGACTGTATTAACTTGTATCGGAGTTGGTATTTGATACTGATCCGATATATATAGGATATCCGTATAGGTAATTTTAAAAAAATCTTGGTTGGTCCACCTGCCAACCAAGATTTTTTTCCGTAGAACCTGTGATGGTATAAAGTTGACAATACTAATTGCTATCCTGGAAAATCTAGACGTCAAGATGAGTCTAAAATCTATTTATTCGCAGTATCAAGAATTAACACGTTTTTGAAGATTAGGCTCGAATTGAAAACCATTAATTAGTGGTTGTACCGTTGTATACAAGTTAATTACGTATGGTAAGCTGACAGCTACATAAATATTTGTTTGTTTGTCAACAAACAATATTGCATGACTAGGTTAAGTTTGTCTCTGAACCAATTTTATATTTTTGATAGGACAGTTAAATATTCGGTGCTAAATATACTTAACGAACTTTAGTTATTTAATCCTTTTCAAATAAACTGTGTAAATCGAAACTTTTATGTAATATAACATTATTTAGGTCCAATATATGGTATTATTTAGTATATAAAAATAAGTCGGGTTTTAGGCCTGACGCTATACCTAACTCCAGAACGCACGAACCGATTTCCACGGTTTTGCATTCGTTGGAAAAGTCTCGGGGTCCGTGAGGTTTATAGCAAAGAAAATTCAGGAAAAGGTAGGGGTAGGGTAGGGGTAGGGTAGGGTAGGGGTACTTGATAGTTTACATCGAGTTTCACGCGGACGAAGTCGCGGGCGTCCGCTAGTACTTAATAAATTTTTGTTAAGTTATTTAATAATTTTCAAATAAACTGTATAAAACGAAATTATATGTAATAGAATGTTATTTAGGTCCAGTATATTAACCAATTGGAAATCATATCATATCAAATCAATATTTACAAACGACCATTTGCACAGCTGCGTCGATTTCTCATAAACTGTGTTTGTTACCAGTAGGAGTATCTTCAGAGCGATATGTCTAAGGCCGATTATACACGGGCAGCTCGAGAAGTTAGCCAGTGATCATGATCAACATACATGGACCGCTCTTGCAGTCAGTAAACAGCTTGAAACTGCTGGAAGCAGTTGCAACTGCTTGATCATCATCAACCTTACTAATATTATAAACGCGAAAGTTTGTATGTATGTTTGTTATTCTTTAACGCCGCTACTACTGAAGCGATTTGGATGAAATTGATTGGAAATAGACTTTACTTTTTAACACATATGCTACTTTTTATCCCGAAAAAATCCATGGATTCCTGAGATTTGCGAAAACCTGATGATTTTGATGGTATGAATGTTTGTTACTCTTTCACGCATCGGCTACTGAAACGAATTACCTGAAAATTGAAGTACAGATAGATTATAGTCTGGATATATAGGTTACTTTTTATCCCGGAAATATCCAAAAGTCGCGGGCGTCCGCTAGTCATAATAACCCACATTCGACTCACTGTCGAGCATGAGTCTCCTGTCGAAATGAGAGGTGTTCGGCTAGGTAGTCCACCACGCTAGCCTAACGCGGATTGGCAGACTTCAAACACTTAAAGAGTTAAGAAATTTTTCAGCAGGTTTCCTCATGATGTGTTGCCTTCACTGTTCAAGACACGTGATATTAAATTTCTTAAAAATGCACATAACTATAACGATAGAGTTGCCTGCTCCGGACTGGATTCAAATCTACGCGTTCTGAATCTAAGGCAGAGATCATATTTACTGAGTTATCATGTCTTAGTATAACGTTGTGTCGTGTATGCCCGGCCTTAGTTTAGAATATCATATCGTCAATCGTACGTACCAAAAGTATCTAGGTATTTTTCATAATTCGACATCGTGAGTTATGTGTGTCTATTTAAAGTATCAGGTTAGTCGTAAAGCATAGATAGATAGATACGAATTCGAGATGTTGTCATTGAATAAGAAGTAAGTATGCGCTTAACTTGGAGTCTGAGAGGCTATTCTGTAACGATGTTTGTATCACTTCGACAGTGTGAGTTTCAAACTCATATCTATCGCTCTCTCTGAGATTGAGGTGAATTCGAAACTCGCACTTGCGAGTTATACAAAACATCGTTACTGAATAGCCTCCTGCTCTATTATCTATTAATTATTCTTGTTACTGACCCCGCTGGGATTATAGGTTATATATTATCTCCGTATTTCTACAGGAACGGGAACTATACGGGTGAAACCGCGCGGCATCAGCTAGATGAAAATATTTCGATTTCTCAAGTTTTATATTTGTGACAATTTTTAACTTCTTTTCTTTCATGTGGCGTGGTCATAAAGTGCTTATATAAACAGTCCATTATTTACCAATATAGCGCTTAATTGCTGTAATCAATTACGAGACCAAAAGCTGAAGCAACAAAACAACTTCATTTCTCCCGCGCGCCTAACCAATCATTAATCTTGCCGAAATATTTTGCCTAGAACACAATAAGGTTTGTTTGTAAAGTATGCGAATTCAAGCTTCCTTTGGGGATCTATTTAAAGTTATGAAAGCGGTAAATATGAACACTTGAAAAAATCAACGAAGGTACTACTTTTATAAACATCAAGGGAAGATTATTAAAAGTAAAAAGAGAACACAGTTCCCCTGTGTACTTATCAATCAATGATTTGTTTACCTGAAGCATAATTCAAATACTTATTCAACTATATAAATTGTCAACTGAATCAAAGTCAATGGTTTTAAGAGCTAAGCCTGTTGACCAAGTATGTCACGTACATAATAGACCAAAAAGTCCTTGTCAAGTCTGAGATAACGAAAAGACAGAATAATAAACATTTTAATTAGTTGTTCATTGAATTGAATAAAATTCAACACACGCAGAATAAGGAAAATCTTACAATCATGATTTGTTTACTGTCAACTGACAGTACTGACTGACGATAAAACTGGTCGTGTGTTGGTCGTGATGTGCATGCCATCTAGCCGATCGCGACCAACACACGATCAGTTTTATCAGACGTCAAGCCGTTAGCGCTGCAGGCATGTAGTCTTATCGGATAGTGAGTGAGCGGCTAAGCATTACGATACAGAATACAGAGCCCTCTGGGAGGAGGAAATGTCTGTAAGGTTATGTTGAAGCGAATTTAATTATAAAAGCGGTTCGTTAATTAATAAACTTTGCTAAAGCATCGGATTTTCCACGTCACACGGATTATTACAACATGTTTGAATGACATGCGAGATTCATAAGAGATTGTAGAAGTCGTGCGTGAAAGGTACGCCTTCCTTTGATAGCGATCTTGGTAATATTATAAACGTGAAACTTTGTATAGGTGTTTTTTTGGAGTTTGTCACTCTTTAACGCGGCAAAAACTAAACTGATTTGGATGAGATTTAAAACTAAGATAGATAATATCCTGGATTAAAACACCTTCTCCTCGCATTTTAAAATACGTAATCGTAGTGGTAAGACTGTCGATATCGACGAAATATTGCCGCTGGCACCCTGCACTTCACTAGTAAGCTACTTCATGATATTTATCAATGAATAAGTTTGGCTAGCTCATACTTGTAATATAAGGATGCGATATAAGGGACACAATTTGAGATCTATTTACAAAAGAATATTTTTTACTCCGAAACTATTCATTTTAGAACACATGTTCCTTGGACGTTTTTTAATTCATTTTTCTTAGAGAATATAACCCTAGAGTTATGGGAAATACTGCCGAACATCCTGTATATGTATAGCTCGTTTTATTTCGGAACTAACGAAACAAAACTTATTTCAATCGTTTGAGCCGGTTTTTAATATAACTTGACTTATAAACAATAGTTAATTTTCATATAATATGTATCCTATATACTCGTAGGTACTTCGTACCTAACGTGATAGTACTAGTGGATATGACCTCTGCCTCCGATTCCGGACGGTGTGGGTTCGAACCCGGTCCGGCGCATGCACCTCCAACTTATCAGTTGAATGCATTTTAAGAAATTAAATATCACGTGCCTCAAACGGTGAAGGAAAAACATCGTGAGGAAACCTGTATACCAGAAAATTTTCTTAATTTTATGCGAGTGTGAAGTCTGCCAATCCGCATTGGGCCAGCGTGGTGGACAATTGGCTTAAGCACTCTCATTCTGAGAGGAGACTCGAGCTCAGCAGTGAGTTGAATATGGGTTGATAATAGGTACCTTACCTATATAGGATTAAGAAGATAACAAAAGCAAACTTTTATAATAGCGACATTCAGGGAGGAAGCTTACTTTGTTTTCTATAGAGACAGCTTATTATTTCCGCTTTCTAACTCCGGCAACAAACAGCGAATTTAAGTAGCACACTTCCGTACAATGAATAACGTTTTGGAAAAGTATTCCTGTGTACTAAGTTGGAAAAGAAAATTAATAAATCCTGAAGTAAATGTCGCTTGTGTCCCACGTAAATTATAATTAATAACTTTTCGTACCTTAACTTCCTACAATTTATTATCCTTTATAAGCTTGGCTAATAAAGAAGTAGGTGCTACGGCGGAATAAACGCCAGATTTAATTTTTGTTCGAGGTCCGGTTGGCTTACTGGATAGAAATTGAAAAATATAATTGCGACTTTATTCGTCTTTAATTTTTACTTTAGTAATTAATTTCTATTGCTTTCTTGGTATGGCTTTAGTAGCATGTTTCGAGTTACGCCTGACTTTGGACCAAAATGTTATTTATTTTGTATAAGTAGGTAGAAGATAATAATGAATAATGATAATTAATAAATTATCAGTAGCAGGTATTACTTGTCTTAGGAATTAGTGGTGTAATATCTCTTCCTCGGAGAGCATGTTAAGCTGCCCGACCTAGTTATTACTGAATCGTAATTGTTACTTTTAATCGTTGCATGGGTACGGTGACAGTCGCCTGTATGACGTTCATAGTACGTATTATTATCGTGAATCGTAGCAATCTTTCAAGAGTGAAATGAACTGTCATCCAAACCATCCTACATGAAACCAACTTTAGAGTAACGTGATGAGTCTCAGCTCTATAATTGGGTGTTAAATATAGAAGCATAGAAATCTAGAAGTACTATGTTCACAACAACACGACACCTCTATATACGGCATATTAAAGTGGGCGGATATTTGTGCCTCTGAGTATATTATGATCGTTACAATAATAATGATAGTGCCACTTATAATTCTAATAAACTCAGAAAGAAAGTATTTCTAATAATACCGAGATTCTCAATTCTACTAATTATATTATTGAAGAAGTCGTTCAAAGTTATATGAAACTGAAATTTTCATATCATTAAAACAATTCTATAATAAGAGCAAGTACACATTAGGCGCTCGGCGTTGCGTTCAGCGGGCGTTGATAGCGTACATACACCGCGCTCAGCACGGCGATCTACGAGCGCAGTCCAGCAGGACTATTCTGTATCGCTGATTTGTATAACTTGCAAGTGCGAGTTTCGAATTCACCTTCTCTCTCTGTCTAACACGATACTATAGAAAGAGACAAGTAGAGGAGAATTCGAAATACGCACTTGCAAGTTAGGCAAAACATCGTAACAGAATAGCTTTACTGGTATCCATGTTCATTTTTCAGTTCAGAAATTTATGTCGAAGCTCGCGTTCTTATGTACAGCCACATGGCGGTGCAATGCATCTAGAAGCGCCCAGTTGACTAAACGCTAAACTAACGCGCGTTTTACCGAAATTCTGTCGGCGCGCGTCTGTCGCGCGCTTTGGACAACCTCTTTCTCCTTGTTCAGAAGGAGCGAATTCATCACGAATCGTATCGCGCGAATTCATACATGCGTTGTCGAAGTACTAGACATCAATATATCGCGTCCACAAGCATCGCGCGAATTCAAAATACGTGAGTAAATCGTATGCACTAAGCAAGACTCTCGACATGCGCTTGATTCGCGCGTATTGCGCGCGAGTCGAGATACTAGAGACGCCTTGTTGCGTCCAGTTAACGCGCGAACTCTAGAGCGAGTGCACGTTCAACTCCATGTTTTGTACTGAATTCCCCCAAATGCTAGCGCGTTGGTACGCACCTTGTGGATGCAAAGGTCGCGCGTAATACGCGCGAAAGAATGGCGGCGAATTAGCTCTTTCTGGACTGAGCCTTTATTCTAAAAACGCGCGTAATCAAAGCGCGCGCTTCGAAACGCCTAATATGTACTCGCTCTTAGTGATACGTAGCTGTACGCTCAAATTACCCACGCGAAAATATACAAAAGAGGTCGAAAAAATATTATTAGAACTTCATTTGGCTCTTACTCGCAATATATAAACTAATTTAATATTTCATGAAATATGAAAAACACTTTTGTTTTATCTACATCGTGTGCAAAGTATCTGCATAAAACAACCAAAGTTGTGGATAGTTGTCGCGATAAATGCGAGCATCAACGAGACAGTCTCAAAAGTTTCAAAGTCTCAAACTCCGCAACAACTACGTACCGACGAGTATTCTCGTGAAACTAATTTGTAACTTGTTGCGACCTTTATTTAAAAGGTAAACTTGATTTTATTGCCGATTTCGACTTCGTTTCAGAAACTTGTTGTTTAATTTGGACTTTTTTTAGTGCGCCACGCTGCCTTTTTAACAACTTTGCGAACGACTTAAAAAGCAGTTAAGGAGAATGCGTGTTACATTTAAAAATACTTGATAGCTCTTTCGTTTTAAGGTGTTTATAGCTTAAGCAGCCATGTGGATTATTGGCAGACTGTCTTTGATTGTCTGGTGTAATGTGAGTCGAATAAACCATATGTACTTTATTATTTACGGAACACTCTGTATGTACCTTTAACAGTTAATTCTTTTATTGTTGCGTTTGTTATTGTCAGGAGAAGGTTTTTAAAGGTGCTTTGTTAGCTGTAAAAGTCAACCAGTCTAATATACTAAAGAAACAATCAAACAAAAGGAAACTTTATTTGTGTTCATTATGTAAATCGTCACCTCTCTCATGATACTACTTAGGCTACCTAATATTCCCACTCTTTCTTCGCAAGTTCTCTCCCCAGGGATCGCCTAGTAGAGATTGCTTCCAGCAATAAGGCCGCCTTTGCATGCTAATTCTTAGTAAAAAATATTATTTTTTATTTTTATTTGTTTTTTGTGCAATATTGTATTTCTTCGTCTTCTTGTAATACGCATATATTTTTTCATGTTTTGTACGTTTTATACACATCATATTATGCTGAGCTGCACAGCCGTCTTTGGAGCTACAGACCGACACTGCTTGTAATGTAGAATATGAATATGATATACTGTGTATAACACAGAAGAGAATTATTAACTAAGCGACATTTAATGAAGTAAGTTGTAAAAAAATACAGTATTACATTGCTCTATAACTAGAGAATCTAGTTATCTACAGTATTCTTTATTATATTTATTTGTGTCTACTGCATTAATCAAGTAACCAAAGCAATACCTACAGTTATAAACTCCTTGGAAAACGTGATCTCAATGTGATTTCAATCTAGTTCAGGAAAGATAACTAGATTGAAAATGTGATCTTAATCTTGGAGCTAGACAAAGATTAATTGTATACGATCTAGAGATCTTCATATCTAATATTTTT
The DNA here is from genome assembly GCF_947172395.1 of Bicyclus anynana. Lineage (NCBI taxonomy): Eukaryota > Metazoa > Arthropoda > Insecta > Lepidoptera > Nymphalidae > Bicyclus > Bicyclus anynana. Next base: position 5,340,496 of record NC_069098.1, on the reverse strand, counting down.
ATCTAATCTATCTAGGTAGAACTAGACTATATCTCTTCAGGAAACAATTTCCTGTGAGGAATGGTAAAACATAAAAATGAAAACTATCGAAAATTGAGACTGTATTATAAAAATGAATGAAAAACAGAAAAGCGTTTTTTTTAATTAGTTTGCAGTAACCTCAAAAAATGTTATATGAATTTCATGTAGTTTTTACAGGTAGGTTAGTTTAAAACAGTTTACAGCTTTTAAACTTTGTTACATTTCGATAGAACGTCAGAAAAAAAACGAAATATCAGAACTCGCGCGAATGTAGTGGCGAACGTCCGCTTGTTATATTCGTTTATTGTGTTGAAAGCTTTGAATGTTTAAAAAAAAAACAGTTTATGTTTCGTACAATTCCTACAGGTATTGACATTCTAACAGGAAATTGAGTTCACTATATAGACCGAGAGACTGCATAATCAAACATAGCTCCCGACAAACATCATATAGTTGTATCTTCCAAACTTCAGAATTTTGACGGCCTCCGTGGCGCAGCGGTATGTGCGGTGGATTTACAAAACGGAGGTCCTGGGTTCGATCCCCGGCTGGGCAGATTGAGATTTTCTTAATTAGTCCAGGTCTGGCTGGTGGGAGGCTTCGGCCGCGGCTAGTTACCACCCTACCGGCAAAGACGTACCGCCAAGCGATTTAGCGTTCCGGTACGATGCAGAACTATGCGGATACGGTGTAGAAACCGAAAGGGGTGTGGATTTTCATCCTCCTCCTTACAAGTTAGCCCGCTTCCATCTAAGACTACATCATCACTTACCATCAGGTTAGATTGTAGTCAAGGGCTAACTTGTAAACAATAAAAAAAAATTGGCTTCCGTATTTATGGTACTTTCAGTCCTCTTAAGTAGATCTATATCTGGCTAATGCACTCTCTCGGTCTACAATTATAACTTCAGATTTCGGAACCTTAAGCCTGCCAAAGGTGACGGTTGGTTCATACAGCCATGGCTGGTGTTACGTATGTGGATAGAAAAAATAGGTTAAGTACAGTTGCCAACGTACAATAAACTATCTTTATTTTATTGTTAAAAACATCCTTCCTACTATCCTACTAATATTATAAAGGCGAAAGTTTGTATGGATGTTTGTTACTCTTTAACGCCGCAACTACTGAACCGATTTGGCTGAAATTTGGAATGGAAATAGATTTTACTCTGGAGTAACACAAAACTACTTTATCCTGAAAAAATCCCTGAAAAAACTAAATTTTACGCAGACGAAGTCGCAGGCGCCCGCTAGAATTATTATAATAAGAAAAATAAATAAATCATCAGAAAATTCTGGTACGAGAGACATGAGTTTATGAGATGATGTAAGTCAAATTGACATAACCACTGGCAGGTTAATTACCAGTGGACTCCGTTCGCGTGTAATTCTGTTTTTCACAAAGCGAAAGCCCAAGGACTCCATGATTTTTTATAGAAATCTATCGAAATATTATAAAAAGTATGTGTATTGTGTATGTGATAATCTATCTTCAATTTGACTCATCCAAATCGGCTCAGTAGCGGCGGAGAGCGGTGACAAACATACCTATGAATATAGATAGTTAGTAGTAATCTCACCTGATGGTAAGTGATGATTCAGTCTAAGATGGAAGCGGGCTAACTTGTTAGGAGGAGGATGAAAATCCACACCCCTTTTCGGTTTGTACACGACATCGTACCGGAACGCTAAATCGCTTGGCGGTACGTCTTTGCCGGTAGGGTGGTAACTAGCCACGGCCGAAGCCTCCCACCAGCCAGACCTGGACCAATTAAGAAAAGCCCAATCAGCCCAGCCAGGGATCGAACCCAGGACCTCCGTTTTGTAAATCCACCGCGCATACCACTGCGCCACGGAGGTCGTCAATGTGTATTGTGTACGTGATAATCTATCTCCAATTCGACTCATCTAAATCGGCTCAGCGGTGGAGAGCGATGACAAACATACCTAGGTAGGTATGTTTGTCACCGCTCTCCATTATATTCATAGGTATGAATATAGATAGTTCAATCCACTCTTGTTTTGCAATCGCTTACAGTGCAAGTGTGCAAGAATGTGAGTTTTCTTAGTACACAACGAGTAGCCATGCACACACACACAAACACACAAAATTAAATCAAAATAAATTTCATATTTGACAAAGACAAAGAGTGGGGCGAGTATTCGTGAATTGAACTTATAGACTACAAGCCCTTGAACAAAAATACATGTGAAATGAACCAACATGAATAACGCTTAGAAGGCGTTTACTATATCAAAAAATGTGCTCAGAGCACTATGCCGTCATTTCTGAGCGGTACAGGTGAGTTCGCGAGTGAAGAGTAAGGCTAGCGACTCTTATCTTTCGACTCCTGTAAAAATGTATGGCGTTTACGGGTAAAGTATCTGTATATGTGTACAAAACGAATTGCATAAATGACCTATTTTGCTTCTGCAATTGTCGACAGTTAAAAGTTTGTTCTGACTTCCGGCACCACCATTTTAGTACGGCACTAGGATTTTCGACATTTATTTAATCATCTTTAACACTATAACAAAGCCGTACAATTATAATTAGTCGTAATTCATCATTACCAGAGAAATTCCATTCACTCGCGTACTCACCTGTACCGCTCAGAAATGACGGCATAGTGTTCAGAGTTATTTTCTGATATAGTAACAGCCTTCTGAGCGTTATTCACGTTGGTTCATTTCACAGGTAACTTTTGTTCAAGGGATTGTAGTCTATTACAATACAGTTACACATAACGTACAGAAACTTTCGTCTTTATACAATAGTATGAAAATATTTTGGAACAATAAAATGCCGAGGGAACATCTGTGTGAGAAATTCTTTACAGACACGTTATGTTCAAAGTGTTTCATGGTTGCCTGACGCACCAATATCATGCCTGCTGTGATATTACGAGTTACAAACGTGTGATACAAACTACGTAGACATTTCTATAGCCAAGGTACTCGACAATTCTCTTTCTATAAACGCTGACGCTTTGAAACTAAAAAAAATTATGAGAATAACATATTATCGTTAAAGTTTAACTAATAAGGTAGTTGACTCATATCCAATTTAGTATAAACAATATTAATTTCGTGTATTACTTCATGTATGATAAGGGTTCGAAATATATCGATGTCAATTAATAAAAGCTACGGATTTCATAGATAAAAATAATGTCGTCCACTTTGTGACGTCACGATATAACTTGATTAAGTTTGAAGTTTATTTCTACAGTGACACTAAGTTAACTAATGATTTTGTCAAATACGGTTATGTTTAGTGTTATTGTGACGTCATAAAACAGTTAAAATATAGACCATCATCGCCGACAGCGTTTTGGCTCGTATTGTCAAAAAAATATTTAAAATTGTAATTATGTATTCATGTCTCAAAGAAATAAAATTATTATGTTTTTCAATCTAGTAGAACGCTAATGAACAATTAAAAAAAAGTGTCGTCAGCGTTTGTAGAAAGCAAATAGGCTAGCTATTTGCTTTCTACAAACGCTGACGCTTCGAAATCTAAAAAAATGTATGAGAATGACATACACGTATTATTGTTCAAGTAGGCTTTAGTTTACAAGCACTTTGGCAACGTCAAGTTTGACTAAATGTAGAGTAAGTCGTCATTATCAACCCATATTCGGCTCACTGCTGAGCTCGAGTTTCCTCTCAGAATGAGAGGGGTTAGGCCAATAGTCCACCTAGCTGGCCCAATTGACACGACTTCACACACGCAGATAATTGAGAAAATTATCTGGTGTGCAGGTTTCCTCACGATGTTTTCTTTCACCGTTTTCACGTGATATTTAATTTCTTAAAATGCACATAACTGAAAAGTTGGAAACCCGGACCGGATTCAAACCTACGCCCTCCAGAATCGGAGGCAGGAGTCATATCCACTGGGCTATCACGGCTCAGTGGAGTAAGTACTACCTTATTAAAGTTATAAAATAATATAATTAATTACAGAGAGAGGCTTTCACGGCAATTACACTCGTAATCTGAAGTTAATTAGCAGTGAATAAAACCAATTAACACGTTTTTAATTGTCAGCAGATAATTTCGTGTTATTTAACTTCTGAACATAATTATTATTATTTAATCCAAACCCAGAAAGGAGACTAAATTTAATGAGAATATATTATTTAGTTGCCTCAGTAGCTCTGTGGGATGGGCCCCGACTCAAATTAGTGAGGCCTAGGGTTTGATTCCCGGTCATTCGACTATTGTTACTAACTTCTAACACAGGATATATTATTATGCCTATTTTTAGGGAAAGACATTTATGATACTTTTGAAATATATCCAATACTTTAATCTAACTAATAAATAACTTTCTGTTCAACTGAGGCTGGGTTTATGAAACATTGTGTTTCTATTTTAGATTTCTGAACAGCACGGCTATTCTGTAACGATGTTTTGTTTAACTCGCAAGTGCGAGTTTCGAATACACCGCTATCTTTCTCATTCTACAGTATCGTGTTAAACAGAGAGAGATAAGGGTAAATTCGAAACTCGCACTTGCGAGTTATAAAAATTTCGTTTCAGAATCGCCTAGCAGTTTAGAATTGGAAACTCAGTGGTTTAATGCTCCCATTTCTAGAAAAGCATGTTATGCCGTCAGTTTGGTAAACATAAAGGCAAAAGCTGAAGCTAATCTCTAAAGTGATAGAGAGACCCTATAGTGGGCCAATAGGCTGATGGTAATAAAAAAAGTGTGTGTAAGCTCCGACGCACGAATGGAGTTTACTCTTTCAGATCGACTGTCTAAATAGGAGTGTGTTACCCCGCAGCATACACTATGTACGTCTCAATACCTACGCCTGAAAAGTGAAAGGTGCGCAACCGAGGAGCAGCAGGCCACAGCGTGCACGCTGATGGCGGTAGCGCACGGTAAAAGGTGCGCAGAATAGGTTGCCCACAAAAAACGTAACGCTGTCATTCGTTCATTGAATTTTACTGCCCATATCTAAATATATAAATCAAAGGTCATTCATCATGAAATCTCGAAAACCGCTTGATGTACAAAACTGAAATTTGGCAGGGAGGTAGTATATAGTAGGTATCCACTAAGAACAGATTTAAAAATAGGCCGGATTAAAGAGGTCTAAGGGCGGATGAAATAGCGGGCATCCGCTAATTCTATATATAGGCTATATAGGAAAAATCGATTCTTAAAGAGTAAACTCCAAAAATAATTGGCGATGCCCAGCAGTGGGTTACAAGTTAAAAATGTGACCTAGTAAGGTCGCAACAGCTCGCCATACAATAAACTAAAATAATGATGCCGGCCAGATTCATAATATGAAGAGCCACATTATGTACTGACCTCGTTGTCCTGCGTAAATAAGCCTTACCCTTGTCTTAACTTTCACAACCGATACAAATGACCACTATATTTTTGCTATATTTACTAAGTGACCCTTATTTATTTATGTCATACATGTAAACAGTAGGTATATGAGCTACAACGTAAGAGGGCCGTTTTCATACCAATTCCCATAGAGTGAAGGATCGAATGTGTTCTAAAAACAATTGCAGTAAATGTTTAATGTGATTTATAGTATGTTGTCTTTATAACGTATCATCTATATGTTATTAAATTATTATGAAGCTCGTTGATATGGACAAAACACTTAAACTAAAACTAAAACTTCATAGTATTTGTTTTTTCGAATGAAATCAAAACGTTGCTGATTGACTTAATATTTGATATTATTTTTAGATATTATTATAAGTACATAGTCTTAAAACAATACATTAAAAATACACAAATTATTATATTTTTGTGAAATTTACTTACTTACTTATTTTCATCAGTAACAGAAGTCACACCGGCCTCTTTATAGTACAGCAAATACAAGTAACCCCTATTTATATATGTCATATGTGTAAACATAACTAAGTGTCATATTTTAGAAGTGTGATAAGAAGGATAAATCTGTCTGAGTCCTTAATATTTTACGCCGGCTAAGCTGTATAAGTTTAGAAGCAATTTACAAGACAAACCTGTTTTTACCGGCCTAATCCTTTAAGGTTTCAAGTGAAAAAGGATTTTACTTTGTAAGTGTGATACATTCATCAGTGTTTATCTTAACGGCGTGCGGTACATATCAGGAGTTTCAAAACTTTAGAATTTATTATAATTGAAAATAATAAATTAAGAAACTTTAAATTGAGAAAATTCCCACCTGGGTTTTCTAACTCTCAATCATCACGCGGATTTCATGATTGGTCGAATTCAAGCAGATAAACTTATTGATATAATTTTCAAGCATTTATGTCTAAAGCAATTCTAGTCGGTTCTAAACGTGGGGTACCTTTGCGCAGTGAATAAATAAATACCTGTGCAGTTCGGCGTGTTGCAACTTCAGAACGGACTAGAAGTTTGGCGCATACTGTACTGTATTGTACTTAATCATTTAAGATTCATACGACTGCATACCTATTAATAATAAATTATATTATAGTGTTCCACGTCTTACACAAATTCGAATTAGAAAACCTTTGTTTGCTATAGTAAATATACCGTACTATGTCTGGAAAGCGTTTGCCAATATATGCACTAAAGCGAAGCTATAATGATAATTATACTCACGTAGATTTATATTCTGATACTCGTCCAAGTAAATTCAAAAACAATGGCGATGATGACTAGGTTAGAATATATTGATTTTTATGATACATTCGGGTAAATAAGGTCAATGTTAACTAATTTATACATAAAAAGCAAAGATTGTCTAGATATTTGCAAAGTAAATGAAATTATAAAATTTCAAAATCTATTAAAAATCTTTTATCGTAATTAGATGAAAATTCATACAGTTTTAGCTTCCTTACATTAAATGTGACATTTTTTAATAAATGAACTATAAACATAATCGCACAAATAACAAAGATATTAGAAATAATTTTGTTTGAACGCTCATACAAATCTAACGATCATTACATTACCTACAACGTCATTTTGTATGGGGTATTTTTCAGGGATCCGCGGCAACGCCGCAAATCTGACTCTTGACTTATCCCTGTAGCTCCGAAAGTAATGATCGTAGATACCCTGTTCCTTTTACAAAATTGCTTTACTATTAGCATACTCTTAATTTATATACAATTTAAAATATAGTCCTCATCCCTATTGTCACAAAAAATTTAAGAATCTCATGTAAAAGTAGCTTAAACTCTCAATGTCACTTCACATTCAATATTTCACTTTTCTTGTTTAGTAATTAATCTGTGGTTAACGGTGTTGCTTGACGATTTAGTTTATATGTAACTGCTTTTTTTATTGTAATCTTATCGTTTTCTGTTTGTTGACCCAAAAAAAAAACATAGAACCAACTAAAAAAGACATACACTTTTTTCTTCTAAACTCAAAAATATTTCTTATCTGGTTTTCACTTTTGGAGAACGAGACCATAACATCTTTTATTAAACTAGCGCAAAACCAAACAATAATCTAAAAAGCAGCATTCAGCTCTTGGTTCACAACCTCTAGGTATATTAATGAGAAGAAGTAGGTTCAAAATTGCTTAACATATTATATTTTCAGCACAGAAGTTGGTATGAAACCAACTTGACGTTTTGACTTGAGGTTTTGACGGCCTCCGTGGCGCAGTGGTATGCGCAGTGGACTTATAAGTATGAACTCTTGGATCCTAGGCGAGTCGATTGAGGTTTTCTTAATTGGTCCAGGTGTGGCTGGTGGGAGGTTTTGGCCGTGGCTAGTTTTAGTACCGCCAAGATTTAGCGTTCCGATACGATGTCGTGTAGAAACCGAAAGGGGTGGGGATTTTCATCCTTCTCCTAACAAGCCCGCTTCCATCTCAGATTGCATAATCACTTACCATCAGGTGAAATTGTAGTCAAGGGCTAACTTGTATTATAGTCTTAAAAGTAATTACTAATATAACAAAACTAATGTTGAACAAAGGTTATGATTCACAACACTTGTCAGGACAACTTAATTAACAAATCAAACTGTAACCCAAATAAGATCTTAGAATGGCAGAGAATGACCTTGAGTGAAGTCACGTACTTGCGAACGATGTGTGTAGGGTTAAAGGATCCTTTGACTGATGTCAAACACTACCCTTTTCCACTCAAGTCACTCTCCCCGCCTATCCCAAGTAACCCATAAAGAATTACACAACAAGAGATGTGGACGGCTCGAACGCCACGAGCACACTGAAGCCAACACGAGATCGAGCGACGTCATATCCGTCACAGACTACTATTTCTAACACTAAACGGCGATAACACTTGTAAAGAATAAAAAGAACGAGATAAAGAGAACGAGAGAGAGAAGAAGATGTACCTACTAAATGATTAAATCATCATCTTTTCTTTGACGCAATCGATAGTTTTGACTTAACTGTTGACCGTACTAAACCTTTAATTTTAAGGCCTTGAAATACTTTTTGATAACATAATATAGGGATTATTATTCTCGACGGCTGTTTGAAATAAAATATGGAAATTACCACGTTTCCATCTTAATTATTCAGTTACTTAATTGGTGGAGCCATAACGGCCAATAAATTATTTGGGCAGAGTTTTTTCGCTGAGCATTATACTAGTAATTCTGATATAGGTCAGTGGTTTGTAACGAAGTGTTGAATAAGTGGAGCGAGAAATGTTATTGCTTCGATCAATTTTTAAAGAGTTGAGTTGAGGTTGATAAAATATTGCAAATTTTAGTTACCATATATGGCAGGTTAGCATGTTGCTTCGTATTACTAGGTAGTCATTATCAACCCTTATAATAAAACTGTAACAGGTCAAATTCTGTACATTGAAGATATTTTGTTGTAGGACAGTGTATAGTCGATACTGAAGCCAAATTTTTTTTTTTAATTCAACCCCTAAAGTGGTGAAATATGACTTGACTCCACGCGGGCAAAGTCGCGGGCGTCCGCTAGTTTATAGTACGTACCTTATTTTTTTATTTTTTTTCGTAGGGGGGAAAATCCTCATGGACACCCATGTTGGGTAGTGCCGGACTCTTACCGGCTAAAAACCCCTCCTACCTTCTAGACGTTTGGTGTTCCTGCCATAAAGCCTACCACCAACGTCGCGAGTCTTACTTCCCATTCTCTCTTTCATCCTTCTCCTTGATCGTTGATCTTCATTATAGTGTCCAGATAATTCCTAACTATATACTATATTATAGTACGTACCTACTATTATCGTTAATCTCGGCAAACTTTCAAGAGTACCACATCTTGCTGCAGCGCACGAGCTATACTAGCAAATTAAATATATTAAAAGAAATTTCAAAATTCGATTTTTAAATAGCATCCTAAATATATTGCTCAATTCAATCTAGTAAATAATGTAGCTGTGAGTAACACAACTTATCATCTCACTACAGCGGAGCATGGAAAATCCTCGGATTAATGCAAGAAAAAATCCAAATTCGTTTGAATAAAGTTCTTTGAGTTGTCCGTTCTTTTAGTTTGCTTTGAAACCGCTTTGACTTTCCTATCAGAAATACCGCCAGAGCTAGGATATAACTATAACGGAAGAAATGCAAAAAATAAAACTAGAATTGGATTATTAGATGAGTTGATGCTCGCGGCGACTTTTATCCTGTAAGTTTCTTTTTTTATTCTTATCAAGTTAGCCCTTGACTACAATCTCACCTGAAGGTAAGTGATGATGCAGTCTATGATGGAAGCGGGCTAACTTGTTAGGAGGAGGATGAAAATCCACACCTCTTTTCGGTTTCTACACGGCATCGTACCGGAACGCTAAATCGCTTGGCGGTACGTCTTTGCCGGTAGGGTGGTAACTAACCACGGCCGAAGCCTCCCACCAGCCAGACCTGGACCAATTAAGAAAATCTCAATCTGCCCAGCCGGGGGTCGAACCCAGGACCACCGTTTTGTAAATCCACCGCGCATACCACTGCGGCACGGAGGCTGTAAGATTTTGGTTGATCACAATTTAAGCCATGCCTTTTTTGATCAAATCCAATATTTTCCTCCAAGTGCAAGAATAACTGTTCTAGGAATGGGTCTGTCGATACTTGAAAGGGATCGAACGCAAGACTTATTAGATTTGCTATATTAACTTGTTACATATATAAGGGTACAGTAAAATGTAATTTTGTATAGGCCAGTGCTTGTTGCAATCATGGCTGATAATAAACGAAAATGCAGCGTATGGTGAAACACGCTTGCCTAGAAAATTCTAGGCATGCGCCTCCAACTATTCAGTTATGTGCATTTTAGGATATTAAATATCACATGTCTCAAACGGTGAAGGAAAAACATCGTGAGGAAACCTGCATACCTGAGTATTTTCTTAATTCTCTACGTGTGTGAAGTATGCCATTTGCCCAGCATGTTTTTTTTTTTATTCTGTACAAGTTTAGCCCTTAACTACAATCTCACCTGATGGTAAGTGATGATGCAGTCAAAGATGGAAGCGGACTATCATGTTAGGAGGAGGTTGAAAATCTACACCCCTTTAGGTTTCTACACGACATCGTACCGGAACGCTAAATCGCTTGGTGACACGTCTTTGTCGGTAGGGTGGTAGCTAGCCACGGCCGAAGCCTCCCACCACCAAATCGAAAGGGGTGTGGATTTTCATTCTCATCCTACCAAGTTAGCCAGTTTGCATCTTAGAATGCATCATCACTTCCCATCAGGCGAGATTGTAATCAAAGGCTAACTTAAAAAATATATCTAAAGCTAGTTTGAGATCAAGCTAATACTACTAAATCCACACGTACCGGAAGAAAGTCGTTACACAAAATAGTTCGCTAAACTGACCCGACCGGAAATCAGAGCGAAACTTCATAGATCGATGAATTGTACAAGCTTTCAGACGCCAGGCTAACGCTTCGCAATGGTTAAGGTCTGCCATAGCCAGACATACTTCATTTTAGTAAAACAAAGGACATGTTCCAAAATGGGCCTTTATTATTTATAATTTACAAGCGGGTGGATAGTATTTTTTATGGACAGATATTAAAATAATGAATTAATATGGACAGATAAATTGTTGCTTAAAAACAATTTTCAGAAATTTTCAAAACAGCATTAATTAAATAAATATTTTTTTAATTAAAATCGGTTCAGTCGTTCCACAGATTAGCCCGGACAAACAGAAAGACAAAAATTGAAATAAAAAACTTGATTATGTTATATCCTGTAAGTAAGAACTTCAATAACATTATTATTTTGAAATCACTGTTAGAAATTTCAATTTTATTTATATGTATTATGTTATGTATTATGTATTATATGGATTGATGTGGTTTGTCTGGCTATCGCAAGCTGTCGTACTATAAGAAGCGATGTCAATAAGGCCACCTAAAATTTTCGCAGCATTTCATTTTGATGTACATGAAAATGATGAAGAGGCAATAAAACTGACACCAAAGCCTTTAAATGACCCAAAGGACGGTAGAATTTCTTTAATATCTTAACGATTGCGATAAAATGTCTGAACCACGCTGTGCGATGAATGTACATGCGGTTTTCATCGTGCAGAAATGGAGATCTATTAAGGCCATTGGTCTAGATAAGCTTGGCTCATTTGTCATGCTGCGGTCATCGGATAACCTTGTACTGATTTTTCCTACTAGCTATAAAAAATATTACTTAGCAGCGGTGAAGAGTCCATACAAGCCGATTCCCGCCGGGTTACCTATTAAAAATCCATGTCTGATGAGAAACCATAGCACGCGGTATAAATATCCTTTGGGTTGAATGCAGAGTTACCTTCGACAATATTCCAAGCTTCGCCACTGTTACTTAGTTAAGTGGGACTCTGAACTAAGAGATTTTTTTTCATAGTCTAGAGATACATTGATTGATTGATTGATCATTCTCATTAATAACCCATATTCAGCACACTGTTTAGCACGAGTCTCAGATTGAGAGGGCCTTAGTCCACCATTTTTGACGACCTCCGTGGCGCAGTGGTATGCGCGGTGGATTTACAAGATGGAGGTCCTGGGTTCGATCTTCGGCTGGGCCGATTGAGATTTTCTTAATTGGTCCAGGTCTGGCTGGTTGGAGGCCCAACCCAGGACCTCCGTTTTGCGGAACCACTACGGCGTCACCGGGGGGTTTGGGCGAGCGCAAAAGCATTGCCTGATGAGACCCGAAGGCTAAAATAAAGATAGAGGACGGAACGACTCTCTAAGGGCGTTTCCTAGGAGACTCGGACCTCGGCTTAGAGGGCCATTCGGGAGGGGGTAACCGTAACCTGAGTGAATCAGTCCGGACGCCCCCAAGATCGTGAGTTATTTTATACTGTTCATAAATAAGTTCTAAGCAATGCCTTCTTCTATTCAAAACTCCAAACAGGTGACAATATTTTATAAATGATATAAAAAGGCCGATCTTCTCAACAGAGTGTATAGATTGTTTAGATGTATCTTCTCAACAGAGTATATAGATAGTTTATATATTGTGTGAAAATGGGAAATGCTTGTAAACGAACCTACAGCCTCCGGTCTATCTGTGGAAAACAATCCCAAAACCTTTGTAACAAGAATTCCTAGCGGTTTGTATACGCTCGCTAAATAATTATTATACCGAATACATAATTATTTATCGTTTACTTTCACAAGGTACGATAAATTAGGTAAATACTTGGTATTAAAGATCAAAGTAAAATATTAAGCTCGGCTTAAGCATTCAATTGTTGTTGTCGTTTAAACGTTTTTTGGACGAAGTTCCTTATCGCGCGTTGCGAAAGGAAATAATTCGTTTAAAAATATATAAATAATACTTCGTACCAAAGACCATTTGCATAAAATTACTACTAAAAACTTTTAATTGGTGATCTATCGATGTGCTTCTGACAGCAGTCTACTTAACGTTCAGAAATTCATACCATAAATAGTTATCCGAATTATTACGCGAGGGTTAAATATATTTGTAATATTTCGATTTATTATTTAATCATTATTTAGTTATTGCTTTAAGTAAGAAAACTTGAAGTGGATAGCAATGTCATCGTTCACGCGTTGATCTTGCATAGTGTGTGTACTGCTTAAGGATGTGGCCCAGATGGGGTTGTGCTACATTTCACCCACGGTCACCCTATTACATTATAGTGCGCCATAAGTTGTTGAATGTCACTCGTGATGCAAACTAAATTTTAAATTGGTGATCTGTGGTTTCGATGTGCTTCTGACAGCAGTCTACTTAACGTTCAGAAATTCATACCATAAATAGTTATCCGAATTATTGTACGGGGGTTAAATATATTTTAAATACAGGATATTTCGGTTTATGATTTAATCATTATTAAGTAAGAAAACTTGAAGTGGATAGCAATGTCATCGTTCACGCGTGATCTTGCATAGTGTGTGTACTGCTTAAGGATGTGGCCCAGATGGGGTTGTGCTACATTTCACCCACGGTCACCCTATTACATTATAGTGCGCCATAAGTTGTTGAGTGTCACTGGTGATGCAATACTCTTTATAAGTAACCGTTAACATTTTATAGCACCTTAAGCGAGAGGATATATTGCTTTAACCTGTTTTCCCGCGTATCGGTGTCCTCTGTATCAAGTTGTATAAACCCACGCTTGTTAAGTTGACGCGTAAGTTTTTGAGGAATAAAACTCAAAACTTAAATATTAAAATAAAATAAATATACTATAACGGGTGCCTCCAATAGCCACACATAGACTCGAACTTTGACAAAAACAATTTTTGCTGCTATAAATAAATACTACATGCAGATATACCACTAGGTGGACCGAAGACATCAAGCGGGTTGCAGGGAGCCGCTGGATGCTGGCGGCTCGAGACCGTTTTGTTTGGAAGTCCATGCAAGAGGCCTATATCCATCAGTGGACGTCCATCGGCTGATAATGATGATGATGATGATGACATGCAGATATTATGAATTTGCCGCGTTTTTCAGATCATTACTTGGACGGTTGAGGATCTGGACTCCTGAAACCGGCTAGTTTTCAAAGTCCAAACTTTCTAATTATCTACCGTAAGTACCGTACCGTAGGCTTTGGTAGGAGCACAGATAAGGTGACTTGCAGCTCTCATAAAATCAAGTATGTTTGGCAGGCTAACAAATATGCTTATTTGTAACAACGACGTTGTCTTCGGCAACCATATATGTCGTACATACTCATATCGTACATACTCGTATAGGATATAAGCAAAGAAATGCAACTTTCTATTCTATTCAGCCAATAGTCCAATTACCAGTATAAAATAAAATTGAAAATTGTGAAAAACCCCCGAAAATCATGAAATTATTACTCTCGAACAAGACGTCATCAATATTCTCTTTCAGTGCGCTTGAGACCCCACTGGAGATATTTCAACATTCAGTTATTCTTCCACACTTTCATAATTTTATCATTAGCAACCCATATTCGGCTCACTGATAAGCTCGAGTCTCCTCTCAGAATGGGAGGGGTTAGGCCGATAGTCCACCACGCTGACCCAATGCGGACTGGCAGACTTCACACACGGAGAGAATTAAGAAAATTCTCTGGTATGCAGGTTTTTTTTAAAATGCACACAACTGAAAAGTTAAAGGTGCCCGCCCCGGACCGGACTCGAACCCACACTATCCGGAATATAGGCAGAGGTTATATTTACTGGACAATCACTCACACTTTAATCCCCCAGAACTTTTTAACGGCTTAACCGATTTTCATCAAACATGTCTAAGAACACTCGCGCGTAAATCACAAAAACAAACTTAATTGTAAACGGTTCTTCTTTTCGGGAGTTATGGTACTACAGACAGACAGACACGTTAAACTTATAACACCCCTCACTTTGCGTCAGGGGTTAAAAGTAACATGGCAAGACTGCTTAAAATATCGGTACAGAGATTTCGCGTAAGTTATTCACCTCGGCCCATAAATAAGAGATACTGTAAATGTAAACCCAATTTGTTAAGACAACAAACAAATACCGTAGATAAATGGGTTAGCATTTTATCTCTCAAAATCCGATCAGCAATGTTTAACAAGGGCAGAAGCGTGGTTAATAAAATTAACATAAAGGCACCTTAACAGCTTACGTGTAATTTGTAACGTTACAAAATGTCCTTAATAAAAAAAAATTGTACTGTTTTTATAGTACCTAATACGGTATATACTATAAAATAGACAGGTAACATGTGACTTACTAACGCTAAATAAGTCAAAGTCAAAGTGAAAGTCAAAATTCGTTTATTTCAAATATGCTTAGTTTACAAGCTCTTTCGAAACGTCAGGTAATAATATTAAACTTAAGATAATGGTGATAATAGTTATTCGAAAACTTAAAATTAAAGTTACGAGGGTTCCAAACGCACCTTGGTCCGTGAAGAGCCCACAACAAACTCAGCCAGGTTTATCCTTTTTTAGTTTATCACCATTTAACAACAGGTATATAAGTAGTCTGTCATGTAATGTATTTCACATTTCATTTCCAAGCAATATTGTCGTTTACGTAATCATTGACACTATAATACGACTTTTCTATAAGCTTACGTTTAATAAATAGAACAAGAAAACCATTGCCTAAAGCAATGGAATGCAATAAGTATGTAGTTAGTATATTTACACCTTCTATTGCTATATACTATAGTAAAAAGCCTAATGGATATGACCTCTGCCTTCGATGGGGCATGCACTTCCAATTTGTCAGTTCTGTGCTTTTTAAGAAATGAAATATCACGTGTATCGATCGGTGAAGGAAGAACACCGTGAGAAAACCTGCATACCTGAGAATTTTCTTGATTCTCTACGTGTGCGAAGTCTGCCATTTGGCCAGCGTGGTGGACTAAGGCCTAACCCATCTTATTTTGAAAGGAGACTCGTGCTGAAAAGTGAGCCGATTATTGGTTGCTAAATACCTCGGGAATTGATTCTTTCCACCCTCGGTTAACAATCTTCTATTGTGGTATTCTCATAACTAAGTAGGATGGAAAGAGGGTAAACTAAATGAGCTCGAAATGAAAAAGCTGAGAGTCATACTCGGAATATTCCTACTAGTATACCGCATCCGCTCTAATTGCTGTCGGTAAGCTAAGGCTGTAGTCCTACAATAGGCTACTTGCCTCTTTTGTATACAGTGTTTAATCTGAATTATGGAATATATTATAAGCTATATTTTATTTTGTCCCGTCAATAATAAAAAAAATAATATAAATGAAAAAATATCTACGTAAAATTTTTATCATTAGCAAGTGACGTTATTCATAGAGATAACAGCGTGATTGGCGTTTGCAGGGATGTGATATATCACGTCACCGCAAGTGCCAGTCACAAACCGATGCCTTGTAGCGAATGACGTCACAGTTTATTATTGTGTTAAAAATGCAATTTTGTTTTATAAAAATATTACAATTACGAGATTATTTTTACAAATAAAAATGTGATTAGAGTTTCTAGGCATCTAAACTGCCTATATGCAAAAAAATCTTCTTAGTTTTGTACAGCAGGCGAGTAGCCTATTATTATGTTGAAAATTGTTATAATGTTGTTTATATTATATTGTTGCAACGCTGGTGAGAAAGCGAAAAATATAATACGCTTTTAGAAAGTAAAGTTCTCGAAGTCGAAGTGTGTTTCCTGGTTCTTCAAACTTTTGCATATTTATTTTAACTATGAATAAGTTTACCATACCGTAATGAAAACGTGGTTTAGCAAGACTAGTTAATATAATAAAGAAACGTTAATTGTATTCTAGTTCTGTTTTTCTTAAATTTAAATTTGGCCATTAAAATTATATTGAAATTGTTATTCAAATCACTGGTTGTAAATTATAAATTTCATTTTAAGCAACTGAATTGCAATTTAAGCGATATTTATGGTTTCAAATATTCTTCGAAACAATTATTAATTAAACGCAAATGATTAACAATATTAAACTATGAACAAAACATTATGAGTTAGGGACTTTGTATTTGAATTTATATTGGACGGGTTATTGTACTTTTTGTCGCTGTAGGGTTTCGTTTTTGTCCTCCAGTCCCTCCCAAAACTCGTCGATGCCGTCATGAAAGGTCCATAACTTTACGACGCTCAGCAGAAACATTTTTTGTGTCCCTAGTGTTGTAAAGTTGTTTTTTTTTTTTTTTCTGTCTGAGTAGGTGCCGATAGCTCCCTGCGGAACCACTACGGCGTCACCGGGGGGGTTGGGCGAGCGCAAAAGCATCGCCTGATGTGACCCGAAGGCTGAAAGAAAGATAGAGGACGGAACGGCTCTCTAAGGGCTCTCCTATGAGACTCGGACCTCGGCTTAGAGGGCCATTCTGGAGGAGGTAACCGTGACCAGAGTGAATCAGTCTGGACGCCCCCAAGATCGTGAGTTAGAAAACCCACGTCCGGGTGACGTTAGATATCGGGGACCTCGTCTTCGCCGGCGAAGACGCTGTGCAGCTTGTGATTGTGTTGCCTGGGAAGCATTGTCGGTTGTTATGTCATCGTCTGGATCGTAAAGGACGTTCTTGGGACGCCTCTGCTTGCAGTTAGCGTTTAGGTTGGGAGTGTAATTGCAGGCCTCAACCACTAGTTGGTTAACACAATAGCTAAGTACATGAAACAGCTCTGTCAAAATAGTTTTGAGAGAGCTGTTTCATGTACTTAGCTATTGTCGGTAATTCTAGATCTCTATGGAGGTCATTATTGCGTAAAAACCACGGCGCGCCCGTGATTTGACGCAGAAAACGATTCTGTAGGGTTTGAAGCGGCCTAAGGGTCGCTTTGGGACGGTGGGCAAACACTACACTAGCGTAGGTTAAGATCGGACGGATTGTAAAGTTGTGTGTAATGCGTTTTATATAAGAGCTGTGGACGCTTGTCACTTTGTTCACATGAAAATAGATTTTTTGTTAATTTTTTTGTTATTCTCCCCAGATTTATCAGATCTGATAAAAATCCTTTAAGTACGAGTACTTTTCTTTAAGGATTTGTTAACTTGCGCATATCAATACCGGCGACACTTTAATATTATATTTAAACAACAAGTGTTAGGATTAAGCAAACTAGATTCATAATTATATCACATTTTTATTTTCATGCTGGCAACTTTGTTTTTAAATGATCTCTCAGTTGTCATTCTGTGATTGGTTGACGCCGGTTGAAGTAAAATGGCGGGAACCAATCAGATTTATTTTATCCAAGCTTGAAAGCTACAACTTGACAGAAGACATTATTGTTTTCATGTTGGCGGTCGATTATTCTCTGTTGAGCGAATCACGAGTTAAGTCGAGTAGAATTGAAACAGTTTTATAACCAACATCTTTGAAAAGAGCTACTGTAGAGTTTCTTATCGATTCTTCTCTGCAATGTCTGCAATTCCGAATCGAGAGTAGTTTCACCACCAATAGAAATATCATAAAGTAATTGAAATAAAAGAAGGTATTCAAACAATCAAGAAGTTATTATTACCTGAATCCTGAGTACGCCTACATTTCAGAAGTGGAGGATAACCTACGTAAGTAATTGTGATAATTAATTATAAATTCTTTAATTACTTTGACAGATTTTTAAGTGTAACGAATAAACAAAGAAATGGTTTTGTGACAAATGGATAAAGTATATCACAAACTACAACTTTCACGTACAGTTTTAGATTGTAATATTTATAGTCTAAATAGCTAAATAGTTATTGATAGAGGTTGCGAGTAGTTTTGTTCAACCTGTAAAATAAAATCTGGGTTGGTGCGTTAGCTATTTAATTGATGAAGGTACGCACATAGACGTAATAAAAATTCGAGCTACCGTCAAATGAACAAGAAAGTGATGCATCCCAATTTCCCATGTAAGTACATGCCATCACGCTCAAATTGCATATGCGGTATATGAAGACAGACCAAGGCCATTCATTTCATACATCTGGCAATATACTACACACTCGCACGTAGATACTCGGCGCTATTATGCTGCTTCAGTATCGGATGTTTGACAGCGAGAAATCGTTTGCCTATTTTATTAGTTTATGGGAAGATCAATGATATATTTATACTATAGACCGGTTACGTCCCTACAAAATCACCGCATAAAGTGATCCGAATAATAATAGTAATAGGCGCATACATGTACAATTTAATTCCATGATTTATTTATGTGTATATATTGTTTATACTTCCTGAACACACAACTCGAAATTGTAGACGATATTTAGGTATTATTTGTTGTTGTTTGACGATATTTAGGTATTGTTCGTTGTTGACCAAAACTTTTACTAGCTTACTATAAATTTCCTCTTTTGAGCGCCTTATTTTTCATGCGCTAGTAACACAAAACACATCTAACAGTGTTTA
This sequence comes from Bicyclus anynana, assembly GCF_947172395.1. Lineage (NCBI taxonomy): Eukaryota > Metazoa > Arthropoda > Insecta > Lepidoptera > Nymphalidae > Bicyclus > Bicyclus anynana. The sequence continues at coordinate 5,321,210 of NC_069098.1, read as the reverse complement.
ATATCATTGGGGTAGACTGAAATGTTGTTTTCAATAGGATAGTTGACTCATATAAAAATAATAATTATTAAAAATAATATTATACAAATAATTGATATAATTTTGTATAGTATTTGAAAAGATTCCAAATATACCAATTACCTATTATAAAAGAAAGCATTATCATCTTTATCAAATTGTAAGTCGAAAAAACGCATACCTATACATATATTAACATTGTTCATTTTCTTTTGTTCGAGTTCGAATGAGTTACAAGAGGGAAACAGACAAGAGATACCATAGTTGCAACAGATGTCGAAATAAAGAGGACAACCGTCGAGCAGTCGTGGTGGTCTGAGTCAAAGCCGGTTTGAGGGACTAGAGTCCAGCTGAGACGCCGCCACGTGGAGTTTTACTTCAGTTGAGCGACGCTGGAGTGCTAACCAGGGTAGTCTCTGGGCCATGGACCATAATGAGGTGGTAAGCTGGTCACAGGGAGACTCGAGGTTGGGCTCGTGATTAGTGGAGTGCCGATCAGGGTTGTCTCTGGGCTATGGACCATAATGAGATGGTAGCTAGTCACAGGGAGACTCGAGGTTGGGCTCGTTATGTGGAGTGCTGACCAGGGTTGTCTCTGGGCCATGTCGATCATAGTGAGATGGTGGCTGGTCTCGGAGAGACTCGAGGTCAGGTTTCTGGATTGACGGCGCCGGGGAGTAGAAGTGGCGCTGGTGCGACGGCGCCGGGGCGTTGAAGTGACGCTCGTGTGACGGCGCCGGGGCGTAGAAGTGGTGCTGGTGTGACGGCGCCAAGGCGTTGAAATGGCGCTGGTGTGACGGCGCCAAGGCGTTGAAGTGGCGCTGGTGTGACGGCGCCAAGGCGTTGAAGTGGCGCTGGTGTGACGGCGCCAAGGCGTTGAAGTGGCGCTGGTGTGACGGCGCCAAGGCGTTGAAGTGGCGCTGGTGTGACGGCGCCAAGGCGTTGAAGTGGCGCTGGTGTGACGGCGCCAAGGCGTTGAAGTGGCGCTGGTGTGACGGCGCCAAGGCGTTGAAGTGGCGCTGGTGTGACGGCGCCAAGGCGTTGCAGTGGCGCTGGTGTGACGGCGCCAAGGCGCTGGTGTGACGGCGCCAGGGCGTTGCAGTGGCGCTGGTGTGACGGCGCCAGGGCGTTGCCGTGGCGCTGGTGTGACGGCGCCAGGGCGTTTCAGTGGCGCTGGTGGGACGGCGCCAGGGCGTTGCAGTGGCGCTGGTGGGACGGCGCCAGGGCGTTGCAGTGGCGCTGGTGGGACGGCGCCAGGGCGTTGCAGTGGCGCTGGTGGTACGGCGCCGGGACGTTGAAGAGCGGCGCGAAAGAGTCCGCCGCGGGCATTGTACATCAAATATCAGGTCATCGTTCTTTATTATCTCTATAGTAGTCTTATAAGTATCTTAAAGTCTAACTAGTACCTTCAGTCTTGAATCTCGACAATTATTGCTGTTCAGCCCAATAGAATAGTAAATAAAAAAATAAAATTGCATTAAACAGTGAATCTAAATCTAAACACCTAGTCTGGTAAATTTATAAGGTAAACGTTGCGGTGTATGGTTGAGATTATAGGATCGCCATAACTAAGTTCTGCTTCTAGGATTGGCCAAGATTATTTATTCAGCAAAAGTGGTAATAAAATAAAAAAAAAAACAGTGTTGAAGCATAAAAATAAAATTTAATGAGTAGATCATAGAAAATTTAACATTTGAAAAATTGGTTTTGTTAATTTGTAACAATTCGGGCTATCACTTTCATCATTCATTGGAAAACTGAACCTTAAGGGAGAACTAAAAATCTACTAACATTAACATCGAGCTAATAATAATATTAATTTATTTGTCATGAAAAAAAAAAGTATCAAAATACTTGGACCTTGCTCATGAGATTACCGTCATGTGAATTTGAGTCAACTATTATTGTTCCGATAGTTGTTTCACTCAATGGTCTTATAGTGAAGAGCTTCGACGAATACCTTAAGAAGCTTTCGCTTAACTGTTGGATCAAGAGTCAGATACAAAAGGCAATAATTGTTGAAATGGCGCGTATTGTAAGGCGGTTCACTCAATTATAAATTTTTAATAGTGTTTTATATTATATTTTGTTAACAATGTTAAAAAAAAAATTAAAAAAAAAAGGTCATATAAATAAATGAGAGAGAAAAATTTATTTGCCTTGAAAAAGGGTTAGAAACAGCGACGAGTGATTTTACATAGATAAAAACATCTATTGAGTTCTTGTTCGTTCTTGGCGCAAATGGTTCATTTTTTGAGTTTTACAAAACTATATATTTGAAGTATAGTCCTTAGTAACTTCATGCAAACCAGAGGAATTATTAAAAAAAAATGAACGTAAAAGCACTTTCGTTTTACATTAACTTTATTATATTTATTTTACTAGTTTTGTAGTTATTTTACAATGTTTTGCATTTCATAGCCGAGTATGTATATTTGTTATTATTAATAACAATACGGCGTATTCTGAATAATATGTTGTATTTAATGCGATTATGTTTTTGTTTTCTACTTGAGTAATCTTTATTTTAATTTATTTATTTCACTTACAAGAAGAGCATTTTAACTTTTTAATAAAACAAAAGGTACGTGTTAGCCACAAGATTTCCAGATATTCAAAGATGGTCTTTTTCCAAAACCTATCCATTGAATTCGAATCAATATCTACTACATTACTGAGGTTATTTACTTTTACTGACAACAATCGTCATGTCGTTGTCGGTCGTGCAACTTTCTGGGAACAGGGGAATTAATTCATAATTCATAGCGCCAAGAACAGTTTACACGTTGGAGGATACAAAGGACTGATCGGTTTTCGTGGATAATTAAATCCAAAATATAAGCATAAATAATTAAGATTTGGAACCCTCGTAACTTTAATTATAAGTTTTGGACTATAATTACCACCATTAAATAAATTAAAGTATGACATAACTTGACGTTTTAAAAGTGCTTGTAAAATGAGCTCAATTGCAATAAATGAATTTTGAATTGTGATTTTTTAGTAATTGAACACAGAGCTTTGTGTCCTACAAAAAAGTATATTTAATAGTAACCTTGCTGAAAAGGGATTCCAATACCTAAAGGTTAACTATTTAATAAAAGATAATAAATTGTATCGTTACTTAGAGTCGTATAAAGATAATCTCCGTTGAGAGTGCCGAATGTGGCAGATAATTATGTCGCATCATGACTACTTTGGTCACTTTGGGGCGGAGAAGACACTTGAAAGAAAAAAAAAAATTATTGGTTTAGGAAAATGTCAAAGTTCGTTAAAAATATGTAAAGTGCATTGAATGTGCATATGCCTATACCCGTTTAATACCCGTTTAAACTCGAGAGAAGGTCTGCTCCATCCTTTCGCTAAAGTACGAGTAGATGTGATGTTTCATACCATACATGTTGACCAACTCAGACCTTTCGTCGAAACAAAATGAGGTTAAACACATTTGCTAGTGATTGTAGATGGATTCACCAAATCATGTCTTATTAAGCCTGTTAGATGTTAGTAAGATGATATATTTTTCATGATTAGAGTGCCTGATCGTAATATAGCTGACCGCGGTAGCTGTTTCGTTTCTTACACCTTTACTCGATTTTGCTTGTGATAAATGTGTCACTAAGCATATTCTTAACGCAGTAAGTCCTAGGTCAAGTAGAAAGGTACAATCGGAATATTCTTGACAAAGGCAGAAAACCAGCCTGAGTTTACTCTGAAGGTGAACCTGTTAAGATAACAAAAAAAAGATTTTTAATAATGATGAACAGAACAAAGCTCATGCCCTCATATACAGGGCTCTATCGTGTCTCTAAAGTCCTAGGGTACGATATCCTATTCCTAGGATAGGTATCAAGTAGCGCAGGTGTCAGGCGTAATCGGCCTGCAAAACACACGTCCCACAACAGTTGCCGCCGACCGTATGTTGGCATGGATAAGTACATATTGCTGCTTTATAAGATGAACGGTTAGAGCAAGAGCTCTGATGATAAGGATTATATAAAGATGATAATTAATACTTGACTAAAGAAATAAAAATTGTTTATTAATGTTCGTATAATTTTAATTTACAATTTTATATAAGAATAAGAATTGTTTATTCGAAAAAAAACTCAGTACTCAAATTGCAATGACGTCCTGGCCCTTAAACTAGGTAAGCCCGTGTCTTAAGGGCCAGTGACTTCCCCAGGTGCATATGCATAGGTACAATTACAATAATGGTGTAGTTAACATAAAATATCCAAATAGAATTTTTACAATAATCAGGTATTTTGTGTTTTTTATATTTATTTATCGATGCATTTAAACTGCAGGTTGATTTTTCGTTGTTACAGATGAGACACGAGAATCGATCGGATCGTGTCTTGTCACTCTCGATGGAGCTGGAATCAGGCACGAGAATCGATCGGATCGTGGCCTGATACACAGCAGAAACACTAGAACCAGGCACGAGAATCGATCGGATCGTGTCCTGGTATGTGAATATTAGAGTATGTTGCCCCACTGGCTGCCACAAGTAAATCGATCGTCTTGCAGGCATATATGTGGGGTAAGCTGATAATAGTGGGTTATTCGATTAATCGATCGTTCGAATCCCAACGAAATAGTTAGAAGTCATATAAGTGAAAGAAAGCATTAATCGATCGTTGTTTTTCTTATCAAGCAGATCTATATAATTACTTACGAAGTAATGTGACCAATAATAGCAGTATGTAATATAAATATTAATAGTCTTAAAAGATAATCAGTTTACGAATGTAACCGATTATAATGATGTTTGTGATTGTTGCATTAATTATGTTGATTGCAATGTGTAAAATCAATTGAGAATATAGTCTGCAGTTTACGAATATACCTAACCGTTTTTATTGATATTTGCAACTGTTGCATTAACTATGTTGATTGCGATGTATAAAATCAATTGAGAATATAATCTACATTTTGATATATAAGATACAAGAGTTATTCAGTTCATAAAGTAAGTTTATTAGAATGGTATTAACATTGAAATTTGTATACAATCAGAGTTTTATAAGAATGTACGAGTAGAATAATATTATGAAAAGAGTAAGAGTAAGAGTTTATGTAAAGAGTGACAACTGACTAACTTTCGATTGTTAGGATGCCTCCTGGCGACATGTGCGGGGCGCACACGTTGTCAGGACGGTCGATTGTTAGGATTAAGCAAACTAGATTCATAATTATATCACATTTTTATTTTCATGCTGGCAACTTTGTTTTTAAATGATCTCTCAGTTGTCATTCTGTGATTGGTTGACGCCGGTTGAAGTAAAATGGCGGGAACCAATCAGATTTATTTTATCCAAGCTTGAAAGCTACAACTTGACAGAAGACATTATTGTTTTCATGTTGGCGGTCGATTATTCTCTGTTGAGCGAATCACGAGTTAAGTCGAGTAGAATTGAAACAGTTTTATAACCAACATCTTTGAAAAGAGCTACTGTAGAGTTTCTTATCGATTCTTCTCTGCAATGTCTGCAATTCCGAATCGAGAGTAGTTTCACCACCAATAGAAATATCATAAAGTAATTGAAATAAAAGAAGGTATTCAAACAATCAAGAAGTTATTATTACCTGAATCCTGAGTACGCCTACACAAGCTTTTTCAGTTAAAAATAATAACGAAACTAGCTAAGTAGAAGTATCGTTTAGCAATGTGAGAATTTCACACATTGGTCCTAACGCTTCTATATAGAGATCCAAGTTTTACCTGAGACAATATAAAGAAGGTGCTGGAATGGCGACCCCGCACCGGGAAGCGCAGCGGGTTGCAGGAGCCGCTGGATGCTGGCGGCTCGTGACTATTATGTTTGGAAGTCCATGCAAGAGGTCTATGTCCAGCAGTGGACGTCCATCGGCTTTATCAGCCGATGGATATCCACTGATCATCGTCGTCATCATTATCTGATGATGATAATGTATGTAAAGAAAGAAGTAGCTTACAAGCAAATATACAACTAGAAAAAAAATACCATTTGAATTTTACAATGAATATTATTAATGAATAATAATTAATTATAACTTCCTTTAAAATATGCGAAAAGATTAAAAAAAAGAATAACAATAAAGCTTTGTTTAAAAAGCCCGTTAGCTATTGTTCTAAAATAAAAAGATAACGTATCTACCTCGTAACGAACATAATTTTGCAATGTGCCCGACATGATTATGAAGGTTTTGTACCCAATTTATCATTTTTGTAGCCAGCATTAGGCCGTTCCCCTGGAGATTTATAAACGAGAGGATAATACAGGGTAAGGCACTGGTAATGTAGACTTAACAGACTATTATTTTTTTTTCTCTCATTTATATATTAGTTCTTTTTTTTAAATTTTTAACAATGTCAATAAAATACGAAACACTATTAAAAAATTTATAAAAAAAAAATCAACCTTCCCGCTGCGGGACATTAAAGTGCCCAAGCAACCGGTGGTTAGGGCTCCAGAGTGAGGAACCTCCTCACAATACGCGCCGTCTCAAGAATTACCGCCTTTTGTATCCGACTATTAATCCAACAGTTAAGCGAAAGCTTGCCATGCCTCATTTTTATAGCATGGTGATTAAGACCCATCCATATCCCCTGTCTTAAAAAGATTGAGGTCTGGCCTTAATAAAGTAATAAAAAATACCTACAGTGGGCATGTAAAAATTGTGTAGAAACATACGAAAAGTTCCGCATTAGAACTTTATTTCTTTAGAGACGACATAGAATGTCCAGTATGATCTCTGGAGGATACCTTGAAAAAATTTGTGATACATATTATGTTACCGAAGAACAATGAGTATCCACATAAATTACAAGTTAATAATAACGAACTGTTATGTCTTGGGTTCTCAGGTAGCAAAGGATTTTCGCTTAACTGGAGGCGTAAACGTAAAGATATGATTAGTTGAGTTGCTCATGATGTACTTAGATACAACAATTGGCTCTCTTGAAGATAAATACGTAATAGAATTTTAAACGTTGCTATTAAGTTGTATGTATCACACGAGAGTAAAGTATTTGTCTCTTGTGCCTTTAAAACCCTCACTACGCTCAGGATTCTAACCTAGACTAAGAATTTTTGAATTTTTAGAATTTTTTTTTTTTTTTTAGAATTTTTGATTGAATTACTATGTACTACGAACTACGAATTACTACTATGTACTATGAACTATGAATTTTGTATATTGTATTGCAAGTGTAACTTTATTTTATTTTCATTTTTAATTTAATTTGGTAATTATGACTATTGATGTTATTTTTTCTTTTTTATTTGTAATTTCATTTAATTTAATTTAGTAACTGTGACTGTATTTATCTTTTTCTTAATCTCATTTCATTTAATTTGGTAATTGTGACTATTTGTATTTTTTATATTTGCACACTATTAATTTAGTGGAATGTTGTATTCTTGCAAATAAACAATTATTATTATTATTATTATTACGTACATAGTAACTATATACGCTTATTAATTAAACACTGCAAACCTACTATTACATAAAATCTTGAAATTGGAGGTAACATACACATACGAATATTCTACAAGTTAGCCCTTGACTACAATATCACTTGATGATAAGTGATGATGAAATCTGAAAAAAAATGATGAAAAGTGAATTGACTTTTTAGTAGGAGGAGGATTAAAATCCACACCCCTTTCGGTATCTACACGACATCGTATCGGAACGGTAATTCGCTTGGCGGTATCTAAAAGCGTCTAACCTTTTTTATATTGAATATAATAAAGTCAAGACAAGTATTTTTAAAACCTTTTATCCGCTTGTAAGTAACTAAGTTACCGACGTCAGCTGGTATGACGGAAAACGTCGTCGTTATTATTAAATGTACGAATAAACCATAACATCCTCCAGATTGTAAACAGAAAGCGTTGAAAATGAAATTTTTGTAAACAAACCGTCTTAAATTATGTACATAACCTACTTTGTGAAAGCTCATAATATCACATCACAACTCCGGCCGAAATAAGAAATATGGCGGAAAACGACATTACGTACTGTCCTTAGACCAAAAGAAAATTATAGACTACTTATATAAAGGATTCATTTATAACTGTCTTAAAATTAAACGATTTGGAATTAAGTTCATTATTTCGCGTTGCGAAAGGGAGCTAGATGGAAGAAATTAAGACCAAAAGTTGTAACGACACTTTGCTATACATGTAAGCCGTGCGGCGTGCGCGTGTTTCTCTGTCTCCCTCCCTCTCTCTCTCTCTCATAGAAAGCAAGCCAGTTATTTTCGTTTCGCCTTTCTATTTTGCATTGAACAGTGTGGTGTCGCGACGATTATTTTTGTTGAGTGTATACAAGTTTTTTGTACATATAAATAATAAAAAATAATAACAACTTCGTTCCATCTGGGTGTCCATTGACACCTCTCAAGTTTTTTTTATTAATTGTTATCAAAAACTATTCCACCGCTTTGCTCGCCTGGTAATTTCCACGGGGATGTTTTTAATCGAGGAAAGCTAAATGTGAAATAATGCGTTATTCTGTATCCCATAGTACGGGCATTCAAATTATTTGTGTGGATAAATTTTCATAATGCACACTTACATTAAATTTTATTCCCATAAATAACGGATTGAATCAATCATCCAAATACTTAGTGTAACATCTTAGCCGCATATTTAATTTATACAAGTACACTTTAATTTTTCTCACATTGTTTTCCTCACAAACGATGCAATGTGCTTTATTTATTTGATATGTTATAAAGAAGCTGCATTTAAAACACGGTTGAAAAGCAATTTACCAATTGAGCACTTGATAAAGATTTTACAAAGTCACTGATATAAGTAAAAACACTGAATAAAATAACCAGCGGTTGCGATCGTGTGAAAGAAAAACAGCATTGGAGATAGCTAAGACACTACTGCCTTACGTCATAGAATACTCGACGACTCTTTCTATCTTTTATTTTAGTCTGTGGCACGGACTTATACAAATACATTATATTAAAACGTAATAACCTCGCCACTGTTTACACTTGTGTATGCGTAATAAATCAACGGTTTCTTCTTTTTGCATATTAAATGTAAACACCGATATATGGAAAACATTATGTGAGAATTGTCTAACGATTATTATGAAAGCTTTTAGAAAAAGAGTTTGTATGTCTGTCCGTCTGTCTGTCTGTCAATACCCTTCATTTATCTCGGTAATACCTGAAGTAAAGTAGCTTAAATGTGTTAAACCAGGACATGATATATCTCCATTCCAAGTTTACAACTAAATTGGTTTAAAAGTCGTGACGTTAAAGAGTAACAAACATCCATACAAACATTCGAGTTTATAATACTAGTAACATAATAATATAATTCAAATAAATTACAATAAACTAAATTCGCTAAATCATTGCACCGGTAAACATTAAGTAGAACATTTTACGTGTAACATTTAATATACTCGTATAAGCGAAGATGTCCTCCCTTCAGATATAATGCTAACCTACGCCCTCAGGCTGTCCAATTTTCTCCGAGTCATTGAGTTCAGGTTACGTGAAAATATGTGGATAAAAACGTGCTATATTATGTAGCGTCTTTTTTAGTAGTTTATAAATTGAATAGGTACTGTTAGGAAATATAAGTCTGAGACTTAAAAGACGTCGCTCGATTTCGTGTTGGCTCGTGCCGACGCTGGGTTGCGCGACTTGTTTCTGTAAAGTAGGGAGTTAGATAGGGGTAGCGATCGGTTGGCGGGAAGCTTCAGTGCTCGTGGCGTGGTTACTTGGGATAGGCAGGGAGAGTGACTTGAGTGGAAAAGGGGAGTGTTTGTTAACTGTCAAAGGATCCTTTTAACCCTACACACAACGTTCACAAGTGCGTGACTCCACAAATGTAGGTACAAGCGGACGCCCACGACTTCGTCCGCCCTTAGACCTGCTTAATGCGGCCCTGTCGCAAAATCATTTCTTAGCAGACGTTTACTAACTTTAAACAATTTTTACGTTCTGCGGTTTTCGAGATCATTTTATATGTTTAGATTTTGTAGCTCAAAGACACCACACGTTTTTAGTATATAACGTCTCTAATATGGGTTAGCGGGTAGTCTGAGAAAACCAAACGACAGTCACACCTCACGTAGAGAAACCCACTTCACTCCTTACTCATGTAAGGAGTGAAGTGGGTTTCTTGGTGGCATCTAGATTTAAGGGTTTATTTGGTGGCAGGGTTCGCCAAGTATGTTACATATACTTTATTAAGGTAAAGCTTAGAGCTCAACTAATTCATTATTATAATCGTCGCGTTAACGTAACCTTGTTCAGGATTTGCTCGCAAGAATTAAATTACGCTTGGTACGAAAATCTAGTGCTTAGGTAAAACTAAACTCACTCAAAATCTTAAACTTGTTATGTAACAAGCCAGCTCAATTCACAATTTTATCTAACTAGCTGACGCCTCGCGGTTTCACCTGTGTAGTTCCCGTTATTGTGAGAATTTGAACGCGCTAATCTCAGGGACTACTAGTCCGATTTGAAAAATTCTTTCAGTGTTAGATAGCCCATTTATCGAGGAAGGCTATAGGCTACATAATATCCCCGTATTCTTACGGGAACGAGAACCACGCAGATGAAACCGCGCGGCGTCAGCTAGTATATCTATAAGAAGTATAGATTTAGAGAGCGCATGGGAATCGACTTTCGTAAGTATATTGCATACCTACTGGAAAAAGTAATAAAATCTTTTACTTTTAAATTAAAACACAGATTAAAAAGTTGTCTTTTACCGGAGACTTGGATTTGTTGTGTTGGAGTGTTTTCCATTAAATACTAATTAAATTTTGAAATACAAACTATTATAAAATTTTGTTGCGGTTGTCAAGGAGCCGCGTGACGCTTTTCTTTTTTGTAGGTTTCACCGGCTTACCACATTGCTTGCAAAGACTTACTCTGTATCGTCTATACTCTGTGGGTATTATGACAATGAAAAAATTATGATGATGATGATGAAACTTATATCAGCTCTGTTTTACCTCGTTCATAAAAATTTAGAAAAAAAAAACTGCTAAGTAGTAAGTCAAAAGTCAAAATTCATTTATTTCAATGAGGCTTAGTCTACAAGCACTTTTTAAACGTTAGCTACTTGTAATGAAATGTAATTAGATAATGGTGATAATGAAAGACGAAAACTTAAAATTAAAGTTATGAGGATCCCAAGTCAAACACGGTACAACAAGGTACAGTCAACAAGCGCCAATAGAATATTTCACATAAGTACAACGACCGAGTTCAGCAACATGAACTTATCTATCAAATCATGATACCTAGGTTTTACCATGACAATCGTTGTCACTTATTATGCAAGTCAGTCGATATTTTAACGATCACTCGAAGCATTGAAATGACCGATGTAGTTATAGTGCACGGCGCGTTGCACGTGTTGCTGACGTCACGTTTATTTGTGTCCGGCTTTATTTTTATACCTTTTATTGGCTTATCGGTTAAGCTCCGTGTGAGATCGCCGAAAACCGCCGCACGCGTCGATCTACGGGCGCTTTCACAATGACTGGTACAGTTTTTAATATGTTTAAACGAATTTCCTAAAGACAGTGATAGTTTTGTTCATTTGGATTTAATTACAAAAGAAAACTTAATTGTTATCAGGTAATGATTATGTCGATAGAAAAACTAAAACTGACAGTGAGAGAGAAAGAGAATTTCATTTTTTAAGGACAAGTAAGCTCTTAAAAATTAAAATGTAAAGATACGTTAAACAATATTGCCACTCCTCACACAATCATAATTTATTACTTCAAAAAGTTTTATATTGAATACTTACTTATTATAATTTTTCTGATTATTCTACATAGGTAGGTATGTATAGGTGAAATAAAACGTAATTATAAGTGCAAAAAAAATCAGTTGGTTTGTGCTTCGATATTGGTTTGTGTATAAATCAAGATTATATTTAGAATAGGGATGTTTGCTCGGTAAATTTACGACACTGATACAATATATTTAATTAAACAATAGGTATTAAATACCTAATAAAAAAGTATTAATACTTACTTAAGTAAGTAAGTAATAACGTAAGGTCTTATTCTGTAGTAAGGTTTCCATTTACCACTACCACTACTAGGTAAAAACGAAAAAAACCCTGATAATTTGATATCTTTGTTGCACTGGATATTTAAGTTTTAGCTACTATTAGTTAGAAATATTATGCGCAGTATATAGTTAGAAGGCTAACGGTAATTGTGGCGGGCTGTTATTAATGTAATAATAATAGGCACATTAAATATTTAGAAGTCAATGAAATTCTTGACCTCAAGCTTTGAATATGTACTTTAAAACTACATAATTTAAAGGTTGCGGTCAAGAATAACTTATACTATTATTTTAGCGTATGTAAACTAGTCTTCACCATTAGCTTCTGTTATAGTCACGGTTCAAATAAATAAGTAAATGCTGAATGGTTTACGTTGAAACGAAAAAGTATCATGAATAGAATACCAGATTTAATATACCACTTTCAATATTTTAATAACCAATTTATAATATTTTAATAACCATTAATGATTAACCATACGAGTAAACGTGTTAAAAATTGTAATAGGTATGTGTTAAATTTTACTACTAACCGTTTCGATATTGGTTTGTGTATAAATCAAGATTATATTTAGATAAAATTGAATTGTGATGTTTGCACAGTAAATTTACAACAGTGTTTGGGTTAAGTGAATTTTAACATAACTCAACAAATATTTTAGTACAAGAGTATGTTAAAATATCTACTACCTATTAATATGCGAAGTAAAAGTCTCACACACATTGGTAAGTAAATATATTCTCTTTGGTCTTATCATAATAGACATTAAGGTTCATTTAAACATAATTATATTTATAACACATTTGCTCGTAAAGTATCGCTTATGCACATGTGCCGTAATGTAAAGTAAAATGCACATGTGCCGTAATGTAATTTATAACCTTTATCATCAGTCTGAAAACGACCGGTACTTTTTAAATCTTGGCAAAGAGTTTTTATGTCAAAAAAGTGGTCAATAAAATTAACTTTGTCAGATAAAATATAATAAAAAAACATTTGATTCTTTAATTTTAATAATTTTGACAATAAATGACAACTATTTATCTGAAACAGAAACACAAAAATATTAATTTACTTTATGAGTAATAATGGCTGTTTTTGATGCATTTGCCTAAAAAACGCTTGTGCTCGCACTTCGCTATCTGTGTAAAAATGACAAGCGTGTCAATATGTCATCATATGGAAAACAGGCAAAGATGCAAATTTATTTTCAGAAAGTGTGTTCACTCTCAAATGTGTTATAAAACGCCGTATGACATAATTGCGCTTTGATAATTAGAGCCTCTGCTTCCTTACTATAGCTCTCGCTTTTGGCTCGAGTTGCAATATCGCCTCGGCTGTAATATTCAACTGCTGATAAACCTATTGATTACAGAGATACTCCTTTAGTTAAATAATTTATTCATTATAATAAAATTATAAAATATACGTTAATGACCTTGTTTCATATATGATACACGAATAACTACTTACCTGATTTGAAAAGTTATTCCTAACGGAATAACTTAGATGTACTAAATCATTTTTTTTTTTTTTTTAAAAAGAATATTTGCCATATTTTTTTAAATATGACCAATATTCCCATTCCCCTCCAACTAGTCGAGAAAGACTGTAATTAGGAGTGGGTACGACAATAGTCCAACGGGGCGGGGATCGAACCACCACCCCTCGGTGATGAATCCGACCACTCTTACCGTTGAGCTATTGAGGCTCTTATTTATTTATTTATTACAACTCCTGAAGTAGTTAGGCAAGCAGATTTATAGGTAATATACTATTGTGTACAATAAATATTTTTATCAAAAACGTCTCTGATTTTTTTGTTGTACTCTTTATCTATTGTATTGTACGGTCAAGCTATTTTCGGCCATGTTTATTCGCATATTCCGAACCCTTGGAAACTATTACAAGGGCAATATGATTTTGGGTATAAAATATACAAAAGACTGGGCATTATTCAGTGCTCGAATCTGTTGTTCGCGCATATGATATATGGTTTGTGTTATAATATTGTGGAATGTTGAGGTCCCGTTCTGGTGTATATACTAGCTGACGACGCGCGGTTTCACTTGCGTGGTTCCCGTTTCCGTAGGAATACGGGGATAATATATAACCAATAGCCTTCCTCGATAAATGGGCTATCTAACACTGAAAGAATTTTTCAAATCGAACCAGTAGTCCCTAAGATTAGCGCGTTCAATCAATCAAACAAACAAACAAACTCTTCAGCTTTATAATATTAGTATAGTAAATAATATAGAACGCTTACAAATTACAAAAAAGTAACCGTTAGATTAGTTCCGGTAAGATGCCGTATAGAATAAGATGCCGTATAGAAAGCTTCAGAGGTATAGCTAGAATGAACTTGTACCTCTTCAAGTTAGCCGACTTCCATCTTAGACTGTATCGTCACATAACATCAGCAGGCTAATTCACTAACTTTGACGTATTTTAGTTGGCATATACGAAATCGGGATTCTATGTAACAAATGTCATCTGGTGTGTGATATCCACAACCCATCGTGGATATCATACAGTAGCTAGATGACATTTCTCAGTTGATGTGATGATTATTTTAATAGGTTGTGCCAAATTAGTGAATAACATTGTAATTCAATAAAAAAAAAACAATTTTGTAAAGTTTCAAAGAAATAATAAAGTTATTAATGTGGATTTTCAAGAGATTTGTCTCCGAGAGGAATACGGGGGATTTGCCTGTAACTAGGTCAGTGTCCTTCCTCCCTGAGCTATCATTATTCAAGTCCCACTAGCATTCGTGTAATATATTGTATCATATTCGTTGCTGTCTGGATAATAAATATATGATCATTTTTATTCGAAGGTAAATAACCCATTTTGTTACTAAAAAAAACTATGCCTTTTAACGTTTTACTGATAATTCAAAAAATATTAGCAAGAATTGGTAGTATGTTTTTTAAATTTAAATTACTAACTAACCAAGCTAAAAAACAAGGTAAAAAATTGTTAAAATCATAAGTTTAAAATCATTAACCAAGCCAACTTAACCAAAACTGTACTTTTAACGTTTTACTGATAATTCTAAAAATATTAGCAAGAATTGGTAGTTTTTTTTAATTTAAATAACTAACTAGCCTGATTATAAAGCAATATATACAATCATGTATATATTGCTTTATAATCAGGTATAGTGAGCTAGTTAGTAAAGCAAATGACCAATTTTAAAGTTTTTAATAAGCAACGTGTATGTATGTATTAAATGCACAATATCTAGACGGAAGACCATGCGTTGATTAATAGGATTTGTCATTTGATTTTAAACAAATAAACTGTTAAGAGAAAAACAGTATTTCTTAAATATTATTGCCGAAACAAGATCAAAAGTCAAAATTCGTTTATTTCAATTAGGCTTAGTTTACAAACACTTTTGAAAGGTCAAGATTATGTCATAACTTAATTTAATTTAATGGTGGTAATAATAGTCGAAAACTTAAAACTAAAGTTACGAGGGTTCCAAACGCGCCTTGGTCCGAGAAGAGCCCACAACAAACTCAGCTAAGGTTTATTTTTTTTTGTTTACCACCATTTTACAAACTTATTTAAAACTAAGAATACAGTTGTATATTACAGTTTAATGCCAAGCTTTTTTATCATTAATATAATCAATAACACTATAATACTACTTTTAACTTTTAATAGTGTGGATGGTTTTAAAAGTGTGTGGATGGCGATGTTTAATTACAAACATTAAGCCAAACATTATTTTGTACAGGTTTGGAGTCTTGGCAAACATGAGGATCCGTTAGACAATATTCAGACAGTTACACAACATGAAATGAAATTTCACAAGTTACGAATACATCTATGCAAACGTATTCCATTGTTAGTGAGTAATGAACATATCAAAGCCAGAAGGCTAACTGACTTAATAGCTAGTATGGTTTGTATACCTATTTGATCAAACATATGGATTCCAAAATCCAATATTGGCAGAGAACTGAACTTTATCCCTGCTGAACGATGTATTCACTAGAATGGATAATGTAATAAATGTCCGACCGAGAACGATTTGATAGTAATAGGTATTCTACTCAAACTAGTATGGTTTCATTATCATTCAAGTCGCCTATTTTCATCATCATTAACAAACCATATTAAGCTCACTGCTCAGCTCGAGTCTCCTCTCATAATGAGAGGGGTTAGGCCAATAGTCCACCACGCTGGCCCAATGCGAATTGGCAGATACACACGCAGAGAGATTTGAGAATTCTCTGGCATGTAAGTTTCCTGCACCGTTTGAGACAAGTGATATTTAATTTCTTAAAATGCACACAACTGATAAGTTGGAACTGCATGCCCAGGGCCGGATTTGAACCCACGCCTTCCGAAATCAGTGGCAGAGGTTGTATCCACTGGGCTATCACTCTTCTTATAGTAAAGGTGATTTGGACTGCTCCACTAGATTTTCTGCCTCAGTTTGACTAGTGATAATGATAAAATTATTATTATCAACCCATATGCGGTCCACTATTGAGCACAAGTCACCTCTCCGAGTACGAGGTGTTAAAGAGTAACAAACATCCCAACAAACATCTAAACAAACATCCATACAAACTTTCGCGTTTATAATATTAGTAGGATACAAATATGTCGATAAATAATGTCGATGGTGGATACCTGTTTTGTCCACGACCAGATATTTGTATGTTCTGTTTGTTTATTTTATTTTATTTTATTACTTGTGTGTGGACAAATAATTCTATTCTATTCCATTCTATTCTATAAATTATTTGTATATTAGGTATTGAGCTCAATACAACGTCACATTATCACACATGAGCAAATGTATATCAAAGTTTATAGAAGGTAGTATTTTACGAGCAGACATAGACAAGCTATATCGCCTACGGAACAAATGCAGCCAATATCCTGAAAAATACTGTAAAATGTACACTGAAATATCCACAGAACAGAAAACACTAAAGCTAACGTTGAAATATCGCCTGGACTTCAACTTGATACTCAGGATTTATTTTCTCAGAAGTTAAATGAAATACTTGAGACCACAGCGACTACCGTTTTCCTTTCAATTGTTCTGGTCTATGTTGTTTATTCTAAAAACAGTAAGACAATCAAAAACTCTTGTTTTATAATATATTATTTAAGACTATTAAATGCGTTCAGGAAGAATTTAAATTAGAAAAATCCGACTGAATTTTATAAAGACTTCTTTGCAGGTCAGGACAAGCTCTAATACATAACACATAAAATCATATTTTGTTGGTTTGTCAAGAATAATAATTATGTTTATTTTTAGGTTTCAATTTAGAGATACTATGTATGTGATGTATGGAAAATTGCATTAGAACCCCCTAAATTTTTTAGGTAATAAACATGCTTTAAATTCTCGTACAATTAACACAATATTTATATAATTAAATAGCCGTGAGGGTGTGGGTTCGAATCCGGTCCAGGGCATGCACCTCCAACTTTTCAGTTGTGTGTAATGTAAGAAATTAAATATTACGTGTCTCAAACGGTTAAGGAAAAAAATCATGAGGAAACCTGCATACTTACGAGAGATTTTTTTTAATTCTCTGCGTGTGTGAAGTCTGCCAATTCGCATTGGGCCAGCGTGTTGGACTATTGGCCTAACCCCTAACCTAACCTAATTCAGAAAGGAGACTCGAGCTAAGCAGTGAGAAAAACATCTTTATTAATTACATTGCTATCTACGATAATCACGAAAAATCACCAGAGATATCCTGAATTCAGCCTTTTTAGAAAAAAATCTCCTCCTTAAGTGACCAAAGCGGAAATTGGATCAGGGACGTCTTGAGAATAATTGCCACTAAGCGTTGATTGATAAAAATCAAGGCTAATCGCTTCTGCCAAAGTTTGGACGATTACGGAAGAATTCAAATATTTCGTTTTCATCGATAATTTAAAAGAATTACATTGATTTATTTTGTAGAAAAATGCAATGATATCTAAACCTTTTCTCATAAATTGTCATTCAAGATGTATAAGTAGGTAAGTTGAAAAGTCAGATAAATAAAATACCATAAAAAACAACACTTGTAAAATGTAGCAATTCTCGCAATCAGTTATTCTACCGCAAAAAGTTGTGAGATCCATGTAATACCAAGTCGATTACCTTATTCTGTCTGTAATTAAGGGTTTTTCTGTTTCAAGTTATTACGTAATTAGTTAACCTAACAACATCTTATAGTGACCATATCAATATTAAAATTCTTTTATATTTTAAATAAATAGATTGACTTGGCCATCGCATGAATACACAATGTACTCGTATGTTACAATTATTATTATATTCAATAACATTGCTTAGAGCGCTTGCCAAGTCGATCTATTTATTTAAAGTATAAAAGATATGTTTTATATTTTAAAATTGATATGGTCACTATAAGATGTTGTTAGGTTACATTACATATTACATATTTACGCCTGAAAAGTGAAAGCCGAGGAGCAGCAGGCCGCGGCATGCGCGCCCGACACATGCTGTTGGCGGCAGCGCACGGTGAAAGGTGCGCAGAATAGGTTTCGCACAAAAAACGTAACGCTGTCATTCCTTGAATTTTACTGCCCATATTTTTTTCATATCGGGGGATTTATATGAAAAAACGATTATCAAGGAGTAAACTCCAATAAACTCCAAAAATTGTGAATATATCAATTAACTTGCGATGCGACAATCCAATACCACAGTACTATTAAATACTATACCATAGACTGCAAAGTACACAAAATTAATCGTATTAAAGTTTATTTAACAAACTCCCTAAAGACCATCTTAAAGATGCTTTTCTCAATAAATTAAAAAGTTTTCGTCAAATATAAGCTTATTATGTTTAAGAAAATCCTATTAGAATATTAAATTATACAATAAGTTTTAAAAATGTATTGCTACAACCGATTACTTTTAAAATGTCATTGTGAGATGATAATAAAGAAAAATATTACCCGAGTTTTTATTTGGGTACTGCTATCAGCACTTGTAATCTTTTTAGGTTAAGTCACAATTTTACTTTAGTAAAAACTCATTATTTAATGAATTTTAAAATATTGTAAGTACTAATAAATGGGTAAGTAATTTGAATATCTAAATAATGCTCAAATAGGACCGTATTACTTTTAGGGATGATAACACTTTTTTAAATTGTATATAAATTAAGAGTATGCTAATAGTAAAGCAATTTTGTAAGAGGAACAGGGTATCTGCGATCATTACTTTCGGAGCTACAGGGATTTTAAGGGTCAGATTTGCGGCGCTGCCGCGGATCCCTGGAAAACGCCCTATACAAAATGGTACGAAATAATGACGTAATAGGTAATGTAATGATCGTTAGATTTGTATGTTCGTACTAACAACATTACTAATATCTTTGTTATTTGTGCGTTTATGATCAGATATTAAAAAATGTCACATTTAATGTAAGGAAGCTAAAACTGTATGAATTTTCATCTAATTACGATAAAAGGTTTTTAATAGATTTTGAAATTTAATAATCTCATTTATTTTGCAAATATCTAGACAATGTTTGCTTTTTATGTATAAATTAGTTAACATTGACCCTATTTACCTGAATGTATCTTAAAAATTAATATATTCAAACCTAGTCATCATCCCTATACTCGGCTACTTGATTTTTCTTGTAGGAAAATTACATAGCCCAGTAGAATTAAGCATTTTAATCCCCAATCTGCGGTATAATTCCTATTGAGCGGAATTTTTATTTTGACCTTTATTACGGCGTTGTAATAAAAATGTAAAAATCTACATTGATATCGTGACGGCTAAAAAAGTTATACACGTCAAAAGATTATGAAAATCAGTTTTTCGCCATCAATAATTGCTCGGAGGTTTTGGTTTTAGATCAATAATTCCCTCCAAATTTTGTCGTAAAATAACCTAAAAATTACTCCACAGATAAAACCTACAACTACCAAGTACTAACATATAAATATTCGTTTTATGTACCTACCTAATACATAAGGAGTTATCAAATTGTACACCAAATAGTTTACACTTATTTTCTCGTAGACGATGTCGCGGGTATCACCTAGTGTAATCACACAATATTCTATGGGTAAAAGTTCGTGTGTGTATGTTTGTTTCTCCTTTGCGCTGCGGCTACTGAAGAGATTTGACTGAAATTTGGAATGGAAATAGGTTTTACTCTGGATTAACTTAAAGGCTACTTTTCATCCCGCCTACTCATAATCATTCCAAAAATCCATGTTACCCGCGGGATTTATGAAAAACTGAATTCCACACGTAGACGAAGTCGTGGGCGACCGCTGGTAAAAAAATAAAATCACTGAAAAAAAACTAACTTTATACCGTAATACCTTGAATAAATACCTAATTTCCGTACCCAAGCAATCTTCTAGCGTGTCATTGGTTTGATCCCTGATCTATGCGATACCATAATCAACGGAGGCAACCTATTTGTTTCCAAAGCTTAGACAGATAAGAGAGCAGACAGAGGCATGTTATTTAGCGATAAATAAGCGTTTGGGTTTGTTCTAATCTTGACGTGTGAGGTACCATGCGAGTGTAATACAACCAACGAGATTTTATACTATAGACATATTACGTGCCTACAAAATCACCCACACACATGCACCGTACCTAGCCAAATTTGGTAAGATCCTATTAGAGCAGCTTTGGATACTCGTTCTAATAAAGAACTACTGCAGTTCTAGAGAGGCCAAGCAAGTCTTTAGCAAGTTATAGAGAGATTTTGCTGGTAATCCTCTCGCACCTACTTCTACGGCGTACAGACTAACGACATAGCCATTTTTAGTTAGTTCTTTTGTTAGGTAATAATATTTATTCACTTTTAAACTGTGGTCCTTCGGAATGTTAGTCTCACACGGCACAGTAAGCTCGCTATTAAGTACTATTCGCTTAGTTTCTAGTAGTTATATACCCATAGTATAAATCCAAATTATTAAATTTAAAAAATATTAAAATGAATTACAAATGCAACCAAAATGACTCACTCGAGCTCGACTCCATTCGGATTGAAAACCTACATTCGAGTTTTAAAACTCTTTCTATGCAACTATTTCATTTTATACTGTTGGAGAATCGTTATGATTTCCCGCATGGAATAAAACTTTTTCAAAAGCTTTTTAATATTAAACGCTTAGCTTTTTAGTAACTTCTTAACTGCAGTCTGAGAACAATTGAGAATTATAAAAGAAAAAAGCTTACAAATTCACAGCCAGCTTCAAAGTTAGGACTTCATGATCCAATGTCATATAGGCTGACCACTGAACCAACAAACTGTTATCAATACAAGTTATCAATATAATAAAAAATCGTTACGATACGATGTCGTATAGAAACCGAAATGGTTGTGGATTTTCGTCCTACACCTAACAATTTACTTCGCTTTCATATTAGATTGCATCATCACTTACTATCAGGTGGGATTACAGTCAAGGGCCAACTTGTACAGAATAAAAGAAAATATTACTGTTCTAAAACTCGTGTAGGAATACTCGTAATCACCCTAATTCTGTACTGCAAAAATCCGATCAGTGTATGTAAGTGCACAGATTAGATAATACTTAATCTGTGTGTCAATAAAATTTTCACCTTCGTACATTAATGGTGTACGTAACAACAGACGTAAGTAATTTATACTAATATTATAGAGATTTAAAGTTTGTGAGGTTATAGGAGGTAATCTCTTGAATTATATTTAACCGATTTTAGAAATTCTTTTACCATTAGAAAGCCACGTCATTCGTGAGTGTCATAAGCTATACTTTATCCTCGTATTCCCACGGGAACGGGAACTACGCGGGACATTTGCTTGTAATATTCTAAATACAGAAGTTTGTAAGGTTTGTAGGGGGTATTTGCTGGATCTATTAACACGATTATAAAAATTCTTCTTTAATATTAAGAGGTTAAAGTGGATATGACCGCTGCCTCCAATTCCAGAGGGTGTGAGTTCGAATCCTGTCCGGGTCATGCACCTCCAACTTTCAGTTAAGTGCACTTTAAGAAATTGAATATAATACCTTTTACTTGAAGAAGATAGGCTAGCACAACTTGAAGGTTTGTACATAGATAACGAATCTATACTAATATTATAAAGCTGAAGAGTTTGTTTGTTTGATTGTTTGTTTGTTTGTTTGATTGAACTATTGGTCCGATTTGAAAAATTCTTTCAGTGTTAGATAGCCCATTTATCGAGGAAGGCTATAGGCTATATATTATTCCCATATTCCTACGGGAAAGGGAACCACGCGGGTGAAACCACGCGACGTCAGCTAGTACAAAATACAATTGGCACCGGATTTTTTCTTTGTGCTCACCAAGCACAAAATGAATAAAAAAAATATTTTAGAAATCTGAATTACATTTTATAAGGCAATTCCTTGGAGCAGTTTGCTAAGAATGTTACAAGCTTATGCCTGTCCGAAGCAGTACTAAAAGATAGGGGGGAGCGTATTAGCATAATATTAGACAGCTTTTGGCTCCATATTGACTATTACCCAGTCTACAGAATGTAGACGGTATTATCAAGGCCATATTGTTACTTTATATGCGATCACAGTGGATCAACCCTACCAACAAAAAAGGACATAGGTGGATTCTGCAAAAACTTATGAATCCATACTATTATTATAATTGCGAAAGTAAGTATGTCGGTCTGTGTGTTAACTTTTCACAGATAAATCACTGAACCAATTTGGATCTTGGAGCAGAATATAATTATGCTTCTTTTATCCCGGAAAAAACTATAACTCCCACGGGATTTGTAGAAAATAGAATTTTACCTGTCCGGTCCCTTTTTACCATTTGAGTACAGTACCCTAAAAATAACTGTTTTAGTCGAAAATATTGTTTAAAAACTTATTTTTAACACGAAACGCACTTACATACTTCCTAAGCTCCTACATCTTCATATGACATTTTAATAAATCACCTTTTATGTCAGCAACTTAAAACTGATTCCCGACCGAATCGCACGCAGCTTCTTACAATTATAAAAGTATTGTTTTTGATGTTAAAAATAATATGGTTAAGGCTAAAGACGTCAGTAAACTTTGCTCTCTACAACCAGACAATAATCATTTAAAATTAAGAGCTTTTTGGGTATTTTCACATCCCTGTGACAATCAGATAACTTAATTAGGTATAACCAAAATACCCGTAGTTTGCTTTTGACAAAAATTGCATTTATTCAATAGCTATCTATTATATGGGTAATGTTAGTACTATTCGCTGCACTTTCATACATTTGCCAAAAGTACCCTAATTAACCTCTGCGACTCGTTCTGCATTTAATATGCGATCAGCACAACTCAATTATCCACCTAAGCCCTCATTCGCACGAGAGTTTTTTTAATGGACGGTAATAAAGCGTTCAAATCTATACTAATATTATAAAGCTGAAGAGTTAGTTTGTTTGATTGAACGCGCTAATCTCAATTGTTTCTGGTCTGATTTGAAAAATTCTTTCAGTGTTAGATAGCCCACTAATCGAGGAAGGCGATAGGCTATATTATATTATCCCAGTATTCCTACAGAAACGAAAACCGCGCGGGTGAAACGGCGCGACGACAGCTAGTATAGTATAAAGTTAAATGAATCTATTTTCAATGCCCAGAATTGAAAATGCAACACTGTTCGAAAAAAGCATCGTGTTTTAAAAATGCTATCGTCTGAACATATATAATTATATGATATAATATAATTATAATTATATAATAATATAATATAATATAATTATAATATATTATATTTAGGATTGCATTTGTTGTATTTGAACGCTTTTTTAACGTCCGTTACAAAAACTCTCGTGCGAATTACTGCTGCTGCTGGAGCGTGATAATTTTGTGTTATCAGATTAAGTGCGACTTCAAACTTTACGACTTCAATTTTTCTTTTCCCCTTTAAAAATGGAATGCTATTATCACACGAAACGAAAGTCGCCTTCGGGGCTGATAAATAAAGGTTGATAAAATCTTCTTGAAACTAGTTCATGACCCCAAAGGAAAACTATGCCGAAGGGACGATTAGTGGGCTGAAAAAGATAAACACATCGATTTAGGCTAAAAGCTTTTCGGTGAAATTCGTCACGAGATAAGGTTTTGTAATGATACTCGACTATTCGATTACTCTGCTTTAAGTTGATCGCACACTGGTTCAGTCAATTTATTAGAGGCGTATGAGAAATTGCATTGCATTTTGACTGCTTCCGTGGCGCAGTGGTATGCTCGGTGGATTTACAAAACGGATGTCCTGGGTTCGATCCCCGGCTGGGCAGATTGAGATTTTCCTAATAAGTCCAGGTCTGGCTGCTGAAAGGAAAGTACCACCCTACCGACAAAGACGTACCGCCAAGCGATTTAGCGTTCCAGTACGATGCCGTGTAGAAACTGAAATGGGAGTGGATTTTCATCCTTCTCCTAACAAGTTAGCCTGGTTCCATCTTAGATTGCATCATCATTATCATCATGTGAGATTGTAGTCAAGGGCTAACTTGTAAAAAAAAACACGTAAGCCTTTAATTGCGTTCTTACTTGATATGAAATGGCGATTCAGTCTAAGGCCAGCTGGGTTAATTAAGAAAATATAAAATTGTAAATCGACCCATACCAAACACTAGCAACTGCGCCAAAAAGTTCGTCAGAGTCAGAGTTGGCTTAACGTAAAATACCTAAACTTTTGTAGTTACACTGTTACGGTAACGTACCTACTCGTAAATAGAGTTAGTGGTCGAAGTCTCGCCGAGTTGGCTTGTATTATAATAAAGATAATGAGGGATCTACGACAACTAGCCGCAGACCCGTCTCAAAACGTAATACGATGCTACAACCTCAAGCCGTAATAACTTACTTTGTTCTCGTCAAATCTAGACATTGCTAGATGGCCACGACTCACGCCTCTGCTAATAACGTCTTAATCATAATCCAACGAATAATATTAATTCAACTATGGTTTGTTTGTTTATTACGGTTTTATGCCTTATCACAAAATCGACATTTAAAATTATTTGACAAAAAGCTATAATATCAGCAATACTACTTGTACTATGAGAGCTGTGATAGCCCAGTGGATATGACCTCTGCCGATTCCGGAGGGTGTGGGTTCGAATCCGGTCCGGGGCATGCACCTCCAACTTTTCAGTTGTGTGCATTTTAAGAAATTAAATATCACGTGTCTCAATCGGTGAAGGAAAACATCGTGAGGAAACCTGCATACCAGAGAATTATCTTAATTCTCTGCGTGTGTGAAGTCTGCCAATCCGCATTGGGCCTGCGTGGTGA
Organism: Bicyclus anynana; assembly: GCF_947172395.1. NCBI lineage: Eukaryota > Metazoa > Arthropoda > Insecta > Lepidoptera > Nymphalidae > Bicyclus > Bicyclus anynana. Next base: position 5,295,825 of record NC_069098.1, on the reverse strand, counting down.
ACTATTGGCCTAACCCCTCTCATTCTGAGAGGAGACTCGAGCTCAGCAGTGAGCCAAATATGGGTTGATGACGACGACGACGACTTGTACTATTATCAACGACGCGTATTAATAATATTATGTACCTACCTGAGTTTAAATAAAAGGCGAAACGGAACGTGTGTGGTGAAAAATAGGCACTCACTGACAGTAAAATCAAAACGTCACTCACTGACAACTAATTTGAAATTCAACGACTCTTCCTCCAACCGAGAAACGGTCACCACATACATCTCCAAAGAAATAAGCCGTTTTTATGAAAAGCTGTGTTTTATTGAGCCTGCCCCCTAAAACTATGTTTTATCCCGTTGAACGGGATCTACGCAGGTGAAACCGGGGGGCTTTTTCATGATCATGACAATTTTAGTCAATAGCTAAAAAATTTATGTCTTAGTTTTCTAGATATAATTTTCTTTTCAACCTAATTCCTTCTTCACCCTACTATAAGACGGCTAGACGTTGCAGTAATCTTACCCTTACTCTTACGTAGTTGACAACCCATTCATTACTAATAATAAATTTTATCATGATCGAAGTTTTAAGGGGTGAAAAAAAAACAAACTACATATCGTTTGCATTTATAATAAATAGCACAGAATAAAATAGTATTAGTAGCTAGTATGATATTAATACTGTCTCGTTTAGCCAATAGTTAGTTAGCTTATGTGAATTTGGATCACCACGTTCTGGGTTCGAGGTCGTCACGATCCTAGGTCGGGTTATTTGATACTGAAATTTCTTTTAAGAAATTTACAGTTAAAATTCTCAGCCCGGAGTTTGGAAGTAAGCGGTGTTACACCCTTGGGAAGCCCGCCTACCCGCAATGGAGAAGCGTGGTGGGTCTTAGCTCTATATCCCCTCTCCTATAAAGAGGGAGGTCTGGCCCTATAGAGCAGAGTTGTACACGGACAAAAAAATATTTAAATTGATGGAATATTTGTAAACTAAGTACTAGGATATCATAACTAAGAGTATGTATAACATCCTTTCAGTAAACAAATGTAAGTAGGTATTGTATTTCAGTTCAAAAACAACTCTTTGTACGTACGTACGTTCGACGTCATTTCGACGTTGAAGGCTATTATTCTAGAGCTTGAAGCGTGAATGTAACTTCTATTCTGCAGAATCTAGTTTATGGAACACTGACCTAGTGCGGTATGTAATAGCAAGGTAATTTTGGATACTTCGTAACGCTGAGTCGTGCAACAAATAGTTTGAAACGCAAGTTTCTCATTAAGTAATTTACCTTAACTTAGGGCTGGCAAATATCTAATGATACATGTAGGTACATCTATCTATACTTGTAATAAAACTGTATAACAGGTCAACTTCTGTACATTGATTTTTTTTATTCTCTATAAGTCAGCCCTTGACTACAATTTCACCCGATGGTAAGTGATGATCCGCTGTGTGGTATCGTTATCGGCTCAGAATACAGAAATATCGGTATTTTTGTGCATTAAATAAAGGCTAAAAGTACTTTAATCTACGGAACCCTACACTGTGCGTGGCCTGACACGCACTTGGCCGGTTTTTTATTCCTATAATTATGTTCAGCTCTTGTAACTAAAATATTATATTACGACTTCTAATGTATAGATTTTAAAAATCAAAACCTTATCTGAATTTGTACAAAACTATTTTGATGGCCTAAGTTTTGTAGATCGATTATTTTCATCTTACCCTTACGACATCCAACATAAAAAACCACCTTTCAACATTATATCCGAGTCTTAAGAAAAGTTGTTTTTCTTATAAAATTTTAAGGTATATTTTTTCTAAAAGATATCCTATTATAAAAATGTCTTCATTTTCCGTCCAAAAAATATCATTTGGGGCACAAACAAAAAATGATAAGTGGGTCATTAAAAACATTAGGTAAGGGAACAGTGGGAAACTTTGTTGTTCAATTTCTTAAACTTGATTTCACAAAGGACTCTGAACAGTAGATAAGTGCTACGTGTTTGTAATTCTTATCTCTTTATCCCGTAATGAGTAACATTGTTTGAGTAAATTGCATTTTGTTATACAAGTGATAAAAGTGATCTTTTGTTTATAAGTGGGATGCAATATTCACGGATTTAGATTACCAGTTATCTTGCTTCTATGAGAGTAATAGGTATATGGAGGTTAGTGAGTTTTATATTTAGCATTGTTGCAATAGATAGTTTGTAGAGGAACCCAGTATAGATTTTTTTTTGTTTATTCTAGAACAAGTTAGCCATTAATTGCCAATAGTCCACCACGCTGAGTCAATGCGGATTGGTACACACGTAGAGAATTAGAAAATTCTCTTGTATGCAGGTTTCCTCTCGATGTTTTTCTTTCACGGAGGCATGACCTCTGCGTCCGATCCGATCCACTGGTTACTTGCTATCACGGCTCTGGGCTTACAAACTTTACCTCTCTATAACATTAGTTTATAAGTACAAACCTGATACGTATCACAAATATACGCATTATTACACCTTTGAAACGTCAAGTTTGAATATTTTCTAAGACCTACCACATGCTTGGAAGACAGCTTTGGCTGAGACGAGGTTATCTACACTAACATTATAAAGAAGCAAGATTTGTATTTTTGTATTTAATCAATAAACTCAAAAACTACTTGACCTATTTGAAAAATTATTTCATTAATAGAAAGCTACATAATCAGGGAGTACCTAGTAGAAAGATTAGCGTATATTAATATGTTATATATTACAGTACCCGTATACCCATGAAAATAGGAACTATGCGGATGTAAAAAGCAAGTTTTTGCTAGTCATTACGTAAAATAACAAATTCTACTTCTTGTGTGAATAAAATAAAAGCCTAAAATATTATACCTGGATGTATACGATGGATCCGATTGCCTCCAAGTATCATTGTCATTTGCCAACTGAACGAGGCAGTAAACATGAAGAGATTTAAATAAATACTCGTAGATACATACGCTTTGATGCTCAATATCCATCCTTGCGAATAAATTGTCAAATCCTCGCTAACTTCCCCAGTGAAAACACACTGAAATTAATTTTTATTCAGCCCCTCGCTTCGGGCTTCGTGATTTAACTTGCCCGTGATTTGATAACCGCCCGCTGAATGAGAATTAACGAACATAATGTCCAAAATTCAATTCCAATTTATTTTGCAATCATTGGCATGCAAAAAGTGTGGCCCAAAGATTTATGTACGTGACAGCTTGTTATTAGGTTGTCCTGATATTATAATTGAAAGGTTATAGAGAAATAAGCTTCGGAAAATTGTCTACTGAATATTCTATTAATTGTAAATATGGGAATGACACAGCCTTTTTTTTTTCTTTTCAAGCCCTTGACTACAATCTCACCTGATTGTAAGTGATGATGCAATCTAAGATGGAAGCGGGCTAACTTGTTTGGAGGAGGATGAAAATCCACACCCCTTTCGGTTTCTACACGGCATCGTACCGGAACGCTAAATCGCTTGGCGGTACGTCTTTGCTGGTAGGGTGGTAACTAGCCACGGCGGAAGTCTCCCACCAGCCAGACCTGGACAAATTAAGAAAATCTCAATCGGCCCAGCCGGGGATCGAACCCAGGACCTCCGTCTTGTAAATCCACCGCGCATACCACTGCGCCACGGAGGCCGTCAAAAATTCCGATCTATAACTTAATCACGAGACCTGTGAATGTCATTCCCATACATTTCTTCAATTTTAAAACGTTTGCAATTGTAGAAACAATATTGTATATCACATGACTAATGTATGCTCAGGGTCGGGCTACAAAATATTAAGCTTCTCTTTCTTTCCGAGAAATTTTCAATAAAAGTCCGAATTTGAGAGTTGGTCCTAGTCTCGGACATTATCATTATGACTCTGTTAGTGATTGTCATTGTGCGAACATTTTCTTACATAACAATAGCCGGCCGGAGCCGTGATAACCCAGTGGATATGACCTCTGCCTCCGATTCCGGAGGGCGAGGGTTCGAATGCGGTCCGGGACCAGCGTAGTGGCCTAACCCCTCTCATTCTAAGAGGAGTTAGGCCACTACGCTGGCCCAATGCGGATAGACAGACTTCACACACGCAGAGAATTAAGAAAAATCTCTAGTATGCAGGTTTCCTTACTTTTTAAAATGCACACAACTGAAAAGTTGGAGGTGCATGACCCGGACCGGATTCCAACCCACACACCCTCGGAATCGGAGGCAGAGGACATGTCCACTGGGCTATCACGGCTCATAATACTATGATATATTTCAATACTTTTATATAGGTACATAGTAAAAAGCATTAAATCTCTAATAAGAACATAGTCGGAAATCAAGTGGCTCGATAATATTGACTTATGAAACAATAGAATCCCAATTAGGGACACCAGTGGTTTATTATACAACCCTCGTATTATTATCTTTTCCAGGCTAGTAAGTTCTCTTATAGATTATCTATTCTATATAGCCATCTAGAAACAAAACGTTTAAATTACTATCAGACCACTTCGGCCGCGTGGAAACCCTTTTTTATTCTTTACAAGTTATCCCTTGATTACAATCTCACCTGATGGTAAGTGATGATGAAATCTAAGATAGATGCGGTGCTAACTTGTTAGGAGGAGGGTGATAATCCACACTCCTTTCGGTTTATATACGAAAATCTACCGGAACGCTAAATCGCTTGGCGGTACGTCTTTGTCGGTAGGGTGGTAAAAAGCCACGGCCGAAGCCAAAAGTAATTTTTTTGGCCTTTTAAAGATGTACAATTCCGTCATACCCTCAGACCAAATATAGAAGGACCTGTATCGCACTCATAGTCACGAACAAAATTGTCTGTCATTTTCTGAAGAAAATGAGCTTGGATTTGGTATATATCTTATACTAAACTAGAAGTTTTTGCCCGTTTTTTACACAAATCAATTACACAAAAAGGTATTTTTACGGAGCTCTTTAACCAACAAACACAATTACAACTATTTAACATCGATACTATAGAGACAGTTTCTATAATCGCATTAGATCGTTGATCATATACTTTGACAGAAAAGTAACGTCTAGCGAGGCAGGTCCTATACAATAATTGGTCTGAGGTCATACCTGATTTTTGCGTAACTTTCTGTTATAAGTAGCAAAAGATAAAGAAATAATATTTCCCGTTGTATCCATTTTTTTACTATTGATGTTTGTTACTCTATAAATCGCTACTGCTTAGGTTGAAACTTGGAAAGGAAATACATTTTACTTTTTTTAACAACATAGGTTACTTTATATCCAGAAAAAATCCTTGGATTCCCGAGATTGTTGATATATTCATATATCAGATTCACTCCTCGGCTACTGAACCGAATCACCTAAAATTTGAAGTAAATATAGATTATATAGTCTGGATTAACACATAGGCTACTTTTTATTCCCGAAAAATCCATGGTTCCTTTCCTGAGGGATTTGTGAAAAATTAAATTTCACGCGGACAAAGTCGCGGGCGTCCGCTAGTTTTAAATAGTATACACTTTTGCAATTTTGATGCCTACTTGAAATAAAATATAATATTCTATAATTATTCAGTTCTGAATGTTATAGCCCAAGTTTCAAATCCCCCGATGAAAACTAATAAAAAGTCCAAGTAAATAATTTAAGTTTCTTTCGTACCTACAATAAATTTTTTCTCTGAAGAGGACTCGTTATAAATTGTTTTGTAAAGAAAAGAAAGCTCTTGAAGAGGGATATTTATGTCAAGCTCTTTACAAAAGGGAATATTAAAACTTGTTCTATTATATGGGCAAAGGTTTAAAAATATTTCTTTATTGAAATACGTGTAAGCACTTGAGAGCCTTGGTACAATGCATACGAGGCCCTTTGAAAACACGAGGTCTTAGTTTCCAACAGCGGTGAAGAGGCCATTGATTCCCGTCGGGTTACCTTTTAAAACTCCATACATACTGAGAAACTGAATTTTGTACCAAGCGGTATGAATTTCCTTTGGTCTACCTTCGTCAAAATTCCATCCTACGCGTACCGAAGCGCTAAAGCCACGGCCGAAGCCTCCCACCAGCCAGACCTGAACCAATTAAGAAATCCTCATTCGGCCCAGCCGGGGATATAATGCTATTGCGCCACGGAGGCTGACAAACTCTCTCTCTCTCTGGATCTACATAACTGATTTTGAAAATTCTTATACCACTAGAAAGTCACGTTATTTGTGAGTGTCATAGCCTATGTTTTATCCGCGGGGCGTCTGCTAGTAAGATGTATGAAAACTACAGAAAAGAGATCGAAAGCGGCGTTTTGTGATTGTGGCGTGGTTCCCGTGTGCGGGGACACTTAATTAAGAATTTAATTATTGGTATAGTAATTATAATTTAATTTTCAACCTAATTGATATTATGTTGAAAATGAAATTACCATTACTATACCTGGGATGGGATTAATAATAACCATTTGGATTTTTTTATATTATTTGCGTTATGTAAATACTTGCACGCCTATAGCAAATAAACAAATTATTATTATTAATAGAAATACTCAACAGGCTTTATTAAAAAATAGTCTAACTGAAATAGAAGTGACGTATAACGTAAAAGCTTTGGAGCTAAAAGACGAAAATTTGGTAAATTCTGCAAAGTCATAAAATCTAGGATCTATTTTTTTCATATCAGATTTGCATAATTGGTAACATTTAATCCTAGAAGAGAATTCATTTTTGCATCGTAGTTGAGTTAATAAAATCTGGAGATAAAAAGTTTAACGTCGGAATTACGGATTTTACAATTATAGAAATAAATTACTGCTTGATTGCAATGACATCTATGTCTTGGCAAGTTTGTGGACGACACTCCCATGGTATGCGGGCGACGGGCGGGGTAGGACTGCGCGGGTATGAAATCGTGCGAGCGGGGCAGAGGGAAGGACTGCGCGGGTATGAAATCGTGCGCGCGGAGCAACGCTAGCCCTCCCGGTCTCGCGGACCATCGAGAGTGTTACGAACGTATTTGCCAAGCTATAAACGACGGGAAGTTTAAAAGGGTGTACGATTTATCAAAATATTAAATCACTAGGCGACATGTACTTATGCCTTTCCCAGTAGGGTACCTACAGTTCGTTTAATGTAGGATGGTGCGGGTGACAGTTCGTATCACTCTTGAAAGTTTGCCGCGATTCACGATAAATTCAAAATCAAAATTAATTTATTTCATTTAGGCTTAGTTCATAAGCACTTTTGAAATGTCAGGATTATGACATAATTTAATTTAATATAATGGTGGTAATAATAATCGAAAACTTAAAATTAAAGTTACGAGGGTTCCAAAGTACTTGGTCCAAAAGAGCAACAAACTCAGCCAAGGTTTATTGTTTTTTGTTTACCACCATTTTACAAACTTATTTAAAACTAAGCACACAGTCGAATAATACAGTTCAACATCAAGCTTTTTATCATTTATCTAATCATTAACACTATAATAATACTTTCCTAAAAGCTTACGTTAAATACACTTTATGTCCCTTCCCTTCCCAGGCAAATAATATTGGCAAAGTAAAGAAATAAGTTGAAATAAATTGATGGTGTCAAAAAAATCTTCAGCGAAACATTTAGGTATGTCAAAGAAATCGTGTAAGGGACATGTCGAGAGTTTTTCGTGTTATTAAATTAAGGCTCGGATCTTCTAAGGGCTTTGACTCGTCCAAACTTTCGGCTGTCACTCCCAGAGCCTTAAGTGATGCAGAATCAAAAGTTTCCGAGTTTTCCATTCCCAATTTATCCTCGGATCGCCATTTTGGAACGTCTACGATATTCAAATTAAACGTATAAGCATAAATTTAAACTTTCGAATGTCTGACGACCTTAGTAAATTAGATTTTCGATTCTTTACTGAAGCTGTGAAAAGACGCTGATTATAGGGATTCATGTCTGTCTTTCGACTAAGTAAACTATCCCAGACTAGCTTAGTAGTAGCGGAGCGCTGAAAATAAACACGCTATGGTCGAAAATTTATGTTTTAAGCCGGATCCAGACGTGTGTAACGTAATGTAAGACTACACACAGTTACAGTGTTTTTTGTGACAGCCGGTCCACTCTTGAAAGTTTGTCGCGATTCACGATACGTATTATGAACGTTTTAAGGCAAGCGTCACCTTACCCATGCTATCTGAAAATCACTTAATTTATATTATTAATTAATAATTTAGTGTCAACAGTGTGGACGGCACACGAACACAAAACGAATTGTCTTCGCGAATCTATTTCAAGAGCGTTTTCCAATAATCGCGAGCACTGCGATCGCCTTTGTGATCGCGCAAATAACAGATAGCCGATGGATCAGCCTGAACACCGATGCGAGGTTACATGTAATGTTCGTAGTGCCGTCGACACGTAGAATTCGCATTACATTACGCGTTACACACGTCTGGACGCGGCTTTAGATGCAATCTACCAACAAATCCGTCGATAAATTTTAAATATAACAGGAACCAGATAGAGATGAATATTGTATATACATTACACATGTCGGTTTTTGTTAAATTGATAGCAAAATAATTCAAGTAATAAATACGGCTGAAAAATCTTTACAATGACGTAATGCACTTTTCATGTACGAGTGTATTACCAGGAGTGAATGATGATGATATATTTTCCCTTTTTGTAATATTATAATGGATCATAAAATAAAATCAAAATAGAGTTTGGCGCCGATATTCATTTTCTTATTTTTAGGGTTCCGTATATCGTAAGGAAAAAATGTTTCTTTCTATAGCTTGGTAAACTCGTTTTTAATACTCCAGATGGTCCGCGCGGGCCGGGAGGGTGTAGCGATGCCCCGAGCGTACGACTCCATACCCGCGCAGTCCTTCCCTCTACCCCGCGCGCGCGACTTCACAGCCACGCGGTTCTTTCCTCCCGTCGCCCACATATCATGGGAGTGTCATCAACGAGCTTGCCAAGCTAAATTAATAAACTCAAAAACTACTGGACCGATTTAAAAATTTCTTTCGCCAATAGAAAGCTACATTATCAGAGAGAAACATTGGCTATATCCAAGAAGTGGATATGACCTCTTCCTCCGATTCCGGAGGATGTGGGTTCGAACCCGGTCCGGGGCATGCACCTCTAACCTTTCAGTTGTGTGCATTTTAAGAAATTAAATATCACGTGTCTTAAACGGTGAAGGAAAACATCGTGAGGAAACTTGCATACCAAAGAATTTTCTTAATTCTCTGCGTGTGTGAAGTATGCAGTATTAGGCCAGCGTGGTGGACTGTCGGCCTAACCCCTCTCATTCTGAGAGGAAACTTGAGCTCAGGGCTAACTTGTAGAGAATAATAAAAAAAATATGTATCAGTTTAGTAGATGACCATATTGCTCTCTTATCTCGATTTTGTAAGGACAACATTATAATACAATGAGTGGTGTAAAAATAGAAGCCGGGCCTCTTATGTAAGCAAGTCGTAAACGTTTACGAAATAAATATTATGTTATGTTCATATGTTTACAAATTCGATACACCTGCGACCGTTGTTCTGCGTACGTAAATAAATGTTTCAGCGTTTGATGCATGTGAACGACACATACAAATCTACACTTATAAAACTGTAACAGGTAAAATTCTGTATAAGAAATTAAGATATTTGAAAAAAAAAAATATTGGAAGACATACATAATCGATGGAACGAGCTATGCTCGGAGTATCTCTGCGTGATCGAATCAGAAATGAGGAGATCCGTAGAAGAACCAAAGTCACCGACATAGCTTAACGAGTCGCGAAGCTGAAGGACAGATTGGCAAATTGGCAGACTTCACACACCTAAAGAATTAAGAAAATTCTCGGGTATGCAGGTTTTCCTCACGACGTTTTCCTTCACCGTTTGAGAAACGTGATAATCAATTTCTTAAAATGCACACAACTGAAAAGTTGGAGGTGCATGCTCCGGACCAGATTCAGATCCATACCCTCCGGAATCGGAGGCAGAGGTCATATCCACTGGGCTATGGCACTTATTTGAGGAAAACACTGATTATAATTTTATGTAGGTCATTTTCTCAGTGGGTTTAAATATTAGGTAAGTCAATACTCCTTCCAAAGACTCTAAAGAGTATTAAAGAGTGGAAACTCTCAGACTATAAACGAGTAAAAACTCAGACAGTTTGTAAAATATTACTGTTTGAAAAATGCGAAGGATCTAGCAAACTAAGATCGTTTAGTGATTTTTCTCTCAGCGAAGTAATTAGCAAGACAAATAAGAAAAAAAAGGAGGTAGAAAGGAGAAGCTGTTATGATCAACACGTCTTGTTTGCCCAGCAAACAGTTATTAATTGTAGTCTAGAAATAATGGGAATAAAACCTAGACTACTTAGTTTGTTCAGCTCTATTTAAGGAATATTATTCTATTAAAGGACTTCAAAAAGGATTTACTTCTTAGTTATTTTCTAACTGTAGAATATCAATATAGTAGGTTAGCTGGTATGGTTGTATACATAGTTGAAAAAAATATTATTATAAAAATAAAAAAAAAACACGACTGCTTAAGCGTAATGAACTGAAAAGAGAAAACAAGTATGGGGTAACTTAACATACCCCTACCCTAAGTATCCTATAGCCATCTCCTGGTAGGGTAAGGTAGGTGTAGTGTCGGAGTAGAATAGGATAGGGGTAGGGAATGAGTCAAAGCGAAGCTTGATCAGGTTCGCTAGTGTGATTATGATGCCTAAATATTTTTTCTGTACAAACTTTTCGCTTAGGGAAAGATATATAAAACATGAATATACCTAAAAGTTACTAGCCTACCTATACTAATTTCTAATTCTTTTCTTTCTTTTTTGTAAGGACTGCATATAGCAGTGAAAGCTATATGCAGTCCTTACAAAAAAGAAAGAAAAAAAGAATAATAATTTTTATAAAAAAGAATAATATATTTTTTTTTATTATTATTATTTATTTTATTTACCTATACTAATATTATAGAGATACATTTTATGATATTGTAGGGGGTAATCTTAGGATGTACGATTGCTAAACCGATTATGAATCTTAGTTATTTGTGGGTGATAGGCTATATTTTATTACGCGGGTGAAACCGGGAGACTTCGGCTATCTATACTAATATTATAAAGTTGAAGAGATTGTTTGTTTGTTTGATTGAACGCGCTAGTCTCAGGAACTACTGGTCCGATTTGAAAAATTCTTTCAGTGTTAGATAGCCCATTTATCGTGGAAGGCTATAGGGTATATTTTACCGTCTTGCTACGGGACCGGGAACCACGCGGGTGAAACCGCGCGGCGTCTACTAGTGTTTTAATAAAAGAAAAAATAAATAGTAGGATGTTTATTGAAAATTAAAATTTAAAGAATTTAATAAATGCATATTTAATGTTAATTGAAAAAATGTTTTTATGGTTTTGTTTACAGAGTATCATCAATGAAAGATGCACGGCGTTATAAATTTTCATTTTGATGCGATGAATAAAAACATTTTATACGACGATAAATTGCCTTTTGACGTTGACTAGCACCGAGATACGTATTGGTAATAATATACAGTGCAAGTTTCTGCGATAGCCAGACATACTTCGTGTATATTGGCGTGCAAAAAGTTTTTAACTAGAGTAAACAAAATGGAAAATTTCTTCTTCAATACAGGTTCGTAATGAGTTCTTAGAGTAAGCACTACATTTTTGCATCTATAAATTGCATGACAGTCCCCACCGCTCGTGTTGTAAAGCCTGCAAGTTTGTCAATACGGTCAGGTATGATTAGGGTTGTCGTTGTGGCTATGGAAGGCAAGTAGGTTTTAAGAGCCCATATCCTCAATTTCCAAGATAAAACGTAATTTTTTGGTATTTTTACGAGATATGATGAGGAATAATTTCTCCAAACGCCAGACCTTAGCATACTGCAACTCGTCGCAAGAGACTATTAAAAAATCGTAGGCTGACAAACTTTACGCCTACATATAATGGGGTATGTCTGGCTGTCACAGGCCAATAGACTGGAGCTAAAATTGAAAATCATTTGAGCAGCATCCTGTATAGTTACCATGCGCCATTTTGAAACGAACCACAGATGTTGGAAACATTACGTTTACTGTACAGTGCATTTAGCTCTATAATGCACTTCCGTGTCTATTGTGGTATATCCCATTGTAAATTGCAATGCAATTTAAGCGAGAGCATCGCAATTCGCATTCGACTGATGACAACAAATGCCATTATTATTTTCTCTTCATAATACACTATGGGCCGTGATAACCCAGTGGATATGACCTCTGCCTGATTCCGGAGGGTGTGGGTTCGAATCATGCAACTCCAACTTTTCAGTTGAGTGCATTTTAATAAATTAAATATCACGTGTCTCAAACGGCGAAGGAAAAACATCATGAGGAAACCTGCATACCAGATAATTTTCTTAATTGTATGCGTGTGTGAAGTCTGCCAATCCGCATTGGACCAACGCGGTGGACTATTGGCTTCACCCCTCTCATTCTGAGAGGAGGCTTGAGCTTAACAGTGAGCCGAATATGGGTTGATAACGAACGACTATATGTTATAGTATGGTTGGCAACCCTAACCATATACATATTGGCCTCAGTGAGCCGAATATGGATTGATAATGATGATGATGAATACTATATCGTAAAAATAGTCTGCTAAGCAATTAAATAGTCTTTAATTTCTGTTATTTACCCCCGACTATGCGCTAGGAGTGGGAACTACAATAATTCAATAGACAGTAATGAGAAAAAGCTCCTTTTCTGAAGCTCCTTTTCTGAAAAAAAAAAATTCCAGCATTTTCTAGGCAAGCGCGCTCCAACCTTGACCTCATCATTGCTTTCCACCAGGCATGATTGTAGTCAAGCGCAAGTCTATTATGAATAAAAAAAATAAAAAAAAAATCATTTACTCCATTCAGATCTTTCACCGGGAAAGTGTTGAAGCTTTCAATGATTCGTATAACAAAAGTGAATGCAGAATATAATAAGACGTTTTATATAGACATAATTATAATATCAGTAAAGAAGATCATTTTCAATTAAATTATTTATTTTTTGATATTACATTACTTTACCTACCCATTAAAAACTGGATTGATATATTGCAATTGATACATTATAGTTTATACCAAATTTAGGGACAGATACATTTTCATTGCACTAAGCATTATGTATGACTAGTAAAATTATTATCTATTACCATTACCATCATATAAGAGACTAAATAAATAAATTTCGTTCAATGTGATCTATGTAGCAGGAGAACTTCGGAAGAACTTTAAGTACCTATAAAGGCTTCTTAGCAATGAAATAATTCAGGGAAATTTAAAAAAAATCACCCGTCTCCATAAAATACAAAATGTGTGCTAAAAAGCACAATCTACGAAGGACCGATATCAATTATAATAATTTATATTACACGTTGAACATAGCAATTAATGCTAACGAAAGACATAATTTACTACCTAATAACCCAATAACATATCATATTTAGATTACGATCCTTACATTGTGTTTAATATACGGTTACTAAGTGATAAGTATATCTATATTATAGTTTAAATTTGGAACATTAATGACTTTAACATGACTTCTGAGTAACCACGTGTGGCGATAGAGGGTAATGACCAACTCACGGTAGTTCAGTCCTCGATTAAAAACTCCATGCCGTCTAACAAGAATGTCCTAGGTTCAGTACCAATCGACGTAGACTGAAAATCGACTAGACTAGATTTAATTAGAGTAATATATTTACAAACATTATATAATAATGATGATGATTAAAGCTTCGTGATTTACGGGCGATACCTTTATGGGAGCTACTGGCTGTTGGCGGCTCGAGACCGTTGTATTTGGAAGCCCTATGTCAAGAGTGATAGCCCAATGGATATGACCTCTGCCTCTGATTCTGGAAGGCGTAGCTTTGAATACGGACCGGGGCATGCACTTCCAACTTTTCAGTTGTGTGCATTTAAAAAAATTAAATATCACGTGTCTCAAACGGTGAGGTTAAACATCGTGAAGAAACCTGCATACCAAAAAAAATTCTTAATTCTCTGCGTGTGTGAAGCCTGCCAATCCGCATTGGGCCAGCGTGGTGGACTAGCCTAACTCCTCTCATTCTGAGGGGAGATTCGAGCTCAGCAGTGAGCCGTGGGTTGACAATGATGATGTCAAGAGGTCCATGTCATATGTATGTCAATGGGCGTCCAACATGATGATGATGATATTAAAAATAGCGATGTACATATACTCTCCTAAATATAAAAATACTAGCCGGCGCCCGCGACTTCGTCCGCGTGAAACTCGATGTAAACTATCAACTACCCCTATCCTACCCCTACCCTACCGCTACCTACCCCTACCCTACCGCTACCTACCCCTACCCTACTTTTCTGGTTGATTTTTTACACCTTGTGTCCGAAAAACCCAAATATCTTACGGAACCCTATTTTTTTCCAAAATAAAATTAAGCCTATGTTACTTGTGGATAATGTAGCTTTCGAATGGTGAAAGAATTTTTAAAATCGGTGAAGTAGTTTTTGAGCCTATTCATTACAATCAAACAAACAAACAAACAAACATACAAACAAAGTTTTCCTCTTTATAATATTAGTATAGAAAAATAAAAAATTATAAAAATTCTAAATTAAAACACAGAAAAACATGGTAACCAATTAAGGAAGTGCTTTATTATTTAGCACACGTTTATTGATTCATAATTAATAAACGTGTGCTAAATTAATCAATTAAGAATACGCACTGCTTGCTAATTAAATAGATACCATCCTGTTAATCTATACTTATAATAAATCTGTAGAGAGGTCAATTCTGTACATGATATATGCCATAAAAAACAACACTTGTAAAATGTAGCAACTCTCGCAATCAGTTATTTTACCGCAAAAAGTTGTGGATTCATGTAATACCAAGTCGATTACTTTATTCTGTCCGTAATTAAGGGATCTTCTGTTTCAAATTATTACGTAATTAGCTAATCTAACAACATCTTATAGTCAACATATCAATATTGAAAATCTTTTATATTTCAAATAATTATTTTTTTTAAATAATTCAATAATTAATCAAACTGATGCCAAAAATGCAATCAGTAAAATTTTTGTCTGTCTGTCGGTCGGTCTGGATGTTCGCAATAGAAACAAAAACTACTCAACGGATTTTAACGAAACTTGGTACAATTATTCTTCATACTCCTGGGCAGGTTATAGTCTCCTTTTCATTTCGCTACGATCAATAGGAGCAGACCAGTAAAGGGAATCGTTGGGAAAACGGGAGAAGTTTCTCCATTTTTACAGCGATACTACTGTAAGGGGCTGGATTAAAGAAGTCTAAGGACGGACGAAGTCGCGGGCATCCGATATTTATATTTTAATAATTGCGTACAAAATACATATCACTTTGCATATAAAACGCGATGTAAAAGAATGACCAAACTATATTTTAAATTAAATTACATTTTTTGACGAGGCGAAAGCTGATCTATGACTACGAATATTTATATTATGAAGTTATTTAATTAATAAATTTATGTATGTGTTTCTGAGAGGAATTGATATAAATAAATTTTTAATTACATTAAAATTTGTTTTCCAAAAAGAATATGTTTTCATATGCAAAAGTTTGTGTGTGTGTGTGTGTGTAAGTGTGTATGTATGTTTGTTTCTCCTTTGTGCAGCGGCTACTGAAGCTATTTGGCTGTAATTTGGACTGGAAATAGATTTTACTCTGGGTTAACACATAGACTAATTTCAACCCGGAAAAGTTCATGGTTCCCGCGGGATCTGTGAAAAACTGAGTTCCACGCCGACGAATTCGCGGGTGTCAGCTAGTAAGTATATATTTTTGCTGTCAATATCAACCAGCAATTATTATTTATTATATTCCACAAGTTCCAACGTAACTAATTTCCTTTTAATTCAATTTTATCTAGACAATAAAAGCGAGCTGAAACTTTCCCTGCAGTTTATTTAGTGAATATTTAACTCAACCATAATCAAGATGAGTTAAATTATAAATTGAATCATTTAAATATTAATTATTCATTTGTCTAGCTGTACTCAAACGTGAACAGTAATATATTTTGAAGATCAAAAGATACCAAAGAACGTGAGATGCCCGTTATAAATCAACCGCTCTAATTATTATGGTTTCGATATGAATAGCTACAGATGGGAAAAAGTTGTATGGTGTTTTCTATGACTGCATATTGGTTTTACCTATTATCAAGGTTAGTACATATAAATATATATCACGCTAATATTATAAAGGCGAAAGTTTGTGTGTAAGTGTGTAAGTATGTTTGTTCCTCTTTTACGCTGCGGCTACCGAAGCGATTTGGCTGAAATTTGGAATGGAAATAGATTTTACTTTGGATTAACACATAGGCTACTTTTCATTCCGGAAAAATCCAATTTGTGACTAATAAATACTATATGAGTAATAAGATGACTTACACTGTCATTGTTATTTTTAAGTTATTTTTAATTGAAAATTAAACAGCTCAATTGATTGTTATGAATCTGCAAGTATGCGAATAAAAAACCATTTTTAAAAACATGAAAATAATACATGACGTCTTAAGAAAATAAATTAATACTCCCTAAACTCTACGATAAACGAAGTGATGCTGATAAGTATAAAACAGAACACGTGGTGCAATGTAAAACAAACTAAAGCAGACTTACTGTTATGCTGTCCCTTACGTGTCGGCTTCGAAGTTATTTCCAAACTGCTATGCGTTTCGAATTCGATTTCCGTCCGATGTCGCCGATGTAAAAGGAAGCGGCCGATCAAAACAAGAAATAACTCACTGACTACCAACGATAATATCGTTGGTGACTTAAAAACAATCGCAACGAACCAATCATTTGTATTCTGTGAATACAATAAAGTCTAAACAACGCCAATCGTTGAAATGTCTATTACAACGCGTTATTGTAACATGTATGGTGTACGGATTTCAACAGTCTTGTGTAAACCTACTATTTCAAAATTCAAATAATTTAAATTTACGCTTCGTACCACCAAAGTATTGGAATTAAAAGTTCGCTTTAGTTTTACGAATGGCCTGTCATAATAGTCATAAATCCCACAAATCAGAGACGAACTAAAAATCGTTGAAGAACTCCAGGACAAAAATGTTATTCAATACACTGTTCATACACAAAACACTCGGTAGTTTATTATTTTGTTCGAGGGAAAAGTTGAAAGTTTCTGAAATTAGAATCGATGTTATTTACGCGGCATGTAGAGTTCAGAGCTCGGAGGCAGCGACACGACTACCTCGTAGCGTGGCTCGACACTGACTGATTTCAGATTTCAGAAACAGTACTACGGTGTACGAGCGCTGAAAAATTATCCTCGGTAGCTCAGCCTCCCGGTGTTTTTATGAAACGCCGCCTTGGGGTCAATCAACTTTATGAGGGATGCCGCTACGTTCTCACGCGGCGATTACGATTTTAATTGCGTTTTGTGACAGCAACGGAACTGCGAAATGGTGATATGGAGATACTCGTAATTACTTGGCATTTTCGGGGCTAAAAATGTTAAGCGACATTGTAAAAATATGAATTTCATCGTCGTTGAAATTACTTGGGTATTTTTTGGACAAAGTTAATTAAGCTTCGTGTGTTGAAATATTTCAACAAAAAACATGATTTAAAAAATAATTATTATTTTTAATATTCCTCACTTTTATGGACATGCTAAAAACATTTTTATTTGCTCCAATCTGGTAAAATTGCATTACTTTATTATCGGGTCATACAAAGGTCTTCAGTTTGATTCCAGGCTTAGGTAAATTTAGGAATTTACATAAACTTCCGCGACCAGATACTACACTTCTCAAAGACATGCCCCTAATTTTTTTGAAACTAAAGATAAGTAAACGATATTATAATCGGGAAAACTGTAATCTACGACCATAGTTTATGACGGGAATGAACCTATGATCTTTCTGTATTGAGTTCGGCCTTTATCATCGAGCTATTTAAATTAACAATTTGAGCAGGTGTTTAAATTAACAATAGTTAATTGGTATATTTATTAGGACAAAATTGCATAACACATTTTAGATTAGTGATAATTATAATTCTAAATGATATTTTCAATAGGTTTCCTATATATCTGTGTTTTTAATAGAATTAATAACACAGTTACTCCTACAGGAAATCTATTTTGGTTTTTTATTACATTTTATCTACTAATATATTTCATTAAAAGTCTTTATAATTCAATCCTGCCCCGATCGAAAATTGCTACTTTCGCGGAAATTTTGCGCGTCAAAGGCTGAATTAATGTCAGAAAATATTCGTAAAAAATGAAAAGTGCTTAATATAATATGTACCTAGCTGAAAAAAGAATACTTTGGGTTATAAAAGTTTAATCTTTTAGTTTTACCTAATATTATGTAGCAACATCGTTAGACAGTGTATGCTTGAATTTTTTTACTACTTTCCGAGAAAAACCGACGGAACCAAAGTCAAAGTCACCTAGATTTGGTGAAAAATCCTTTTACGTATGTTTCACTCTGACCCCGAAGAGCTCCTGGGAAATATTGACTCTCTAGGTACACAAATTCACAAGTGAAAGTGTAATAAAAATGTGAAGTTGAGAGAATAAACAAAAGACCCGTCTGATATTGATTGGAAGACTATCGGAATTCGGAATTAGTATGTAATTTCTTTCTCACTATGTAATTTCTTCACAGTTTGAGACTATGGTGCATGCCCCGGACCGGATTCGAACCTACGCCCTCCGTATAGAAGGCAGAGGTTATATTCTCTAGGTTATCATAGCAATCTCTGGATCTAATGAACCGATTTTAGAAAATTCTTTTACCACTAGAAAGACACGTTATTTGTGAGTATCATAGGTTATATTTTATACCGGTAAAGAGCCGTGATAGCCTAGGATATGACCTCTGCCTCCGATTTCGGAGGATGTGGGTTCGAATCCGGACCGGGGCATACCGCTCCAACTTTTCAGTTGTGTGCATTTTAAGAAATTAAATATCAGATGTCTCAATCGGTGAAGGAAAAACATCGTGTTGAAACCTGCACACCCGAAAATTTTCTTAATTCTCTGCGTGTGTGAAGTCTGTCAATCCGCATTGGGCCAGCGTGGTGGACTATTTGGCCTAACCCCTCTCATACTGAAAGGAGACTCGAGCTCAGCAGTGACCCGAATATGGGTTGATAATGATGATGATAATTCCCACGGGAAGTTATTTTTTTTTTTTTATTCTTTTACAAGTTAGCCCTTGACTACAATCTCACCTGATGGTAAGTGATGATGCAGTCTAAGATAGAAGCGGGCTAACTTGTTAGGAGGAGGATGAAAATCCACACCCCTTTCGGTTTCTACACGGCATCGTACCGCAACGCTAAATCGCTTGGCGGTACGTCTTTGCCGGTAGGGTGGTAACTAGCCACGGCCGAAGCCTCCCACCAGCCAGACTGGACAAATTAAGAAAATCTCAATCTGCCCAGCCGGGGATTAAACCTAGGACCTCCGTCTTGTAAATCCACCGCGCATACCACTGCGCCACGGAGGCCGTCAAAAAGGAAGTGGAACTACGGGGATGAAATCGTGGGGCGTTGGTAGTTAAAATTAAACTAAAATTACGCATAAGTATACAAACCATCTCCTTGAATATAGTGAATAATATCTAATTGGAATATCTCAGAGCACTTATATGAATATTCAATAGATATATAACACGTTAGCTAAATAATACATAAACCTTAATACCCATTACCCAAATGAGTGTGAGCGCTATTAAACGAAGCACTTTTCCGTCTTGAATATTTAATTTCAAGAAGTAAGTAGGTAAGTATTCCGAGCGGGTATCTCTCATTAATTTGATCTGTTTTTAAAGACTTCGGCGAATAAACTTCTACTGAAGTATATTGGGGATAATTTGCTGTGATTGAGGTTATCAGGGGGATTTTATTTTTGTTGATGTGAATAATTTGTTTTACTGCAATGCCGTTGGAGGGTTTTGTTTATCTTCTTATGATATCAATACATATAAGAAAATTTAGGTAGTGTTTTTGATTTCAAAATTTTACGCGATACTTAAACAAAATAAATGTTGTCTGTCTGTTTATCCAGGCTAATCTCTGGCTTAACAGATTTTAATTGATTAGAAGTTATAGAAGATTATTATGCAAAATATAGGTAAATTCATGGGTTCCGCGGGATTTCTGATAAAACTTCGCGACATGTTTTCGTCCGAAATTCCTTAGTGCCTAAAGACAAAAGTTTCGAACAGTGCGTGTTGCCAGTGATGACCTATAGCGAGACTTGCTCGCTTACTATGGGCCTCATAAGAAGGTTCAGAGTCACACAGCGGGCGATGGAACGAGCTATGTTAGGAGTATCTCTGCGTGATCGAAACATAAATGAGGAGATCCGCAAAAGAATCAAAGTCACCGACATCGACCCCCCAATTCCACCAAGTGGACTGACGACATCAAGCGAGTCGCAGGGATTCGCTGGATGCAGGTGGCTCAGTATCGTGATGTTTGGAAGTCCCTACAAAAGGCATATGTCCTGCAGTGGACGTCCATCGGCAGATTTGATGATGATGATGATATAGTTTTAATCCCAAAGCCACCAACTAACACATACCAAACTATAAAGTTGCCATACTTTATGAAGCATGGGCTGACAAACTTTCAACTTTTATAAAATGAGAAGTCTCATTCGTTCAGGAGATGTCACGTTCATGTCAGTTATGTACATCACGTAGAAGAATGACTATATTATTATCTCGATTTCTCATTATTTTCTACAAAGAGATATTTCTGAGAACCATGTCTCAATAACATTATAAATATAGCTTAGCAACTTCGTTAGTATCACCATCCACCACCACCAGACCATCGGGAGGATGGTCCGCGCGGGCCGGGTAGCGATGAATGAAAAACCCACGATTGATGCACCTCACTTCCCAACACGCACGATTTTACACCCGTGCAGTCTTTCCCCCAGTCGCCCGCATATCATGGGAGTGTCATCAACTAACTTGCCAGACTATAGTTTCTTTTTTTTTAATCAATAACAAAGTTAGTCCTTCACTGCGATCTCACCTGATGTTAAGTGACGTTCAGTCTAAGATGAAAGCGGGCTTACTTGAAAGATATGCAAGTTTACTCTACCCTTAGCCCTCATTTGCACGAGAGTTTTTTTAACGGATGTAAAAAAAGCGTTCAAATACAACAAATGCATTCCCAAGTAGGTATATATGTTCACACTATATACTATATCCACTGGGCTATCACGGATTCCGGAGGGTGTGGGTTCAAATCCGGTCCGGGGCATGCACCTACAACTTTTCAGTTGTGTGCATTTAAAAAAAAAAATTAAATATCATGTGTCTCAATCGGTGAAGGAAAACATCGTGAGGAAACCTACATACCAGAGAATTTTCTTAATTCTCTGCTTGTGTGAAGTCTACTAATCCGCATTGAGCCAGCGTGGTGGACTATTGGCCTAACCCCTCTCATTCTGTGAGGAGAATCGAGCTCAGCAGTGAGCCGAATATGAGTTGATAATGATGATAGTCACTAACGAGGTCATATTTATTATATAAGGTGTTATAGTCAAGAATATAGATCGGTTAATAAGTCTTCTGAAATGTAATATGAAACTTAAGTAAAGGAGAATTCCAATTTAACTATAATTATATTAATTAACATCACTAATTAAGTATTTCGAAGCGTGAGCGTTGGCTTGGAAGAACTTGAAACTTTGATTGAATTTTATAATTGTATCGAAGTAAATGTATTATTGGTTATGTAACACAAATGTCGCTTCAATTGGAATTTCGCAAAATAATAACCATTTATTTATAGTTAAATAATAAATATTAAGTTGTAGAAAGCTATATAAGCGACTAATGTTTAATTGTTTTTTTTTCTAAAGACCTTTTTGGTGATGTTTCAGTTTTATCTTTAAAGTTATTTTACTTTACAGTTCTTAAAAGAAAAACTTTTCCTTCTGTCTTTTTATTATAAACTATTTTATGCTTGCCCTGATTGGTGGGTAAACTTAGTAAATTGAAATTTCATCTCTACCTTCCTGTCGACCGATTAATCTAAATTTTGTAAGGCACGTGAAATTTTTATAAATTCTCATCTACCTTTTTATTAGTATTTAATTACTACAAAAACAAACTAACTTTTTAAAAGCGCTTAAACTATATATAAAAAGGACGCCTAATGAGATCTGTGTATGACATCTGGTAGCGTAATCCTAACGACATCCCTTTTTGGGACGCGAGTGTAAAAATAAAACGTTTTGTTTTGAAATATATTTTATTTGTACAATTCTGGATTGTAATTAAATATGAATTTTAAAACAGTTAGCGTTCGCACATTAGGCGTTTATATTAGAATGAATTTTGTTATTCTAATTTAAAATAAGCCTTAATATGTTACCTGTTTTTAATTTTTTACAAATTAGCCCTTGACTGCAATCTCATCTAATGATAAGCGATGATGCAATCTAAGATGGAAGCGGGCTAAATTGTTAGGCGTAGGATGAAAATCAATACTCATTTCGGTTTCTACACAAAATTGTGCTGGAACGCTGAAACGCTTGGCGGCACGTCTTTGCCGGTAGGGTAGTAACTAGCCACGACCGAAGCCTCCCACCAGTTAGACCTGGTCCAATTAAGAAAACCTCAATCCTATCCGGATTTGACCCCGGCTGGGCTGGTTGATGTTTTCTATATTGGTCCAGGTCTGGCTGGTGGGAGGCTTTGGCCGTGGCTAGTTACCACCCTACCGACAAAGACTTCACTCTGTCATTAAATTTAAAAATACCTGATAGTGTATTTTGAATGGTAGTTATAAGAATTTAATTTTTTACATCAACTTTTTTTAGATTTTAATGAAAAAGTCACAAAAAAAAGGTAAAAGAAACTTTTTGGCGCAATCCCAGCTATACATAGCATAGCAAGAAGCGCTAAAAAAAGATTAAGATTTTTATAACAGTTGTTTAATCTTTTATGAGTTATTATTAAAAAAGCTGAGGCCTCTTTTTATGTTGTTGGGTTATAAAAAAATGCAATTTGCTATGTGCTGTAAAATCCTTTAAATACATTTCTAACCTACATAATAAGAGGGGTATTGTAAGTTGGATATGTTTATGTGTTTATCGGTATATCTGTGTGTCTGACTGTGGTATTGTATAAAATAATAGATCGATTATGATGAGTTTTTAGGGTTCCGTAGTCCACAAGAATAGGAAATTTCGACATGTCCGTCCGCCCGTCCGATCTCCCGTCCCCGGTAAAGCACCAAGACGATTATATATAGATAGCTATAAATTCGCATGAGTTACATACTCATGCGAATTTATAGCTATCTATCTATATAAAGATCGAAAACGCTCAATGAGCAGAAAAATAGGTCACAACAGGTTGTGGTCACAGTAAAACATCCACATGGCGAAATTCGTGTTATGGCTCTAATTAAAACGCGCACGACGCGTTGTGGCAATCACAGAAAAACCAAATAGCAAAATTCGTGTCGTGGCAGACATGCTATTTGACCTTAACGCGTTGTGGCAATGAAGAAAAGCCATGACGCGTCCTGAACATTTATTGTTTTAACCATATCACGACGGACAGGTTGTAACTTGTCGGTTTAACAACTTACAACCTGCCCTATTTTCCGCTCACTGAGCGTTTTCGATCCTTGAGCGTATCATGTACATTAAAAATGTAAACAAAGTCATAAAATAAAATCTTGAAAAATATTTTTTTGGGGTTCCTTCCCTACATGCAAAGTGAGGATGAATTTTTTATCGTCTATCCCATTGTGTGGGGTATCGTTATGGATATTTTTGTGCATTAAATAATAAGGTTTAATCTACGGAACTCTACACTGCGCATGATCGAACATGCACTTGGCCGGTTTTTATATTAGAATGTCGAAATAGCTGATGAAAGTCCGATAAACCAATTCAAAGCCAAAACCATATTATCGGTGTCTTTCTTGCACTGAGTTTTCCAACCACCAACTTTTCAACTCCAGGCTTAGAATTTCCACTGAACTTAGAAGAATTTCATTATTTCAAAAAAGCTCTACCCAAGACTTCGTGTTCCAAAGCCATGATGGAAGAATATGGAAGAATTTAAACATACAAGTCATTATTAAATTGTGATTCTCAATTAAATCACCAGTTCCAATATCGTCCGCTAGTCATTACTAAACTAGCGGAAACAACAGATTTACGTTTTCTGAAGTCGGTTAAATGGAATTACAAATTCCATTAAAAGAGAGCATCAGACTCTCTGGCTCCGACCATAAAATGTTAAGTCGAGACGCTCCGAGACAGGCTCCCGCAGTGCCAAGTGACACTGGCTGACCTATATGGAGTTCATAACTGTGTCATGAACGAACCAATTCCAAATTCAAAATTTAAATTCGTTTTATTTCTGTGTCACTAGAATGAAACCATTCCAAATTCAAAATTTAAATTTGTTTCATTTCTGTGTCACTAGAATGATTCCATTTCAAATTCAAAATTCATTTTTGTTTGATTTTTAACGATATTACCTAGACTCCGCGCCACGAAAACTAAAACCTTAACTAAAATTTATAGCGCCTTAAAAAATTACAAGAACGCCATTACCAAATAACAATGAGAGCGCCGCGTCTACGGGACTTGTTACGTGGCGCGGAGTATACAAATCGTGGTAATTGAGGACACGATTTCTCTTTTATCCAGTAAGTATATACAACGATGTATAAATTTGTTAGATATCTATGTTTAGGTAATAATAAATCCGATTTCATCCCCTAGGCTTCCAGCATAAATGTGCTTGTGGTATTTAATTTATTTTTGGACTTACTTATTTTAAAACTATAATATCTCCTAAGATATTAAGAACTTTAATACTTGGAGTTACTTATTTTAAAACTATAATATCTCCTAAGATATTCAGAAATTAGATCTATTACCTACTAAATTGACCCGAGCTGGAAGTCGATAAGAGGAAACCTCTCCGTTAAAAAACCGAAGCTTTATTACCAAATTACTAAGTACTACCAAGCAACAATGTTGTTGAATAATAATAAAATTAAATCAACAAAAAAGAAATCTGTAGTTTAAGTTCCCAAAATTATAAAGTACTAGCCACCGTGAAGCACTTAACCGAGTAATTAACAAATACGCCAGAAATTTCTTACATCATTTTGAAAAAGAATTCTTACACTGCTGGACCTATATTAATCAAACATAGCTAAAAACTAACCACAAGGATATCACCACTTTCAAATGAAAAAATATGAAATCGATCTATCTGTTTGAGACCTACGATGCCACAAACAGACACAAACAGATATCAACATCACGCTTATACATCCCTCTTTTAGCGTCGGTTAAAACAAAGCTATAGATATGTATAGTATATAATAGATATGTACATAGATATATGTATGCAAAGATAGGACGCGATTTACGTGATCGTAACGCGCTCCTAAGCCTAAGTGGCGAGAAGTGGGACACGCACATAAATATATCCATGTTTTTTTCTATCACAAGTGATGAATCATACGCACGTGCTTATGTAGAGTGTGAAAAATTGCCCGTGGGAACGTCGACTGTATGCCTAATATATTTTGTTTACACGATAACACAAAAGTGAAAACTTTGCTTTGTTATTTTACGCAGAGTATATAGATATATGAAATTGTGTATCTTCTCTCTTACTAAAATTCTTTTACTTCTGTGGATATAGTATAGTGTGGATATATATCTAGTTTTAACAGACTCAAAAGTGGTTTACAAACAATAAAAAAACTAATGTCGACAATATTGGATAGAAGCAGGCGTTACTTTGCGGAAGTTCATTATGATTATATAATGATTTATTTATTTTGCTATCATCCGCGAAAATTCGGCGAACCCATGCGACTACGTCACCCAGGTCCAATTGCAAACTCTACAACGTGCAATTGCAAACTTTGCAATTGCACGTTGTAGAGTCAACATCTCCTGAGGATGCTCCGGTTTCGGGGTGAAACGTACGTAGAGAGTATTTTGTCGGACCTGGATGACGTTGTCGCATGGGTTCGCCGAATTTTCGCGGATGATAGCAAAATAAATAAATCATTATATAATCATAATGTCGACAACTTCATTAACAAATCAAACTGTAACCAAAATAAGACCCTAATGGCAGAGAACCTTGAGTGGAGTCACGCACTTGTGAACGTTATGTGTAGGGTTTACGGTGCCCATGAAAGATATCTAACACTCCCCTTTTCCACTCAAGTCACTCTCCCCGCCTATCCCAAGTAACACATAAAGAACTACACAACAAGAAATGTAGACACGTAGAGTAGTAAACATGAATGCCTGAGCCGCCTGCATCCAGCGAATCCCTGCGACTCGCTTGATGTCATCAGTCCACCTGGTGGAGTCGACCAACACTGCATTTTCTAATGCGCACATCCATTGCCACTTCATCTTTGCAACTCGTTGAGCTATGTCGGTGACTTTGGTTCTTCTGCGGGTCCTCATTTCTAATTCGATCACGCAGATACGCTCCGAGCATAGCATACTTATCAGAGGTACTAGATTATGTGTTTTGATAATTGGATACCATTGTTTTTGTATAAGTTAAAAAACAATTGTAGAATTCTGACAGGTTAACATAGTGAGCGCACAGTCTATTAATTAGGATTAAGAAATAATACACTCCCTATATTTATACCCTCGATCACAACAACAACATAATAGTAGGGGAGCCCGGGATGCTAAATTTGCAGTTACATGGGGACCGATTGCATTTGGTAGATTAAATTATAGGAAGAATAAATGATTATTTTCTTTCTTTAGCGGTAGATAAAAACTACAGACTTAAATTTTTATTACTTTGGCTTACAGAAAATGTCAGAAAATTTTAGCGATTAATCAGGAGATTATTTCCTTCAAAATAAGTAAGTAAGTAAAAATTATGTTAATCTGCCGCGCTCGAGTGAAGCAAAGATCTCCTTTTCGGCTCCTCTACTAGAACGACATAACGATTTTCTTGCAACAGTGTTACAAATACATAGGGTGTTCGCCGGCAAAAGGAGCCCACTACTTTCAATTCATCATCATTCACTCGGAGGCGATGCTGCGCGCTCTCCCAAACGCTCCAGTGACGCTGCTGACGTCCCACTAAAAGGCAATTACTCAATCAGGGTAGAAAATTAAAAACCAGAATCTATCATAGATGTTTAGATTAAAGCTTTTCATAATAACGCCTAAAAGTTGATAGCAAAATTAAATTGACACTGGCGTAACGATACGGGAAGCTTACATACACGCAATGCTAAACCGGATGAGCTAACTGCGCATAGATTACAAATTAAAAACAGGAACTTTATACACCGGCAGAAGTTCGCAAATGGCATGTGATACTACAAATAAGGCTCGAAGACTTTTCAACGTTGTCAATTTGTCAAAATTGAGGGGTTTATTTTAAGACACTTTATTATAGGCTCTACAAGGCATAGAACTATGCAAACTGTTGACCGTATGTGAGTTTTTGTGAGTCATATCATCCACACAGTAGAGTATCCTACTTAGAGAAAATCATAAATCCGGCCAAGTGCGTGCGTGGGCCACGCGCAGTGTAGAGTTCCGTAGATTAAGTTTAATCCCTTATGTAATGCACAAAAATACCGACAACGATACTCCACACTATAGGATAGACAATAACAATTTCATCCTCACTTTGCATGTAGGGAAGGAACCCCAAATTTTTTTTTCTTTAAATCTCATCTTTCTAGTTTTAACAAACTTATCGTACTGACAAATTTATCATTTTAATTAACAACGGAATTAGTATGCAATTTTCGATTTCCAATTACGTTTTTTTAAGTTCTAGTAGTAACAGTTTCTGCGCTAAACCGCGGACGGACGGACGGACAAACGGACAAATTGAAACTATAAGGGTTCCTTGTGGACTACGGAACCCTAAAAAGAGATCCTTGAGAATTTGGCTGGAAAATCACATAGAAATCACATGTAGCTCTCGTCTTATTTCCATTGATTTTAGAGTTTCATTATTTTTTGAGCATTTTAGAGTTTCATTAAGTTTTATATATTAGTTCATTTAATCAATATAGTTCTGTAAAGGTGCACAAGTGAAGTGGAGGTTGAGGAAGAGTGTTATATGTGATACAATTAGATTCGATTTTCTCGGTGGACTCCATCAAAATTTTTTTCGTTAAGTTGCCCTCGCCCAACTCGTGCCTTGACTAAGAGGGACTATAAGAAGGGAGGCCTGGCCCTGTGGTAGGCAATTAAAAAAGTTCAATCATCAATCAACAGCCTGTATTCGTCCACTGCTGGACATAGGCCTTTCCGAGCGTGCCACCACACACGATCCTCCGCCTTCCTCACCCAGCCACTTCCCACTACCTTCTTGATGTCGTCGGACCATCTAGCTGGAGGGTGTCCTACACTGCGTTTTCTGGTACGCGGTCTCCACTCCAGAACACGTCTGCCCCAGCGGCCATCTGTTCTACGGTAGATATGGTCCGCCCACTGCCACTTCAGTTTGCTAATCCTTTGGGCTACATCAATTATTTTCGTTCTCCTACTATTTGTCCTACTTATTCAAAAGTTAATGATGATGATTCGCCGCATAACGAAGATAAGGTCGCTAAAAGGGCCACACACCCAATAACGTAAGACACACATCTCGCAAAACTAACTGTTTGCCGTTTCCTCTGTGAATAGTAGTAGCTGGGTCCGACTACGTGGTTAGATTTACAATTAATAAACGTCCTGGCCATGGACCTTTACTGCCTCCAAACAATTACTGTAATGTATTTTTTTTTTAAAGAATATTTGCCATATTTTTATAACATGACCAATATTCCCATTCCCCTCCAACTAGTCGGGAAAGACTGTGCTAGGAGTGGGTACGACAATAGACCAACGGGGCGGGGATCGAACCAACAAGGATAGGGAGGAAGTGCACATACTTGGCACTGCCTCCCTATTATATCCTTTAAAGCGAAGTTTGACCTTTTAATTTGTTTGTTAGTAAACAGTATTGTTTGTTAGTAAACATCAAGCGAGTCGCAGAGATTCGCTGGATGCAGGTGGCTCAGTATCGTGATGTTTGGAAGTCCCTACAAAAGGCCTATGTCTTGCAGTGGACGTCCATCGGCTGATATGATGATGATGATGAAACAGTATTTCTCGAGTATGGCTTTAACTAACATAGTCTAGTTACTAAGTTTGTAACTAGTTGGACCTGGTAGTAGTTAGCTTCAGGCACTCGAGCGTTACGTTTTCGATGAATAAAAAATCCGGTGCGCGTATTAAAAAAGGATGAAACCGATGCCCAGAACTCGGTCGACTTTATCATGCCAATACTGTTTTTATAATTTGTTATCCCGTTCAAAGTCGACTTTTACACATTACATTTAACGTAACGTTATTAAGCTTCAATAGCTTAATTGTAAAGGGACCGGACTCAACACTATATACTTATATATAAAGCTGAAGAGTTTGTTTGTTTGTTTGATTGAATGTGCTAATCTCAGGAACTACTGGTCTGATTTGAAAAATTCTTTCAATTTTTCCCTCATTCGCAAGACAGTTTTAAACAGACGTTATATAGAACGTTCAAATACAACAAATGCATTCCCAAGTATAAGTTCACACGATAGCGTTTTTAAAAAATGACGCTTTTTTTCGAGCAGTGTTGTATTTTTAATTTTGGGCTTTGGAAATAGACCTTCATTTAACTTCATACTATACCTATTTAACGTTTTTTTAACATCTGTTAATAAAACTCTCGTGCGAATGAGAGTTAAACGGAAGTGTACCGCTGTAGACGTCGCTCATTCCCGTGGCCCGAATATTTCGTTCATATGATATTAATATTCACATGATCAGTTTGTTACGTCCCTTTTATGTGTCATGGTGCTTCGTGAATTTGCAAGCGTATTCGTAGTCAGTTTATATATGACCAATCTATCAATTGATTGGGGGGTCAATGGAACTGATATGATAATCGCATAAACGACATGTACAATACAATTGAAATGATCATGATCGATGGCAGAAAATCATAACAATTTAGTCTACTAAACCCTAGTCCCTAACTATGTCAAAAGAAGACTCAGTCACTCAGTGAGGAGCTATCGACGTTTCCAAAGTGCTTGTAAGGAAACTTGGTAAAAATTAAAAATGAACTTTGATAAAAACTGTAATATAACCCGCATCAATGGCTTAATTAAAAAGTTATATAGAAAAAATTAAAAATGTAACATAATATTTCGCGTTAAATGGATTTAAAGCTAGCCGATTTGTATTGATAAAATTACTAATTAGAGAAAATCTCCTGTTACGCAGAAAATTCAATGTCAAAATATCATTTTACTCTGCATTTGAAATTTCTCAGAATATCCAAGGGATGTAATCTGAAACAGGTTTGAAATCATTATATTTGTCAATTAGTGAGATTTAAGTTGATACCTTTAGATTTTAGTAACTTTACTCTTGTCGTCTGCGATCTTTGTACATCACAAAGTTATTTTGTACTTTTTGTTAACAGCATTGTTTTTGTATACCTAGATTGTATCCGAATCGAAGTGTATAAGCCACTAGTGAACTTCTGACCTTAGCGGACATCCTCTAATCACACTAAAGGTGGAAGTTTGTGTGTTAGTGTGTATGTTTGTTCCTCCTTTACGCTGCGGCTACTGAAGCGATTTGGATGCAATTTGGTATGGTAATAGATTTTACTCTATGGATAAAAACAGGCATCCCGTTCATAAAAGGCCATGGTTCCCGTGGAGTTTGTGAAAAACTGAATTCCACGCGGACGAAATCGCGGGCGTTCGCTAGTTATAAATATTTCGTTATGAGTGACCCTTCGCTGTACAAGCATTCTCACTACCAATGAACACCGTAGTATACAGATATATGGTTTTCTAGTACATAAAACAGTTACTTAAATACAAAAAACACTAACTGAAATACAAAAGGCTATAACGAACCCTTTTCCGTTAAATTGCGTTTTTAAAAGGGTTGTGGCATAAACCAATTATTTTCCACAACCCTTGGAAAAACGCAATAAAACTAGCTCTCTAAACTTATCTATACTTAACATAAAAAAATTTATAAACATTCTTTCGTTGTGCAAGCCGTTAAGTTATGGAATGCTCTCCCTTTGAACATACGGCAATCAAAGACAGTGGACATTTTTAAAAATGCCGTAAAGACTCATTATCTGGTGCAGTAAAGACTATCTGTATATATTATTTCTTTTCAATATAACGTATTTATTAATATATTTTGATATGTATTTTATTCATTATTGTAGGTATTTGTGTAATATTGTTTATGTATTAGGATGTAAATTATTTGTATGTATGTGTATTACTAATACTATGGTTATTTCTGTTTTACGCCTCCTGCTGATGTTCTTAAGTTTACCTAAACCGAAGGTTGCCTGGAAGAAATCGCTACTTACCGATAAGGCCGCCTTTTGTATGCTGATTTCTGCCTAATTTATTTTTATTTCACTTGTATTTGTCTTTGTGGTGTGCAAATAAAGTATATCTATCTATCTATCTACACTAACAATATGAAGATGCTAAGTTTGTGGTATTGTAGGGGTAATCTCTGGATCTAAAGAACCAATTTAGAAAATTCTTTTACCACTAAAAGCCACATAATTTGTGAGTGTCATAGGCCATATTTTATCCCCGTTTTCTCACGGGAACTGGAACTACGCGGGTAAACAGGGCGTCGGCTAGTTTCAGATAAAACAATAGTACTCGTAGTAAATGCATTTCCACAGTCTGTATCTACGAGTACAATGGGGTGACCTACTTTGCGGGAATCGTAAATTTCTACGCAGTGATTTTCATCTCCCTTGTCCACTGGACTGAGGCCAATATGGTTGAAAGGATACGATTAAATCCAAATACACACTATAGATAGCTTCTATCCATTATAGACTACAAGCCCTTGAACAAAAATTACGTTATGTCTTCATCTATTGAGAATGGTGACCCTAATTTAAAGATGGAACAAAACGAACCTATATAATGATTTATTTATTTTGCTATCATCCGCGAAAATTCGGCGAACCCATAAGACAAACCGGAGCATCCTCAGGAGATGTTGACTCAGTCAACATCTCCTGAGGATGCTCCGGTATCGGGGTGAAACGTACGTAGTGAGTATTTTGTCGGACCTGGGTGACGTTGTCGCATGGGTTCGCCGAATTTTCGCGGATGATAGCAAAATAAATAAATCATTATATAATCATGATGAACTTCCGCAAGGTAACGCCTGCTTCTATCCAATATTTAAAACGAACCTACAAATTAAATATAATAATAATAATAATAAAAGCCTTTTATTCAGACAGTATTACAGTTTAAAAATTATTATCTATCTTAATTATTCAATTACTGACATTTTTAACATAAATATTATATTTAATTTCACACACACTTAATTATTTATTTTGCATCAATATCCCTCTGTCTGTCTGTATGCCACTGTTGGCAAAGGCCTCCTCCAACTTTCTCCATTTTTCTCTATCCTGTGCAGTTCTTGTCCATGTACCACCTGCCACGGCTTTGACGTCATCATCACAAATTAAATACCTACGAAAAATTTGATAAGTGGAGAAAAGAACAACGAGTTGATTCACTTACACAAGAAGTTTTTTAAACTAATAACTCCTACCTCACATACCTCACATACCTACTCATTATTCATCTTCACAGCAGTTCGAAAATAACGGGTAAAAGCATCTCTCTTAACATAATTTTTTTCAAGTTCGTACATTTAACTTTTAATTAAAATAAAACATTGAATTACCGTACGGAATTATTTTATTTTCTCGCAAGTGTAGTGAAAAATATAGTGTAACACGCGGGTCTAAACATTATAAACTCGGTTTCTATTTAGCGGCCCTCACCTTCCGTCTCGGGCCCTAAAAATACCTCGTATATAATGGGTCGTTTTAGCCCCTTGTATAACAATCTACTATAATGCACCTATAAATGAGGCAAAAGAAGTCAAAAGTTGGACGTATCGCTATCTCTAAGGATGTATCAATAGGAGGAGCGTTCTTGATTAACTAAAGTACTATCTAAGAAGGTTGTTGCGAACTTTCCTGATCTTTAATTCATAGCGAGCAAAGGGAGCACCCGGTCTTTCAATACAACTGATTTTGCTTGGAATTTACCTCCATTTTATTACACTCGTGTTATGAATGCCTCAATAGACCCAAGGTTAGCTATTTAAGACAACCCTGGTTTAAGTCCTAGGTTTGGTAAATATAACATAAAAATTATTGGCTTTAAAGAATATTTGCCATACCTTTTAAATATGATCAATATTCCCATTCTCCTCCAACTAGTCGTGAAATATTGTATGGATTGGGCACAACAATAGACCAACGGGGCGGGGATCGAACCACCACCCCTCGATGGTGAGTTCGACCGCTCTTACCGTTGAGCTATTGAAACTATGAAGTCAAGCTGCCAATAGAAATAAATATATGCTTGAATTGTTGACGATGACGATGTTGCCTCGGAAATTCCGTTGTTCCGGTACGATGTCGTGTAGAAACTGAAAGGAGTGTGGATTGCATCATCACTTACCAGGAGAGATTGTAGTCAAGAGCTAACTTGTAGAGAATAAAAAAATTACGTTAGGTATTTGTCCTTTCCAGTCATTTTATCTTTAACATCTGATAGTGTTTGGTACGTTATCAACCCATATTTGGCTCACTGCTGAGCTCGAGTCTCCTCTCAGAATGAGAGGGAGATAGTGTTTGGTATGGTGGGTAAACGGTCCAAAATATATTTTCTTCTTTAGACCTCAGGACCAGGCCTCGTGTTCCTAGGTATGGAATACACCCAACTTCTTAACTCCATGCTGAAAAATTTTTGAAATAACGCTCAATATTTAGTAACTCAACCCAAGATTCAAACCTAGGCCTCGTGGCCTAAAGCTACATAGGCTAATCACTGGACTAATGAGGTAGTAGATGATATTTAATGAATTTATGACGACGAAAATAACTTATTTTTTTTTCGTACTACTTCGGAGGTACCAATGAATCTCGCTTAAATATTTCTGTCAGCTTCACTCAATCAATTCGATGAAAGGCGATCGGTTGGCCACATTCCACGTTACATTTTTGAACCCTTATAAGGTTCTTACCCGAACCCTTTGAGAATATTTTCGTCACGCGCTGAATTGTGGACGTTCGTGCTCCTCAGTTTATTACATCGTCGGCGGGTACTTCGAATTTTAAACAAAAATGCACTTAAATATTTTATTTGTCACATTCTGACACACCTGTATAATATTACTAGCGAACACCCGTGACTTTTTCAATGTGGAATTGAGTTTTTCACAAATCCCGCTGAAACCATGGATTTTTCCGGGATGAAAAGTAGCCTATCTATTTCCAAATAGCTTTAATAACCGCAGCGTAAAGGAGGAACAAACACTTACACACAAAAGTTTGCCTTAATAGGCTACAAGCCCTTGTTCAAAAATTACCTGTGAAACGAACCAACGTGAATAACGCTTAGAAGGTTAACGCGTACTCACTTATACCGCTCAGAAATGACGGCATAGTACTCCGAGTTATTTTCTGATATAGTAACAGCCTTCTAAGCGTTATTCATGTTGGTTCATTTCACATGCAATTTTTGTTCAAGGGCTTGTAGTCTATAATGTGCTACTTTTTAGTGTAATGATGAGGCCACTGAACGTAACATGCTAAAGCGTTCGCTTTAGCAATCTACGTTCAGTAGCCTCATTACATTACAATATGTAGGCACATTATTGGTAACTTATTTGTATTCATTATCAAAATCTGCTGATAGACGTCTAAAGCCTCCGAAGACCTCCTGTAGGACTAAACACCACTGTCTCGAGCCCGCAGCAACCAGTGACTTCTTCTTTATCTTCTTAATCTTGGCAGAGTGGTCGTGGTTGCAGCAATGAGCGACGCCTTCTGTGCAATGCTCCTCCACTTTTGGCGATTGCCTGCATTATGAGTACACTCCACCATGGATGATTGTGTAGCCTTGACTAAATGCGTCCAGCGGGTTGGAGATCGGACTCTGGGTCTTTTGCCTTCGAATTTTCCCTGCACTATCAACCGCTCAATTGAATCATGATTTCTGGAGATGTGGCCAAAGAACTTTAAAAGGCTCCTTGTAAGCCACTCGAAATCATGGTGAGGGGTCGCCATTCCAGCACCTTATAATCTCCACGTACATCACGTGCCCTATTCATTGCAACTCCAGCTTCGAAAATTGGTGACTTTAAGTAAGTATTAAATTATTTAAAGCTTTCCTAGTACCTAAGCGCCATTTGTACCTACTACATTTTTTTTTGTACAGAGTACAGTAACAGAGTAGCTTGTGCTATGGGTGCTAAGATAGTTGATATTATAATATTAATATACTACATATAAATACTTATTAAATGTGTATTTAATACTTATATTAAATACACGCAGACACTGGAAAACACCCATGCTCATCACACAAATATTTTCCAGTTGTGGGAATCGAACCCACGACCGTGGATGCAGAAAGCAGGGTCACTACCCACTGCGCCACGCGGCCGGCAAACCCATACCCGTTTGAACCATATACAACGCTTCATCGACTCGACTCATACTCAAACAAAAGTCAAAGTAAATATAGAGGGAAGGAAATGCGTTCCAAATGATTTTCTTTGATATTAAAGGGACCGTAATCTGTGTAGTAAGGGTCAATACAGACAATTACATCGGGGCGGATCAGTCACGTGGGCGAGCTGACAAGTGGGATATTTACTTTGCCCTATCTACGAGTACCTCCCCGCTTTCTGTGTGCGGCAAATAGATTGATCATTTTTTACCTCCAATGCCAAGGTATTGCAAATATTTTTTATCGCTTATTCGCGAGCGAACGAGCTTTTTAACGGACGCCTGCGACTTCGTCCGCATGGAATTTAGTTTTTCACAAATCCCTCAGGAACCACGATTTTTTTCGGGATAAAAAGTAGCCTATGTATGTAATGTATCTCAATACAAAATTTCAGCTAATTCGGTTAAGTAGTCGAGGCGTGAAAGAGTAACAAACATTCATATCATTAAAATCATCAGTTTTCGCAAATCTCGGGAAACCATGGATTTTTTCGGGATAAAAAGTAGTCCATGTGTTGATCCAGAGTAAAATCCATTTCCATTCCAAATTTTAGTCAAATCGCTTCAGTATTAGCGGCGTTAAAGAGTAACAAACATCCAAACATCCATACAAACTTTTGCGTTTAT
Source organism: Bicyclus anynana (assembly GCF_947172395.1). Taxonomy (NCBI): domain Eukaryota; kingdom Metazoa; phylum Arthropoda; class Insecta; order Lepidoptera; family Nymphalidae; genus Bicyclus; species Bicyclus anynana. Next base: position 5,259,488 of record NC_069098.1, on the reverse strand, counting down.
AATATTAGTAGGACTAGTAGGATAGTAGGATATTTTTATATCAGGCTTATTGCGAACGAACGAGCGTGTTTATTTGATGGTATGTGATGTGTCCAAACTGTTGGTCGCCTACTAGGTAGTCCAGCAAGCCACTGGATGCAGGCATGCGGCTCAAGTTCAAGATGTCAAGTTTTTTTTTAAAGAATATTTGCCATATCTTTTATTTAAATAGGTAGGTCCAATATTCCCATTCCCCTCCAACTAGTCGGGAAAGACTGTATTAGGAGTGGGTACGAAAAAATACCAACGGGTCGGGGATCGAACCACTACCCCTCGGTGATGAGTCCGACCGCTCTTACTGTTGAGCTATTGAGGCTCATATGACATACATTATATATACAAGAGACATAGTTATGTCTATTAGTGGACATCAATCTACTTCGATTTTCAGACCCTATATTCCTTCGGAACTCGTGCTGAAAAGCTAGATAGCATACGTACGTGGAGGAGGAGGTTGGTGCGCGGCAAAAGACACCTTCAAAGACTAGGTAAATTCCTACTTATACCTATACCTATATAGTTATTATGTCAGTCGCGCAACCGGAATACAAAAGGAAGAAGCAGTATGCAAAAGGCGGCCTTATCGCTACATTGCATAGATGTAGGCATGCGGCTCCAGATCATGATGTCAGGAAGTTCTTACACGAGACATATGTCTATCAGTAGACATCAATCGTCTTAAATTTTCAGCTTTACGACTAGTTGAGCTATGTCAGTAAGTTTAGTTCATAAGCGGATCTCCTTACTTCTAATTCGATCACGCAGATAAACTCAAAGCATAGCTCTAAGAAGTTATATGGCTTCATATAAAGGCTTAGAGTCACTCAGCTGACTATGGAGCGAGCTTTGAGTTTGCTCCGAGTATCTCTGTGTGATCGAATTAGAAGTAAGGAAATCTTAGTAAGTCTCGGTAAGTCTCAGAGACTTACGCCCTTAGTACTTAATGGTAGGCGTCCACAGATCCGCATCGTATTTATCGCGTCCGATACGTTTGATGTGGATAAGTGGACGCCTACGTTTACTCACCTTTTTACGTCTAGACGTAACCGTATTCCATCCGACTTAGTTTAGTTTGAACCCTGGGGTTATTACCAAAAGGTTAACAAATTAGTTGACCTCATTAAGAGTTCAACTGTCACAACCTGTACCTAACAAAGCTGGGTACTAAGTACCGCTAAAGCCAAGTAACACCCAAATCCCACAATGCTTAGCAAAGATTTGTATTCTTATGAATATTCATTGGCTGTATAATATTTGTAGGCTGGAATATTATCATTTGCATAGGCTTGCTCTTAACACAACTCGTAGGCTTTGATTTACGATTTCCTAATTCATGTTGAGCACTGTAAGACCATTTACAAACCTTATTAGGTATTTGTTGTAAGACCATTTGAACTGTCTGATGTCGATTTATATCGGAAGAATAAAACATACTTGTTATATTAACGAGTCCTTTCAAGATACATAAAAAACCGGCCAAGTGCGTGTCGGGACAGCTTACATTTTCTTTTTAACAGGCATAAATTAGGTGCACTACTATATTGTGTGTAAATAAATCATTGATCTAACTATGTGTGTAAATAAATCAAATCTTGGAATCTTAATTTGACCCACTTCCCGGTCTTTGATTAGGATGAAATTTTACACACGCTCTGAGCACAATACATGACTAGCTAAGAAACGTCATTACAAATCCAATATGGCGGCCTTCGCAATCTATTGTAACTAAGTATGTAAGAAAATCTTGGAATCTCATTTAACCCACGTTTCGTTCTTCGATTAGGATGAAATTTTGCACACGCTCTGAGTTCTGATGACAATACATGACTAGCTAAAACACGTCATTACAAATCCAATATGGCGGTCTCCCCAAGATGGTGGACTGGCTGTTTGAAATCCACCCCCATGATATGGATATCAAATGAAAGAATTTTCTGTCAGAAGTACGAAAAAAATGATGTCACTTGACTTAAATCCAATATGTGTGTTTTTTAGTTTTTTTAACTATTTAAAGTTATTAACAAAACATTTATCCCCGAGGAACTCGTCAATTGTGTAATAACCCTTATTCAATAGTATTTTGTACCGTCTTCCCTTAAATTGCACAGCATTTAAATTTATTTAGCTCTTTGGTAAGTGATTATCATGTTATTATAAACACGTATCTGGCTGGTGGGAGGCTTCGACCGTAGTTACCACCCTACCGACAAAGACGTACCAAGCGATTTAGCGTTCCGGTATGATGTCGTGTGTAAACCGAAAGGGGTGTGGATTTTCATCCTCCTCCTAACAAGTTAGCCCGCTTCCATCTTAGATTGCATCATCACTTGGTGAGAACAACAGGTGAGATTGTAGTCAAGGGCAAACTTGTAACAAATAAAAAACATACGACTATACAGTTATTAGGCTCTTGTGTTACTACTGCTGCTACATACATATTTTTAAACATTGTCAAAACGACGCACTGAAATTCTTACATACGTCTAAGTTAGTGAATTAGTCTGCTTCAGGCGATTTCTATGTCTTTTTTAAAAGGTGATTAGTAAAGATTAAATTAGTGAATAGGCCAGCAGGATTCGATTTTTAGCTTGCATGTACAAAGACTCTCTAAATAGTTACGTCTCCAACGATGTTCTTTACAAGTTGCTTAATAATAGAGTCTTGGATTCAATTTTTAGCTTGAATGTACAAAAGAGTAAATGGCTGCAAAATAAAAAAAAACAAGAAATCATCACTCTCCCTTAATACTTGTCTCATCACAAAAATAACAGAAAACATTCGTAGGGAAAACGCATTTGTAGCGAAAAGAAAGTGTAGGTACCTATTTCCAAGTTGAATGACATTTTTATGAAAAGATACATCCTGAAATACCCTATTGTTGTTGCGCTATACAAGGCTTATAATAGTAATCCGAGAACTGGTGGATATTTTTAGAAGGTAGTTATGTATAGGCAGAATAAAGACTTTTATTTTGGTTTCTGAATGACTAGGTGTTGTCTATTACAGTCGATTGTCTTTTATGGTCTACAAATGTCTGTGAAACGTGACTTGCTTGTAAAATAGTATAGAATGGCTGAAAAGTAACTCATTTATTTAAATAGGTAAACTATTTCCCGATTGTATTTCGACTATTTCGAAATGAGGAAATCCGTAGGAGAAGATCGACGTAGCCTAAAGGATTAGCAAACTGAAGTGGTAGTGGGCGGGCAATATTTGTCGCAGAACAGATGGCCGCTGGCGCAGACGTGTTCTGGAGTTCTGCAAGCGCAGTGTAGGATGCCCTCCAGGTCTGACGACTTTAAGAAGGTAGTGAAAAGTAGCTGGATGAGGTAGGCCAAGGATTGTGTGTGGTGGCGCGCTCTCGGAAAGGCCTTATTACTGTGCCTATGTCCAGCAGTGGACGGATACAGGTTGATGATGATTTTCCGATTTCAAAAGTCCACAGAATATTAGGAATCTTGTCTGATGGAAATTCCATAAACAGTAATATTTATTGGATTCATCAGAGATATTAGCAGTAGTACTCTTCCAAACAACCTTTGTTAAAAAGACATAATACTAAAAAGGTCTAACGAGGGCGATATAATATTAATTATTTTTGGACAGCGCTCGCAGTTTCACTAGACGTCTCGAAGGCTTTTGACCGGGTCTGGCATGATGGCCTTTTAAGTAAACTTCCTGCCTACGGGATTCCCTCTAACCTATGTCGCTGGATATCAGATTTCCTGAGCGAACGATCATTTCGAGTTGTCGTAGACGGCAGCTCGTCTGATCCAATAGCAATCAATGCCGGAGTTCCTCAGGGATCAGTTCTCTCCGCTACACTCTTCCTGCTGTACATAAACGACCTGCTCAAGCCAGGTTTATTTGGGTATGCCGACGACAGCACTGTAACGGATAGATATATGTCCAGTCCTCGCGCTGGTGGGGCTGAGACCCTTGAGCAAAGAGAGACATTGGTAGAACGTGTCAATTTGACCTTAAACAAGGTGTCCGACTGGGGAGACGCCAATCTAGTCAAATTTAATGCTACCAAAACACAGGCGTGTTTATTCACTGCGAAAAGGAGTCCATTCCAGTTTACTCCTACTTTCCGGAATACACCTGTTCCGATCACCGACAGTATTGAGCTTCTAGGCATTACAATATCGTCCAAGCTCAACTTTGTAGAATGCATTGAGTCCAAAGCAGAAACAGCTGGTAAGAAGCTCGGTATTCTAAATAAGGTGAAGCGCTACTTCACACCGGAACAGCTTCTTACTCTTTACCAAGCTCAGGTTCGTTCGTGCATGGAGTACTGCTCCCATTTATGGGATGGATCGGCCAAATACCAGCTTGCTGCTCTGGACTCGGTGGATCGCCGAGCTAGAAGGCTCATCGGTAACGAAGCGCTAACTAATGCGAAATTGCAATCATTGGAGCATCGCCGAAAAGTTGCCTGTCTGTCGGTGTTCTACAGGATTTTTTTCGGAGAGTGCGCTCAGGAACTTTTCGATCTAGTTCCCTCTTCACCTTTTTACCATAGAACTGCCAGGCATCGCAGAGGTCTGCATCCATACGTAGTTGATGTCCCCTGGACTCGTACGAAGCGTTTCGGTTCTTCGTTCCTGATCCGCACTGCGAAATTATGGAATGCCCTTCCAGCTTCCGTTTTCCCTACCACCTACAACATGGGTATATTCAAGTTAAGAATGAATAGACATTTTCTAGGCAAGCGCGTTCCACCTTAGGCTGCATCATCGCTTACTGTCAAGCATGATTGCTGTCAAGCGCTAAGCCTATATAACGTAAAAAAAAAAAAAGACATTAACAGAATTAAAGAGTTTAAATGATGAAGCTTCAATTTACCCCTAGCTCTTAGTTTAGTTCGCAAAGCGCAAATTATGAAACATTAATTTTGACGGTAACGTAAGTGGAGCCTCTAATATTTCGCGGCACGAAAGAACTGCTTTGTGAGAAATTTCTGAATAATATAAATTCTCTTATACGCAGTGAAAAATAGGCTGAAAAATATAACTCAACACACAATACAGATATTGTTAGAAAATGTTCCATAGAGATATTCAAGCAATTTACCATGAAAAAAATCTTATTACTTAACAAGTTATTGGATTCCGGTTGAAGATAATCAAAACGCGAGGACACTGCTCCGCTTTCCGCCTCATATCATATGGTGCATGTCGACTTGGAAGACGCAGCGGATAAGCGGATTTAACCGGTGGAAGGCTTCGGCCGTGGCTAGACTACAAAAGACGTACCGCCAAGCGATTTAGCGTTCCGGTACAATGTCGTGTAAAAACCGAAAGGGGTGTGGATTTTTATCCTTCACCTAACAAGTTAACCAGCTTTCATCTTAGATTGCATCATCACTTACCATCAGGTAAGATTGTAGTCAAGGGCAAACTTGTAAAGAGTAAAAAAAAATCAGCCGAGGCGATATTGCAAGCTCGAGCCAAAGGCGAGAGCTTTAGTAGGGAAGCAGAGGCTGTAATTATCAAAGCGCACGTATGGCATACGACGTTATATAACACATTTGCGAGGAAACACACTTTCTGAAAATGAATTTGCTTCTTTGCCTGTTTCCTTATGATGACATTTTGATACGCCTGTCATTTTTGCACAGATAGCAAAGTCCGCACATCACGAGAGCAGTGATAGCCTAGTGGATATGACCTCTGCCTCCGATTCCGGAGGGTGTGGGTTCGAATCCGGTCCCGGGCATGCACCTCCAACTTTTCAGTTGTGTGCATTTTAAGAAATTAAATATCACGTGTCTCAATCGGTGAAGGAAAACATCGTGAGGAAACCTGCATACCAGAGAATTATCTTCATTCTCTGCGTGTGTGAAGTCTGCCAATCCGCATTGGGCCAGCGTGGTGGACTATTGGCCTAACCCCTCTCATTCTGAGAGGAGACTCGAACTCAGCAGTGAGCCGAATATGGGTTGATGACGGATGTATCATTACTAACCCTTTTTACAGCTTTCTGTGTCAAGTGAGCGGGTCATTTCTTGTAATTCTGTCGGTGTTTCAGTTAAAATAGATTTAAGAATTAGCTTTAGAATAAATAAATTATCAATTATAACACATTCTTTAAGAACAAAAAAGAGAGCCGAAAATTTACATGGATTTCGCCTGATGATATCTAATACAAACCTAAAATTCTTAAAACAAAATCAAATTAATCTGTAAGCTTACTTCGATAAACAAACGTGGTATAAAATCATAATATTTATTGGTTGTTTGTGTATTAAACTCCAAAGCCTTCTCATCTAAACCCTTTTCTCACGCTACTTGACACAGATACGAGTAAGATATACCCGTACCTATATAAACCTCGAACTAATACTTTGTCTTATCTCAAGAGCCTCCTCGGTTTTCAAATATATCCTCCTTGATCCGTGATTATTCTGTGATCCACGAATTCTGAGGTCTTAATAAAGTGAATTTTTGATACGTTGACAACACAGTGTTAAGTTTTTTTTTAATTCTTTTACAAGTTTACAAGACTACAATCTCAACTGATGGTAAATGATGATGCAATCGGAAGATAGAAGCGGGCCAATTTGTTAAAAGGAGGATGAAAATCAACACACCTTTCGGTTTTTTCACGACATCGTAATGGAACACTAAATCGCTAGGCGGTACGTCTTTGCCGGTAGGGTCGTAACTAGCCACGGCCGAAGCCTCTCACTAGCCAGACCTGAATTAATTAAGAAAACATCAATCGGTTTAGCCGAGGATCGAATCCAGGACGTCCGTCTTATAAATCCACCGGGCATGCCATTGCGCCACGGCGGCCTTCAAGCGATTTTGAACTACAATCTCAGCATAATTTATTGATTGTGCCCTGCCCGGGTTCCTGTTTCGAGATAGGCCAAACAAGAGCTTTTAGGAAACTTAAACAATTTATTTATTTAATTTTTTATTGCACCATACAGAAAAATAATATACTTATTAGAATATTTACAAAAAGGAAGCTTATAGTAAAGTGAGAGTGCAAAGGCGGCCTTATCGCTAAAGATCTCTCCCAGACCATTTTTGGTGAAAGGAATCAATTAAGGATTACTACTGGTCCGATTTGATAAATTCTTTCAGTGTTAGATAGTCTGTTTATCGGGAAAGGCTATATATTATCCACGCATTCCTACGAAACGGGAACCACGCGGGAGAAACCGCGCGATGTCAGCTAATTAATTTTATAACTAACTAGCTGACGCCGCGCGGTTTTACCCACGTGGTTCTTGTTCCCGTAGGAAAACAGGGATAATATATAGCCTATAGCCTTCCTCGATAAATGGCCTATCTAACACTGAAAGAATTTTTCAAATCGGACCAGTAGTTTCTGAGATTAGCGCGTTCAATCAAACAAACAAACAAACAAACAAACTCTTCAGCTTTATATATTAGTATAGATTACTACAAATATTGAAGTCATCAAATTGCATTCGTATAAGTTTGCACATACAAGAAACTTGGAACTTCGCGTACGACGTAATTAATACATATTGGATGTATTAGAAACTTATAACATAAGTGTTTCACTTCAGCTAATTCTATGTTTCATATTCAATACTAAATTGATCTACTCCAATATGAATTTCATATTATTCTGAAACATATACCTACTCGTACCTATCAATACTAGTAGTGGTAGCGTATTGAAAGGGTAGATATTTTTTTAATCTTTTTTTTTCTTTACAAGTTAGCCCTTGACTACAATCTCACCTGATGGTAAGTTATGATGCAGACTAAGATGGATGCGGGCTAACTTGTTAGAAGGAGGATGAAATCCACACTCTTTTCGGTTTCTACACGACTACTAAGACTAAATCGCTTGGCGGTACGTTTTTGCCGGTAGGGTGGTAACTAGCCACGCCCGAAGCCTCCCACCAGCCAGATCTGGACCAATTAAGAAAATCTCAATCTGCCCAGCTGGGGATCGAACCCAGGACCTCCGTTTTATAAATCCACCGTGCATACCACTGCGCCACTGAGGCCGTCAAAACTATAAAACAAAAGTAAAAGAAGTGATAGTATGTGCTACTACTCGTATTAGTTATAGCCCAGTGGATATGACCTCTGCCTCCGATTCTGGAGGGTGTAGGTTCAAATACGGTCCGGGCATGCACCTCTGACTATTCATGTTATGTCCACTGTAAGAAATTAAATAGGTATCACGTGCCTCAAACGGTGAAGGTAAAACATCGTGAGGAAACCTGCATACCTGAGAGTTTACTTAATTATCTGCGTGTGTGAAGTCTGCCAAACCGATGAGGCAGAGGTCATATCCACTGGACTATCACGGCTCTCTCTGATGTACTATTCGCCATGCTTATTTTTGTCGCCAATTTTTTTACTCCGTTGTGTACCACTGACGATCAAGTAAGGTCACATGCCTGCAGCGCTAACGACTTATCAGCCAATAAAACTGATTGTGTGTTGGTCGCGATGTGTATGACATCATGCCGATCGCGATCAACACACGATCAGTTTTATCGGACGTCAACTCGTAAGCGCTGCAGGCATGTGGACTTATTGGATGGTGAGTTGCTAGTTTAAGATATGGATACCGGTGAAATGGCAGGCTTTGACTGCTTGTCAAACTTTACTTTGGTAAAATAATCAATATGCGTAACTGTAGGTATGTTTTTTCAGCTTCCCCATTATATAAACAAACAACGCACAGCCAACGAACACACAACACATCCTACAAATACATATTTACTTCTCACGTCGTGCGCGTTTCACTCTGACATCAAAGCCTTCCCAAGAGACTGTACAAACAAGTGAATATATACTGACGTATATTCTTACTTAGTGTAAGCTTGCTCCCACAGAGGTAACACTCTTAATCATCATTTTTTTAAAAGAATATCTGCCATATCTATACTAATATTATAAAGAAGAAAAGTTACATATTTTGCGTACGCGTACCTAAACTATAAGAGATAGAACCATGAAATGTGTGAGTTTACCACGCCCCCCACAAAAAACGGCGGACAATTTTGTTGGTTAATTTGAGTGCGATACAAGTCCACAGGTAATTGGTCTGAGCTGGTATCTGATGTCCATTGCCTCCTGCGATTAAGTTAGAATAAGTTAACAGAAAGATTAAAGATAATAATTTTCAACAAAGTTATGTTCTTACCATAACTACAAATCTTTGGCTTAATTTAGTCGTAAAGTGCTTAAGCACTCCATTGACTTTGATATTTTCTAGATATTTCACTTAACGTAATTAATTGGTGAGTTTTAGTAGCCAAAAACGTCAATTTTCGGCGCTACGTCTTGAGATCTTGAAGCTTTAAAAGTCATTGGAGCGTTAAAATATCGCTTAAAGTGGGATAAAAAGTCCTTTAATGGATATAATTTATGGTTATGTTCTAAATAACATACATTATTGGATCTTCGCAAATTAAATAAGTGCTCGATGTTTGAAGCAATGAGAAAATTTTCACGGAGTCAAAATATCTATTGACTTATAGACAGAGGGTCAGCCTATGGTCCTACTGTAGGTAAATATGATAGCTAGTTACGACTGTGGTGGATTTTGACGGTCTTAAAGCTCCAGATCCTCAATGAGGATCAATCAATCAATCAATCTGGAGCTTTAAGACCGTCAAAATCCACCACATTTTTTTTCCATTTTTTCCATGTTTTTTTCCATGAGGAATCGTGTCCACAATCGCTAGGCTTCGTGACAACCCTTCAAAAGAACCTTAAAATTTCTCTTGAAAAAAATGTTAACGGTAATTTAAGAAAGGGTTGCCGCGAAACTAAGTGATTGAGGACACAATTTCTCATAAATATGCCGAGGAAATATTTAAAAAAATACGCCTTATTCTTGGACAGTTGAGAGGCCTACTTCTTCTAAAGGTACCACAGTCTAAACTCCAGAAATAGCTACCGAACTTTTACTAGCCATTGTATAAGCATAGGCTGACAAACTTATAAACTTTGACGGTCTTCGTGACGCAATGGTATCTATGCACGGTGGATTTACAAGACGGAGAACCTGGGTTCGATCTTCTGCTGAGTCGATTGAGGTTTTACTTAATTGGTCTAGCTCTGGCTGGTGGGAAGGTATCACCCTACCGGCAAAGACGTACGCCAAGTGATTTAGCATTCCGGAACGATGTCGTGTAGAAACCGAAAGGGGGTGGATTTTAATACTCCTGACAAATTAGCCCGCTTCCATCTTAGATTGCATCATAACTAACCATAAGGTGAGATTGTAATCAAGAGCTAACTTGTAGAGAATATAAAAAAAGACCCTTACTCATGGAAAGGTCTCGGTCCAAAACTAATGAGAAAATTTTCACGAATGTTAAAAAAATTTAAATGATATCTATCGAATTTATATTTCAAATTCAATTTGCGAATTTTCTCGGTGTTCGTTATATATACGTTGGGAAAGAATTTTTTCATTGAATACTTTGATTCACGTGGAATGCCTTATTTTTCCCGACGAGCTCTTTAATTAAATGTAATAAAAAAGAAAACTAAATCGAATCGGCGATAGTGAGCAATTTTCTTAATTTAGAAAAGAGATTGCATCTTGAAATAAAGAATTTTTTTATATTTTAACATTACGTAGCAAAATTAACATTTAAGAATTCTTTTTAACTGTCTTACTAGAATTGATGTATTTAAAAATTCAATCTATTCTAATTCAAATTAAACGTCTCTGACTTTTTTCTGATATGAAGAGTAGTGAAATGAAGTGATACTACCTACCTTGCTACCATACTAGGTACATACAGGTAGTTTTGTTGATACCTCATCATCATTATCATTATCAACCGATGGACTTTCACTTCTGGACATAGGCCTTTTGTAAGCACTATGAAACTTCGCACGATCTTGAGCCTTGATCTATGTATCCAGCAACGCCCTGTTACTTGTTTAATGTAGCCGGTTCATCTAGTAGAAGGTCGACCAACACTGCCCTTTCCGGTGCGAGATTACCGTTCCAGCACCTTGAAACCCCAACGTCTATGGACTCTTCGAACTATACACATTGGCCCGCCGATGGACACTTAAGCTTCGCGAATCGTTGAGCTATGTCGGTGACTTTGATTCTTTTGCGTAACTCCTCATAACTGTAACAATCACAAACTGAGAAAACTGTAATTATTAGTTAAAGGAAAAATCAGATACACACCTAAGCACTTATAAAATTTGGATTTATAATTAAAAAGCTTTGAGGTAAAACCGAGCTTTTGTAGTTAAAACCATTGTTAAAACGAATTCGGCAAAAAACTTCCAAATAATAATCGTGTTCAGAAAACGAAATTCCCCAATGGTCTCGACTCGAGCACTAGAAAGAGGTTAACGTCTCGTAACAAGGTGCTCAGAAATATTTACAAAGGCACCCACCGCTGCTCCGCTGATTCTTTGAGGGCTTTCATCTAATGGGGAGTGAGTTTTCACGTCACTTTCAAATTTTCACAAGCTTTTCACAAAGTTTTATTTAATTTATTTATAGCAGGCGTTCGTCGTACGTATCGGACGCATCGCATCAAACGGATTCGTAGAATGAATGCTTTGTATAGAAAGTAATTGTATAAGTGCTTCTACTGACAGCCTCCAGTGGCGCAGTGGTATGCGCGGTGGATTTACAAGACGGAGGTCCTGGGTTCGATCCCCTGGGCACATTGAGATTTTCTTAATTGGTCCAGGTCTGGCTTGTGGGAGGCCGTGGCTAGTTACCACCCTACCAACAAAGACGTACCGCCAAGCGATTTAGCGTTCCGGTACGATGCCGTGTAGAAACCGAAAGGTGTGTGGATTTTCATCCTTCTCCTAACAAGTTAGCCCGCTTCCATCTTAGACTGCATCATCACTTACCATCAGGTGAGATTGTAGTCAAGGGCAAACTTGTAAAGAATAATAATATGAAAAAAAATAATAATAGTACAGATCCGCATCGTATGGATCGCACGAATCCTACTAATATTATAAACGCGAAAGTGTGTATGGATGTATCTTTAACGCCGCTACTACTGAAGCGATTTGGCTGAAAATTGGAATAGAAATAGATTTTACCACAACCAACCAACTCCAGGCTGAGGACTTTTAAAGAGATCTTCTTGGGAAATGCTCAATATTTCATAGCCCGACTGAATATCTTGGGCCGAGGCTACATACAAGGTTTGAGCTACGTATTGTTCAATTTACTTACTACGTTGTACTAAAAAGTACATACGTAAAAGTACGTTTTTACACGCTTTATTTTGGAAAAACCTCACTTTGTAGACGGAAAAACTAAAGTTTAATTAACTGAAACGACTCTTGAAAAATAATAATTACCAAGTATAAAATCAACGCTACCGCTACCCTACCCCTACCCTACCCCTACCCTACCCCTACCCTACCCCTACCCTACCCCTGCCCTACCCCTACCCTACCCCTACCCCTACCCCTACCCTACCCCTACCCTACCCCTACCCCTACCCTACCCTACCCCTACCCCTACCCTACCCCTACCCTACCCCTACCCTACCCCTACCCTACCTCTACCCTACTCCTACCCTACCCTACCCCAACCCTACCCCTACCCTACCCTACCCCTACCCTACCCCTACCCCGTTTTCTAATTATTATTAATATGAACTTTATACAATAACAATAAAGCTCAAATTGACTACGTTTTAGTTACAAATCATTTGTATGTATAGTTTTTAATTAACAAATAAAATATAAGGGTTGATCGTAGAGGGGTGAAAATTTAGGGTTGTATGTATTTTTGTATGCTGTGTCATAAAAAAATAAAAACAAAAAATTTTGCCTAAAAAATAAAAAAAAAAATTTAGGGGTGGACTACCCTTAACATTTAGGGGGATGAAAAATAGATGTTGGCCGATTCTCATACCTACTGAATATGCACAAAAAATTTCATCAAAATCGGTCGAGCCGTTTCGGAGGAGTTCAATGTCGAACACCGCGACACGAGAATTTTATATATTAGATTTTATTAGACCTTGATGTCAGCTATCACCCTGTATGTATGGATTTGTCCTAATATTTACGGCACGCTCTGTATAAATATATAAGTATAGAAACCGCTAGACCTTTTCTTCAGTTAGCACTAAAGAAAGATTCTAAATAACTAAATAAGTTAAATTAAACGGGAGATGAAAATCTGCATGGAAATCCTTCATAACCTTTACTACAAACTCGTGGGCGTTCGCTGGTATTATCATTCCCAAATTAGACTAATAATAACACATATTATCATAATAAACAGTTTAGATAAAGACCAGTATAAACTGAGGGCAGTGCAGGCATAAATTAATTATGCAACATCAGGGTTACGTGACGACGAAAGCAATGGATGACTCTATCAGGTGTTTGAAATGTTTATGTGGTATTCATAACTCTATTTACCAATCGAATTCAGTTTATTCAAATACTAATGAATGGTGAAATTGAATTACGTTTTGTATTTATAAACGGATACGCGACTGCGTATCGCCAAATGAATTAACTTAAGCTTGTTTGTGTTTTGGTATCGTGTCATCAAGCCTCAATAGCTCAACGGTAGCGCTCGGACTCATCACCGAGGGGTGGTGGTTCTACCCCCAACCCGTTGGATAATTGTCGTACCCACTCCTATCACAGTCTTCCCTGACTAGTTGGAAAGGAATGGGAATATTGGTCATTGTCCATATTATAGAAATAAAAGATATGGAAAATATTCTTTTTTAAAAAAAATAACTATATGCACTGTTATCTTGAAATCACAGACAAAACACTTTGAGTTAATGAATATGTTTGCTATTCTTTGAATATTTATTTAAGTTAGGGATCGGGAAATCCTTCTTGCAAGCACTTTGTATCCCTGCAAAAAAACACCGCGTTCATTAATGTGGCTAGTTACCACCCTACCGACAAAGACGTACTGCCAAACGATTTAGCGTTCCGGTACGATGTCGTGTAGAAACCGAAAGGGGTGTGGATTTTAATACTCCTCCTAACAAGTTAGCCCGCCCGTTAGAACTACGAGTAACTAAAGAAATAACTGGATGCATACCAGGATACTCTCTTTAACCTTCTTAATTACCTTCGCCTCGAGCTGTATAGCTTGATAAGTTCGTTGATGACACTCCCATGATATGCGGGCGACGGAAGAAAGGACTGCTTGGATGTGAAATCGTACGTGCGGGGCAGAGGGAAGCACTGCGCGGGCATGAAGTCGAGAGCGCGGGGCATCGCCACCCACTCCCGGCCCGCGCAGACCATAAGGAGTGTTACGAACGAGTTTGCCAAGCTATAGCAAGTTCTATATTAGAACGGATATCCAAACTTAACTCAACTTAAACCTACTCATCATCATCATCATCATAAACTTACTACCGCAATCTTTTGTTTAAGTTATTCTTCTCACCTATACAACTAACAACTAACTTTATAGTAATTGTGTGCAACTTCATGTTATATCACATTTTGAACAGTTCCCTTAGTGTTGTACAAACTTATTAAAGAACAATTTAAAATGCATCTGTATTCCTTGCGAAGGTTCTACAAGTTGCTTGCGAGTGTTTTGTTGTACAACAAACTTTTACTTGTTGCTTTATCTGAGACTTACAAACAGAGACTTTAGAGAGGTATCTAAAGTTTGTGGTATTGTGGGTAATCTGTGGAATTATTGAACCGTTTTGAAAATCCTTTTACCAATAAAAAATAAAATTATTTGTGAGTGAATAAAATATATGCTATTATTTTATCCCAGTATTCTTACGGCAACGCGAAATACGTGTTTATTAAAAATTGATAACGAAGATACATCTGTATGGTATTTTAAAAAAAAGAATTACAAATTATTATACTGATTTCAAAACAGCTGTTTTCAATATTTTGTCAGTTTGTCCAAGTACCACTCGAAAATTAATGAACCCTTTTTTCATAAATTTTTTCGGGTCCATGAAGCTGCGCTATTTCGATGAAATATTATAAATAATCACTCGTATCTCTGGTTTTAATTTGGACCCATCATGCAGCTCCTAGGAGGTCGCCCTCCAAGATATATGGTCAGACAACATTAGTGGAAAATGGCTGGATGAGGTAGGTATGTATGTAAGTAGGTACATCCAGCGAATCCCTGCGACTCGCTTGATGTCGTCAGTCCATCTGGTGGGGATCGATCAACACTGCGCTATCTAGTGCGGGGTCGCCATTCCAGCACCTTGGGACCTCAACGTCCATCGGCTCTTTATACTATTTATTTATTTATTTACTTAGCATCCATGAATTTACAGACTAATACAAGATGCATGCATGTCACATGGGGCTCTGTCAGGGCATTGCTAATAATAATATTATTGCATTCTAATAATAGGAGATAAGATTTTTTTTTTTTTATTCTTTACAAGTTAGCCCTTGACTACAATAATCACCTGATGGTAAGTGATGATGCAGTCTAAGATGGAAGCGGGCTATCTTGTTAGGAGGAGGATGAAAAATCCACGACATCGTACCGGAACGCAAAATCGCATGGCGGTACGTCTTTGCCGGTAGGGTGGTAACTAGCCACGGCCGAAGCCTCCCACCAGCCAGACCTGGACAAATTAAGAAAATCTCAATCTGCCCAGCCGGGGATCGAACCCAGGACCTCCGTTTTGTAAATCCACTGCGCATACCACTGCGCCACAGAGGTCGTCAAATATATAGATATAGATATAGGTCGTCAAGATATAGGTATTAAGTACATTTCATTGGACAAAATTTAAATAAAAATAAAATTAAAGTAGAAATTTGTGCCCCGCCCATTGCCAATTCGTGTTTCAGCACTTTCGATTTCAAGTACGACTGTTTATCTCTTGGATTTATATAAGATACAATTTATAAGTAAAACTATGTTCTTCAAGTTAGTAAGTGAAGTTTAGAGATGTCTACATTCCACCGGTATAAGCCCGAGGGTTATAGACAATCGCCTAAACAGAAGTTCCAAATAGTTAGGTCGGTTGGCCCAACTTTGTTTAGGTCAGCTTAAGTTATCTTACTGTAGACGGATAAGTATTTCTTGCTTGTTTGTAAACTGTCGTTAAGTTAGCTGAGTATGACATTGTATCTAATTCTGTTAAGTAAAATATGTCAATCATTTTAACCGTCTGGTGGCATTTTCAGGTTATTTGTAGTACGCCCAGAATAAGCCCAGTGGATATGATCTCTGTCTCCGATTCCGGAGGGCGTAGGTTCGAATCCGGTGAAACAGGTCTGAACATTGATATTTTCATGATCAAAACCAGGCACATGTCTCAGGTGAATTGAAGTAGGGCAGCGTGGTAGGTATGCTTCTACCAAGTAATCTACACAGAATTTAAGCGACGTTTCAGGTAAACTACCCATAATTCTGAGAGGAGACTCGTGCTCAAAACTGAGCCGGATGGGTTGTTGATGACGATGATGATCCAATCACAATAACTGATCGTAATTTCAAACATAAAAATTCCTGTTGCGGTTAAACAGAATTAAGTAACTAATAATAAAGTCCTAAAATAACAAAATTTTATTTTTATTCCGTAATGGAGTTTTTTACACATAAATAAGAACCCACACAATTTATATACGGAAAATACATCAGCATTTTTCCTTTTATAAATTAAAGTGTATAATTAATTCATCCATTCGACGATTCTTTTTTAAAAACCATTCAAGTTGTCGTTTGATATAAATTACTAACTCGAGTCAAGTCGGTACTTGTGCTTCCTCTCAATCCATTTTCAGTTCCAGAGCGCACTCCACTCTTAGTCTTGTCCTGATAAAAGACTAAAGCAACAGATTACAGGAAAAATACTGAAAAAGAAAATGGAAACTTTAATACAGCGTGCAAATAATAATAATGAGAATTTTAAGTTGCAGGGTGCAACGATCGCAAAAGAGGGAATATTTTTTTACTGTGCGTATATTTGCAACATTGTAACTCATAAACTAATGAAGTGATTTGGATTCGGCTGTTTTACTTGATTTTTGGAAAACGTATATAATGAAGTCGCGCATTCACACTCACAGTGATTGAAGCTTTTCGCTATAAGACGGTATCATTCAAATTCATATTAATATTCCACATGGCGATAATCGCGTGAGCAAGATATTTTGATATTTATTCCTTTTCAGCCTCAACAGATTATATTATTGTTAATTATCTTAAAAGCTAATCAAACGTATAAAATCTGTGTAGGTGTATACAGATGAATAAATTATACACTAAATGAAATACGTTCGCGTACAACGAAGACTTCCCAAATAGGCCGTAAATTCGAATTAACCTACTAATCTGAATTAATTTAGGACTCTTGTACAAAAACTCTCAGATATCTACGTTTACAAATAAATTTAAATCATTCACAAGTTCGTTTCGAACAATGAATAGCTGAAACAAATTGAATTAAGTTTCGCGCTTCGGTTATTTTGGGTGATTTAGGTCATCAGATTCCGAATTTTCGCGTTAAATTTTACAGTGCTGTCCGTAAAGGGCCTTTGTATTTATTTCTATATTGTTTGGCTACGGGTCATTGTAGTTTAAAGTTTATTTTGTAGGAAACTAAATAGAAGTAGAACTTTTTGTGATAAAGTGCGTCCTTCAGATGTACTATCCCCGTACTTTTGATATTTTTGACATCAGTATCATAGCTGTTTAGGCGTGAAGGTGTGATTGCTGTTGTATAGTCTGGCAAGTTAGTTGATAACACTCCCATGATATGCGGGAGATAGGGGAAAAACTGCGCGGGTGTGAAAACGTGCGTTCGGGGAAGTGACGTGCATCAGTCGTGGGTTTTCATTCATTGCTACACGCCCGTCCATCGGGAGTGTTACGAACCAAGTAGCCAAGCTATAATTACAGGCACATTAGTTTTAATACACGCAGCTTAATTTAATAGCTTTTTGGACACAGGCCGTGATAGCCCAGTGGATATGGCCTCTGCCTCCGATTCCGGAGGATGTGGGTTCGAATCCGGTCCGGGGCATGCACCTCCAACTTTTCAGTTGTGTGCATTTTAAGAAATTAAATATCACGTGTCTCAATCGGTGAAGGAAAACATCGTGAGGAAACCTGCATACCAGAGAATTATCTTAATTCTCTGCGTGTGTGAATCCGCATTGGGCCAGCGTGGTGGACTGTTGGCCTAACCCTTCTCATTCTGAGAGGAGACTCGAGCTCAGCAGTGAGCCAAATATGGGTTGATGACGATGGACACCACTGTTGCTTGTTTTCTATCGACATCTCGGTGGCAATCGTAGTCGATTTATTTCTTTATTCTCTTTCTGATTGTGAATGTGTCGTAGGATCATTAAACCTCAGCGGCGTTACCAGGGGTTTGGGCGAGCGCAGAAGAATCGCCTAATGGGGCCCGAAGGCAAAAGTCAGGGTAGATGGACGGAACGTTAAGGCGTGTTCCTCTGAGAGTCGATTTAATTATTAGTAGTCAATCTAAGCGGCAAGCAATGGATATTGCGAGGAGGTGATGAGATTGAAAGAGGCGGCGGAGCGTGCAATAGAGGTAGATCCAGATTCATCAGCAATCCGCAGAAGAACGCTGGGTGACAGGTGAGATCACACAGCGAGAGGAGAGAACATCAGATGAGATCGCAGTCAAGGGACTAACTTGTCATCACAGAGTAAGCAGAGTGAGACTTTACAAGCAACGTACTGAAGCCGGTGAAATCCATTAAAAAAACAAACGTCACGCGTCTCCTAGACAACTTTTTTCACAATTTGTATTTCAAAATTTAACACTACCAACAATAAAAATTAAAATAAATTGATATAATATTTCTTTAGTATTTTTTAAAAACAAGACGCCATTTTTCTTGGATAATATTGAAAGTTACTGATGCGACGGTTCGTGTCGTATTACTTTTTGAATTTTGTATTTGGAGCAGCTATGACACCGTCGTATTCCGTACGCTCCATCTGTATATTATTGATCAATCTGTGCTTGTCATAAATAAAAGAAAACAATTACACTAAGAACAAAAAATGAGGTTACTGACTTACCTTACTCGTCTGTATGCATAAATAACACCGAGCTTAATGATCCCAGGAACTTTTTTATTTTTAATGTAAACGAAAAAATTGAGGGCTTACCAATGGAAATTGATATTAACTCAGAGGAAATTGGATAAACAAAGGACGGGGACAATACCCTGCGTGAATTGAGGTTCAGCTTTAAAAACACAGCCTACGAAAACACACTTATACCTACATTTTTAAGTATACAGTATAGTACATTGGCACTTGAATACTAACAAGTTCAAAAAACAGAATTATAATCTGCCCTTTTGCTGTTCGCTTTGGACAATTACAAAAGTATTTTACACAAAAAGAAGAATATTTAAATATGCTAGTGAATATTTAAATTGGGGTCTTTTTGGCATGTCATCGTCGCCATACACATTAAGTTTTTGGTTATTTTGTTTTATCACATTTTCGAAGACTTCAACAATTTTGGCCTGTGGATAACATTCGTTGACAGAGGGACAATGAATATATTGTACCGTGATCAACGTATATAATATCTGGATGAAAATTCAGAAAAAGACACTGGTCATAAAGATCACACTATATTTTATAGGCGAAAGTTTGTGTGTACTCCTAAGTGTGCGTGTAAGTATCTATGTTTGTTCCTACTTTACGGTGCGGCTACAGAAGCGATTTGGCTGAAATTTGGAATGGAAATAGATTTTACTCTGGATTAACACATAGGTTAATTTTCATCTTGAAAAAATCCATGGTTTTGGCGGGAATTCTGAAAAACTGAATTCCACGTGGACGAACTCGTCTGCTAGTAAAAAATACTTTTTAGGCTTTATTTCAAAACAGGACGCAGATTGAATTCCAAACGTCTATTTTACGATTTATAAATACAGTGTTTGAAAGGTATTTCCAGTGAAATATTTAAGAAACTGTATAATAATAAGTTTACCGAAGGTCTTAGGTTTCTGAGTATTCTTAAAAAGGTTAACGCCTTATAACAAGATGACTGCTCAAAATATTGACACAGGCGCCCGCTGTCAAGCGCAGGTTTCCCTTAATGGTGCCCTGTTTGTTCATCACTTTCAAATTCATCTGACTCTGGTGGAAGAGAAAAATATTGTGAACTTCTAGCGTCAATGGAATTTGTGATGTGAATTTTCTCGCGAAAATTTTCATTTCTATGCTCTGAAAAAGACGAATAGTTACTCTATTTTATATCACCTTGTTTTCATTGTATCGTCTTATTTCGTCATCAACCCATATTCGGCTCACTGCTGAGCTCGAGTCTCCTTTCAGAATGAGAGGGGTTAGGCCAATAGTCCACCACGCTGGCCCAATGCGGATTGGCAGACTTCACACACGCAGAGAATTAAGATAATTCTCTGGTATGCAGGTTTCCTCACGATGTTTTCCTTCACCGATTGAGACACGTGATATTTAATTTCTTAAAATGCACATAACTGAAAAGTTGGAGGTGCATGCCCCGGACCGGATTCGAACCCACACCCTCCGGAATCGGAGGCAGAGGTCATATCCACTGGGCTATCACAGCTCGTCTTATTTATTTTTATCATTTTATTTATTTATATTATCTTATTTTCTTATTATTGTAATTTATATTATCTTATTAATGTAAGATTTATATATCGTGAATTTCAAGCATCAATGGAATTTGTGGTTCGTGTATTTGGGAATTCTTCTCGTAGTCTCTTTAATTTTTCATAGATTTTTTTTTCTGTATAAAAAGGTATATATACTCTAATTGATCATCTTATTTTATCGATATTTCAGTCGTCGTTGGATTTATATGATTTAAATTTTATACCATTTTGTGTTATTTCTTGAATTTTACTCGACCTCATGAGTCATAGGTAGCTGGAAGCTGGATGTAGATTTCTTATGATCATGGTGTTCATAAAGTCCATACAGAACGCCTATTGTGTGTAATAGTGGACGTCCATCGGCTGCTGTGTTGAAGATATGATGATTTATCTAGTCTTCAAAAAATTTTATATCTTTTTCTAATTTTGAGTCACTTTGGTCCAATAGTTAGGATCATAAGCTTCTTGTTTCGAGCCCTGACTATTAAAATTTGTTTTTTATTTTTCAAGATATTGCCACAACCCCTACCCTATCCCTCCATTTGTAAGTCATTAGATGCATTGCTTTACCGACACTTGGAAAAAGAATTTCTGTATTTTCCCGTGACCTATTTATCAAATTACTCAACCATAACAAATCATATATGAAAGTGAGCCATGTTTTCCGATAAAGTGCCATTATTTTTATATTACGGTAAACGTAAACAAAATGAATAAACCACAAAACTTCACAAATGGTTTATTGACAAATTCTAAACGGTTCCATTAGTGTTGTTTTCTGCACAGCAATATTTCCAGCTTGCGAGGACTTTTGGTAATTTATGTGACTTGTGATTTTGTGTTTAACGGGCAAAATAAACAAGGTCAAGAGGGAATCGGAACAGGGAAATGGGGGAGGAAGATTAACAACCTACTTGTCGATAGTAAGTTGCCTTTCATGGAAATATTGTTTAGGTTAACTGTTTTGTAATAGTGATTTACTCATACTCGGCTGGAGTTAATTTATCGCCACTCCAAACCGACGTCAAAAAAAGGAGGTTCTAAATTCGACGCATATGTTTTTTTTATATAATGTTTGTTACCTCATGCCTTCGTCATTGGAGGTGGAAGCATATAAGAGGAGAGGAAGGCCAAAGAAGAGATGGTTGGATTGTGTGAAAGAGGACATGTGTGTAAAAGGATTGGATGGTGAGTTGACGAGTAATAGAGACGAATGGAAAAGATTGACATATTTTTCCGACCCCACTTAAGTGGGTTAAGGGTAAAGAGATGATGATGACCTCATGACTTCGTCATTTATTGGCCAATTTTGTAAAGTTTTTTGTTTTTAAGAATATACTTCCAGATTGGTCTCATTTCATTTTCATGAAAATCGGTTTAGTAATTTTGTGTTAAAACCAAAATAACTGAAATGCGTCTTTGGAATCAGTTCCATTTTTATGAAAGAGATTATGTCACAAGCGTCTTACTCAATCTATACTAATATTATAAAGCTGAAGAGTTTGTTTGATTGTTTGATTGAACGCGCTAATCTCAGGAACTACTGGTCCGATTAGAAAAATTCTTTCAGTGTTAGATAGCCCATTTATCGAGGAAGGCTATAGGTTATATATTATCCCCGTATTCCTACGGGAACGTTAACCACGCGGCGTCAGCTAGTTTGTTATATAACTAACTAATGTCAGACTGTAGTCTGGACTGCCTGGACCTTTTTTAACTTGGGAAATTGGGAACTTTAAATGGGGAAAAATCCAAATCTGCTAACAGAATGAATGAATGAATGATATGAATGATAGTTTATTCACGAAAATGTAGGTATAACATGGTGGTACTATCACAAAAAACATATGTACATTGAATTAAACCTTTATACATACATTTGACCTTAATTGGTGTATGAATTATCTTATATAATTACATACATTTGAACGAAGATAAAAAAATAATGGAATAAAAATAAATATATGGAATGATAATTTCAAAAATAATTGCCGGCATCTATAGGCTTGAAAATTTCTGATAGTAAAGCTTCTGCTATCTACAGAGCCGGGATTTAGGCAACCGTCTAGTAAGTTCTTACTGATAAATCTTTATACAGGGTGTCCTATTAATAGTACACTATCAACCTGAAAAGTATGTTGTAATATTTACGGGACACCCTGTATAATCCGCAACCATCTTTATGTGACCCAACTTAACTATAACAAAGTCGAAGATTTATTTAAAAAGTACTTCAATACACCAAGCACTTTGGCTAAATGACAAGCTGAACTGTATAGGTCTAGAACTGGCACGCCAAGTCACTGGCATCTGTTAGTAGTAAAATATAAAGGACAAAGAGCTTGCGATACCCAGACCTACCTCATTTTATGAAGGAAGTTTGTGTGTCTATACTTCTAAAATATAAGCCCTTCGAAACGACAATTTAGTTCAATTCAAAAATAGTTGAAAATATATGCCACTGCCATGTCGTAAAAGGCATTGCACGAATGATTTTACACAATAGAGAGCAAAAGTGCTACAATGGCTAATTTTGGGCAGTGGCATACAATATTTCTTTTTACAGCCATGATAAAAGAAATAAAAGAACTTGGTAAATAATGTAATTGGCGTTGGACATGGCCTCTTCGATTTTAAATTATGAATGTTATTTAAACGGGTACATACCACGATAAAACGACGAGATTTTTATTGTCGATATTTCGACCCAGTTGCATGGATCGTGGTCACGACGGGACTGAAGTTGCGAGATGAGAAGTGAAGTCAGCTGTTAGGGGCAGAATCGATCTACCCTCTTTCTTTCTTCTTCTTTTTTCAACAACCTCGCGTTTTTGGCTGTTTAGGCAAACCACACTCACGACATCGCTTTTGTTATTATGCGTATCGCGGCGCCCTCTTGGTTTGCACAATTCTACCACCGGGTTCCACTTGCTGGCTAGTTTAACCGCGAACGGGATGAATCAACAGGCCAACTACATAATTTATGTTTATCTGACCATAACACTGCACAAACACTACATTTCAATATTAATAATGTTGGTAATACTAAAGTAATAGATAACTCAAAAACCTATATGTATAAAAGGAACTACTCAAAGGAAAATATTAATATTTTTGTAAATTGTATGCAAAATCTGTCTTTTACTGATATATTAGAGGAACAAGATGCAAATAAAGCATTTAATCTTCTACACGATACACTAATATTGTTTCATGGATTGTGCTTTCCCTTTATAAAAATATTGACTAAAAGTAGCGGATTTAGTGCGAGATGGATCACTAAAGGTCTTAAAATAAGTACCAAACGTAAACGTATTCTACATTACGAATCTCGCGTAAAGCGTGATAAAACAACGACCCAAAACTATAAGAAATATTCCCAAATTTTACGCCGATGTATTTATTATAGACAACGTGAATGCAACAAAAAATATATTAACAAAGCAAGAAACGTATGTAGTGCTACGTGGAATATTATAAAAAAGACAGTAGGTAATTCTTACCAATACCAAAATATCAAATCCCTAACTCATAATGGACTAAAAGTAACACACCCTACAAAACTATGTGACATACTAAATAGACATTACATATTGACATCAAATATACTACATAAAAACTTTAATGATACAATGACAAATACAAATAATAATTATAATAACATATATTGTGGACCTACAGATCACATTGAAGTAAAAAAAGTAATAATGAATTTAAAAAATACCAGCTCAACAGGATATGATGAATTAAATACTCAATTATTTAAATGCGCATCTACCTTTTTAGCTAAGCCTTTAGCTCACGTTATAAATTTAAGTATAGAACATGGCGTATTTCCAGATAGACTTAAATTATCAATCATAAAACCTCTATATAAAAAAGGAAGGAAAGATGAAGCAAGTAATTACAGACCAATTGCGTTAATTCCGGTCTTGTCTAAGATCTTTGAAAAGATTATCCACAATAGAATAAATAATTTTGCAGAGCGATTTAATCTTTTTAATACCTCTCAACACGGATTCAGAAAAAATAGATCTACTTTAACTGCTATGTTTGAGCTAGTTAAGATAATATTTGAATCAGTAGATAAAGGAAAATTAACAACTGTTCTTTTTCTGGATATGTCTAAGGCTTTCGATTTAGTTCATCATGAGAAATTATTAAATAAACTCGAATACTTTGGCCTTCGTGGAAATGTACATAAATGGCTAAGGTCATACCTCAGTGACAGAAAACAAAAAACTGTCATGCAAAAGCAATTAGGTGAAAATGTAAGAGTTTATGAATCAGAGTGTGTAAACAATGGTTATGGTGTACCGCAGGGTAGTATATTAGGCCCTCTGCTGTTTCTAATATACATAAACGACCTTTCCGTAAATGTATCTCACCCTTCTATTCTTTTTGCTGATGATACCACAATAATTATACCTTGTGATGATAAACGGACTCATGAAGCTGAAGTAAACAATTCATTAAAAGAAACTGTGAACTGGTTAGAAAATAATAATCTAAGTGTAAATATAAAAAAAACCAAATGTATACAATTTAAAACAAAAAAAGGACAAACTCAGACATTAGACATAAAATTTAATAATGAGACTATTGACATTGTTGAACATACACATTTTTTAGGAATTAAATTTGACGAGCATTGCGATTTTAATTATCACATAGAGGACATTTGTCGTAAAATCAATAAATTGATATATCCTTTACGCCGTCTCAGACGGACAGTCTCATTTGATGCAGCACTGACAGCATATCATGGGTATGTTATGTCCTTACTGCGGTATGGAATTGTAATATGGGGACACTCCGTAAATATGATGAAATTATTTGTTACACAAAAAAAGTGCATAAGGGCCGTTTTTCTTATGGAGCCAAGAGACTCATGTAGACCCATTTTTCAAGCCCACAATCTACTTACACTGACATGTCTATACATCTATGAGACTTCAGTTTTCGTACACCGACACTCGGAATATTTTAAATTAAATGAAAACCCACGTAAACGAAATAAATTTCGGTTATGTCAAATGCAATACAAATTAAAGCAGACATTAAAGTCACCACACGCTATGTGCATCAAAATATACAATAAATTAGATGCAGATTTAAAGAGTCAAACTACTCGAAATTTTAAAACAAATCTCTTTCGTTGGCTGTGTAATAAATCGTTCTACTCGTTAGACGAATTTTTCGCTAGATAAATTTTAATTTGATTTATTTTGTGTAATCTAATATTAATGCATGATACTCTTATAATTTTCTATTATACCTGACTATTAAAATAACATGTCTTCCTGCGGTAGATCGTAATTTAATTTGGACATATTTTCGTATAATTTAATTTTAATTATGTAGGTATATTTAAATGTCAATCTTAATTGTATTTATTTTATTAGTAACAATTATAACATTGTAAGTAAATAATATAATATTACTTAAAACCATCTTCCCGATTGAAATTTTTGTATTTTCGAATTTCAATGGCTTCTCGAACTACTCGGGGTATATAGTGGCAGTCCGTCGCGGGCGGCGCTCATCGATTTTGTATCGGCGTGGCCTACAATAGGTGGGTTACGAAATGGGAGTAGAAAAAATTATATCAAAAGTTCGTCATATATAGAATAATATATAAGAAAATTGAGAGTTTAAATCGTAAGTACGATTTAAACCTCAATTTTCTTTAAAGTAATCCTAATCACTATTACTTAAAGTTTACATTATCTTGAAGAAAATTGAGGTATTTTTAATCCATGTTTTTACATAATGGCTGTAAGGGTATCTATCAAGGGTTGCAACAGAGCTAAATGTCTGCCGACTAGAGACATGTCATGATATCAATGTACTTGGCCAATTACCCCATGAAACCTTCCAAAGCCATAGCCATATTTCCATAGCTACCGCACTTAGTAGGAGCATGGGAGCATCCAAACATTCAACCTTCATAAAATGTTGCATATCTGACCAAGGCAGGCTCTCATTTTATAACGTAGTTCTCGCAGTAGGCCAAAGCCGTTAAAACGGCGGGGGTTCGTAACATCGCTTCGAAGATTTATTAAGCTCAAATAAGCAATAACAGCTATTCAATTAGACTGGAGAATCCTTCGCTATTACACCCGCCATTTTCATTAGCATGTTTCCAAATTTTGTTTTTAACGACTCACTACAGGGCCAGGACTACCTAGCCTTTTAGGAGAGGGGATATTTATTTATTATTCTTTACAGGTTAGCCCTTGACTACAATCTCACCTGATGGTAAGTCATGATGCAATCTAAGATGGAAGCGGGCTAACTTGTTAGGAGGAGGATGAAAATCCACACCCCTTTCGGTTTCTAGACGGCATCGTACCGGAACGCTAAATCGCTTGGCGGTACGTCTTTGCCGATAGGGTGGTAACTAGCCACAATCGAAGCCTCCCACCAGCCAGACCTGGACAAATTAAGAAAATCTCAATCTGCCCAGCCGGGGATCGAACCCAGGACCTCCGTCTTGTAAATCCAACGCGCATACCACTGCACCACGGAGGCCGTCAAAATACAACAACTTAAATCCACCATGCTGCTCTTATTTGGCGTGGCGGGAGGGTAATGTTCGATTTTGTAACAATCACTATCAAATGTTAAAGATAAACACCGGAAGTGACGTATTAACGTTTTTTCCTCTTTTATGAGTTTCTATTTGGAAAAAGTATTTTTAAATAAGGCAGGCCCGGTGGTCACATATTAAATACAAATAACTAATAAAAAAATTAAAAAAAATCAACTTGCCCGCTGTGGGTCATTTGAGTGCCCAAACATCCGACGGTCAGGGCTCTAGAGTGAGGAACCTTCTCACAATACGCGGCGTCTCAATAATCACTGCATTTCTGTATCCGACTCTTGATCCTGATCTTGATCTTGATCCTGATTTTGATCTTGATGTTGATGAATAAATTTATTTATTTAAAAGCTCAGTATAGGCTGACATCTACTGGTCCGAATTCTCATAATAAAACCATTGGACCAGA
The DNA here is from genome assembly GCF_947172395.1 of Bicyclus anynana. Lineage (NCBI taxonomy): Eukaryota > Metazoa > Arthropoda > Insecta > Lepidoptera > Nymphalidae > Bicyclus > Bicyclus anynana. The sequence continues at coordinate 5,231,854 of NC_069098.1, read as the reverse complement.
GAGCCAACTTAATATAACATGGAGTTTAGTTAAGAGACAAAACAATAAGATAATGATTTGCCTTTTACTGTCGTTTACGCTTAATGAGTATCAAGTGTTATCTGCGCAGTGAGAGTTTAATACAGTACCGTTTTGTTGCTTAAAAACCATTCAGGGAGCAATAAAGACGTTCGTAAAAGCGTTAAGTAAAGATATAATTCATTTTAATTGTTCTATATGTGAATTTGTAGGTTTTTTCTATTTTTTAGCAGCTTAATCGGGCCCTTGAGTTAGAAATTAAATACCAAAGACTAAAATTACCTACCTCACCTTACCTGTACTTTATTTTGAAAGTAGAAATCTAATGTCTGTATTTTGTTTGTAAAGTAAGTGTTTAGATTTTCTTTAGAATTTTTTTTTTTTGAAGTGATACTTTCTTAAGAGAGGGTAAACCGCTCGGTAACGTAACGTGTTACAGTTAGAGTTGGCACGTTTGACAATATTTTTCAATTTTTTTAGCAGCTTATTCGCGCCCTTGAGTTATAAATTAAATACCGAAAACTAAAATAAGCGTTATTTTAATAAGAAAGTAGAAATTTAATGTCTGTACTTTGTTTGTTTACGCGTTTAGATTTTTTTTAATGTTTTTTTTTGAAGTGATACTTTCTTATGGTATAGCGCTCGGTAACTGAAAGCGTTACAGCTAAAATTTGAACGTTTGACACTTGCACTTGCAGCGAACTTCGGACTGATTTTTCGACCACAGACTATTTGAAAAGTTTCTGTTGTTGCTGTCAAAATGTTCTTCACACCTCTCCGACAGTAGAGAAGTCTTAATTATATTCAAAAATTAATTAAATTCAATTAATTAAAGCTAAAGTTATCACTTCTATCGAACGTCCAAAGACGCACAGGTTTTTTTTATTAATAAAAATACGAAGGGCCTACATACAAACAAAGACACCACCGCAAAAACTGTTAGGAGAGTTGAGAGGGACTCAAAACCTTGATAACTGATAAAAATTATCGAAAAACGGGCTGATATCAACCTATATTCCCCTTCATCATCATCATCATCATTTTTGACGGCCTCCGTGGCGCAGTGGTATGCGCGGTGGATTTACAAAACGGAGGTCCTGGGTTCGATCCCCAGCTGGGCCGATTGAGATTTGATTAAAATCTTAATTGGTCCAGGTATGGCTTTTGGGAGGCTTCAGCCGTGGCTAGTTACCACCCTACCGGCAAAGACGTACCACTAAGCGATTTAGCGTTCCGGTACGATGTCGTGTAGAAACCGAAAGGAGTGTGGATTTTCATCCTCCTCCTCTTTCAAGTTAGCCCGCTTCTTACTTACCATCAGGTGAGATTGTAGTCAAGGGCTAACTTGTCAAGAATAAAAAAAAAAATCATCATCATGTCAGCCGATGGACGTCCACTACAGGACATAGGCTTTTGTAGGGAGCCACCTGGTGGGGGGTCGACCAATACTGCGCTTTCTAGTGCGTGGTCGCCATTCCAGCACTTTGGAACCCCAACGTCCATCGGCTCTTCGAACTATATACTCCCCTTATTTTGTTTTATTTCTTCTGTTTGTATGTTTTGTTTTGTGTGCAATGAATCTTTTCTTCTTCGTCCCTACTTACTACTTAGCGGGAAGTTAAAAATAGACTTTTTGTCGAAATGTAGCTACAAAATATATGCACAACTAGATTTCTAAAGTCTACCTCTAAAAAGCTTACCTATAACACTGACTATAAAGTTAGAAGAATCCATATTTATAGCATTAATAACAAATTACATTTTAATGGTAATATTTTTTTTTCTATCGCAAGTGTTGTAGACAAATATATACTGTAGGCATTCAAATAAATTTATAAGTAATTTACTTAATATCCTGCATCAATAATTTTGTTGTAAAAAATATATATTTCCGTCTTCAAAAAACGTGACCCTGTATATCTTATAAGTAAATACCTAAACTTTTTTTAAATATATGCTCACACAATACACGTAATGTATGTTTGTATGATCGCGGTTGGTTTACTCAAAATCTACCAGATTTCTGAATAATAAAAAATGTTATTAATCATATGGCTATTTTCTGCTAAGGTGTTGTTATGATTTACAGGTATTATTTTAGGTTGGTATATTTTTTTCGCGTGGAAATCACGCGCGTGTTTAGCTTCAGTATCGATTATATAACCCCCCCCCCCCCCCCCAACAAAAATTTTCAAAATATCTTCAATGTACAGAATGTACAAAATGTACAGGAGTCGTATTATAAGTATTGATTCTAGATGGCGCTGGCTTCCTTTATGCCACGCTAACGTTTGTTGTTACAAAAAATTGGACAAGTGTAAGTCAGATTCGCCCACCTAATATGAATCTCGTTTTTAGTCATAAATTAAATCAAATCAAAATTAATTTATTTCTTACAAACACTGATTAAACGTCAAGTTACTTCGAGACCCTTTGACAGATAGGTAGACAGAACTACAGACAGCAAAGCGATCCTACAAGGGTTCCGTTTTTTTCCTACAAGGATTACGCGAATATTTTGAATTATCGCGAAGTGTGTGGCTAAATATTCACGAATAATATGCGCGCTTTCTCACTGCCTTCGCGAATATTGTATCGCAGCATGTATGGAGAATGCCGTAATAGTAAATAGCCTAACTATACGCACTCGAAAAAAACACAGTTATTTTAAAAATCACAGACAGTCACTTTGATTTTATTTATACGTATATAGAATTGATGATGATGATAAGGTTAAGTGAACAAACCATTGCAAAAAAAAATATTGATGACTCTATCTAAAGATATAGATTTTGCTCATCGTATAACTTCAATAGTTGCGCATATTTTACGCACAATTACGCACGCGTGATCGCTGCTGGCTACTTATTCGCGATTGTTTTACAACTTTTAGTAGGTAAAGTTCAATTTTTAAGGGTAATTTAAGGGTAAAATCCCCTTTTTCATGTAACTAGGTAACTCGGAAAAGTTTTCTTTGTACGTCGAATTCAAGGAGCGTGAACTTTATTAAAGAAAAAGTAATTCTCAATTTAGAACGCGGTAGACAGCAGGTAGGTGCAATTGGAAAATGTAAAATATTTGCAAGAAAATAAACTACAATTAACAAACGATAAAAATTATGTCAGCTTTCCTGTGTTATTTTTATTCGCATATTTTTTTGTGTGAAAGTGAAAGAATTCCATAAAACACGTATGCTGAACATCGATAGGGATTTAATGAGTTGCAAATCAAAGAAATGGTCAAGGCACACATTGAGACTACGGAGTAAGGTTTGCAGAGAGTCTAAGGCTCGGATTTATGCAGAAGAGGCTATATGAATAAAGTTATAGTGTTAGATAAGGGTGTGTAGAGTTAAAAGCTTGGCTCTCCATGAGACCTGATAACTTTTGTACAGTGCAAGCAAGCTTTCCATAAAAATATTTAGGATGCGATTAATTTGTTTCCATTACAGACGTCGAATCTGAAAAGGCCAGAAAAGAAAATGAAAAGCATAACACCTCAAATTTTGCGTCAGGTAAATATATAATATAAGCAACTGTTATTCATTTATACACGTTGACCACGGGGCCGTTGGATGCTGGCGACTCGGGATCGTGATTTTTGAAATTCCATTTATGAGGCCTATGTCCAGCAGGGACGCCCAATGCCCATCGACAAACTTTGTCTTGCGATAGAACACTTTGAAGTGATACAAAACCATGCTATCCAAGTTGATCCTAACTATCCTTATTAAATTAAGCCACGTGTATAAACGTAAAAAAAATAACTCAAATTTATGATTATGTTTTAACTGTCTTCCAAAACGGAGGAGGTTCTATGTTCTTCAATATAAACAATATTGATTCTTTTAAAAACCACATCACTACCAACAACGCCATAAAGGTCCTCAAAGAAAGAAAGTAGTAATATTGTGAAGATTTGATTGTTATTTTAGGTGCTGGTGATAACCGGGCTAGCGTTCTGCAACTTTTCGGATGGCTTTATATTCGGTCAAATGTCGGGGATGGTGGACGCTCTGAACGGGAAAGACCAATCCATACCACTCAGTGAAGACGAGGTTTCGTGGATAGGTACGTTTAATACGATAAGAAAATAGTTTCAAGTAGTCGATTATCATATAAAGAACAATTAATTCCCTGATATATACAAACCAACAACTAACCTCACATCATGAAAAATATTATAACCTCAAAGCCGATCTTTACAGAATAGATAAGGAAGATATTTAAAATCAAGTGGTAACCTAATATTAGAATTAAATATACTCGTCTTTAGTTGGAACACAGGATAATATATTGCAGTAGGTATGCTCCCTAGTCACGGACGAAATTAAATATCAGTTATTTTTTTAATTTTTCAGCCTCTACTATCAACGTCACCTGTTTCTGCGGTTTCGCCCTAACAGCGATACTCACCGATGTATTGGGCAGAAGAAGAACCATTACAATTGTCTCCATTCCCATGTCAATTTGCTGGATCATGGTCTATTTCGCTCAAGACAAATACACGTTGTTGCTAACAAGAGTGATTTTGGGGATATCGCTTGGTGGATTCATGATTGTGACATACACAAGCGTTGGGGAATACGTGGCTCCAGACATGAGATCACTTTGCTTGAATTTAATGGCGGTATGTGCATCAGCACTTGGCACACTACTAGGGCATGTGTTGAGTCTGTTGATGCATTGGAGACACGTGGCTCTAGTCGGGTTGATACCCACAATTATATCCGCAATCTTGCCATTCTTTTGGGTCGAAAGCCCCGCATGGCTGGCAATTAAAGGTAGATTCACTGAATGCGAAATAGCATTCAGAAAACTTCGTACAATGAATGAGGCGACCGAGAGCGAATTAAAAACATTAATCGATAGCCAAAGAGAAAATTGTAATAAATTAAACAAAAATCGTAACGTTTTAACAAAGGTTATAGGTAAATACGTAAAGGCGTGGAAAGGAAAACCTTATAGAAAGATATATGCGCTCCTAGTAGCAACATCCACTTACAGAGTAGCAGCAGGTCGAATACTGATAAGCACTTTAATAATAACCATACTCCGTGATATAACCGGGTCTTCAGATATATTATTATCCACTTTGTTCGTGGATGGGTTTTCGCTAATAGGCTCGGGGTTAGCTTGCGTGTTTGTTAGTAGATTTAATATGAGATCATTGCTATTTACTTCTGGTCCATTAGCAAATTTAATACAGATTGTACTAGCGTTTTGCATGTACTTTTGGACGGATAACAGCATTTATGAGAAATGGGTAAAAGTGACCCTTTTGGCGTTGTATTGTGTTGTTGTGTCAGCCGGACCGTATGCTGTTTTAGAGACTTTGCTATCTGAACTTCATCCTTTGGATATAAGCGCCTCGTCCATTTTTGGGATAGGTGCCTTTGGCGGGATTTTACAGTGTTTAGGTATTAAATTAGCCGCATATCTGTTTCCACTGATAGGCTATCACGGAGTATTTTTTGTACATTCTGGTGTCGTGTTTGCTTGTATTCTGTACCTCTATTACTTTTTGCCGGAGACGAAAGGCAGAACAAACCAGGAAATACAATTTTATTTTAAACATAACAGGTTTGGAACCGTCGATGAGATACTTTGTTTGGAACAACAGAACGATTTGTTGAGTAGAGAGATGGGAGACGTTAGTAGCTTACAATCTTAGTTCAACTAAAAGGATGATAGTTAGGCCTAAGCTTTGTGTAAAGATGCTAGCGATGCTAAAAAGTTCTTAATTCAAGACGTGAATGCATCATTATAAACTAAGCTCTACGGATGAAATGTGAGATAAAGTGAAGACTCCTGCTGATCACCTGATGACCTGACTGCCAGCGCGGATATTATGAATATATATAAATTTTATTAGAATAAATTAATTTTATCGTACAATGAACTATTATTATATGTATACTATTATATACTCGTATACCTAGTTTTAACATTTTCTGAACACCCAACTCGACATTGTAGATGATATTTAGGTATTCGTCATCAACCCATATTCGGCTCACTGCTGAGCTCGAGTCTCCTCTCAGAATGAGAGGGGTTAGGCCAATTATTTAGGTATTATTTTGTTTTAATAACTTTCATTGTTTACTACATGAAATTAAGACAATTAACCACCTTTGTTCGCCTCAGTTTCGACGATTAAGCACCTTAAGGAAATTATGATATACTAGCTGACGCCGCATGGTTTCACTCGCGTGGTTTCCGTTCCCGTAGGAATACGAGGATAATATATAGCCTATAGCTTTTCTCGATAAATGGGCTATCTAACACTGAAAGAATTTTTCAAATCAAACCAGTAGTTCCTGAGATTATCGCGTTCAATCAAACAAACTCTTCAGCTTTATAATATTAGTATAGATAACATTTCATGACTTTTCTGGCGCAGTTGGTATGTTGTGGTTTTCAATAGACAGATCCTGGGTTCGATTATCTTCTTTCTTCTTTGTCGTTACACTCATGACAAAGTGGTCGTGGTCGTCATTTGGGTGCGGTGGCAAGCCTCACTATCCGTCGCCATTCCTCCCGTAGTGTGGCTCTCCTAGCACATTCGTGGAGCGATCCGGTTCGATTATCAGCTCAGTTCAATTTAGGATTTCATATTTTCTAAATAGGCTCAAGTCTCGTCTAGTGGCATCGGCCGTGGCTAGTTGCCACCTTACCGGCACAATACGTGTTCCGCCATGCGTTTTGGTATGATATGTGGAAACAGAGGTATGGGTAGAATAAACTTGAACCTGTTCCAAGAAAGTCTGCTTCTATTTTTGAGTTCATCGCCACTTATAAGCTTAACCTTTAATCCTTTTGTCCGATGTTATTGATTTATATTTATTAATTTATAAATATTATTGTTATTAATTTATATTTCGTTTAACTTGTTGAGAATAAAAAAAAATATATTTCGTCGTCGTCATCAACCCATATTCGGCTCACTGCCAAGCTCGAGTCTCCTCTCAGAATGAGAGGAGTTAGGCCAATTATCCACCACGCTGACCCCATGCGGATCGGCAGACTTCACACACGCAGAGAAATAAGAAACTTCTCTGGTATGCAGGTTTCCTCTCGATGTTTTCCTTCACCGATTGAGACACATTATATTTAATTTCTTAAAATTTATATTTACTTTTTTTTAAATAATAACAGTCGCAAAATTAAAAAAATCGTCGAGTATGTTTACATACTTGATTGTTTTCTGAATTTTACGGTTTAGATAATGTATTTTAAAAATATAACCAAATTTTGCAAAATTAAAGAAACTCATATCTAGTAAATATCAATAAGATCATTTAATTGGCCAAGATAAATTAAAATTGACTTATATTAGTAAAGGAGAACCTAAACTCTGACACGCTAACCGAATTTGCTGAAGTTTGAAGTAACTCACTGGAAATAAAGCAATAAGGTAAAAGGTATTTTTATAATATATAATTTCTAGGTATGAGTACGTCTTACCTTTTCAAATATAAATATTTTAGTTGTATTGATTTATTATAAGATATAGATATATTTAGATAACAGCTTAATTCACTTATCCTAAGCAATCATTTTCATACAATTTGTACGGTGCAGCCTTAACTACAAACTTGATGTTTTCGCAATTGAATTTCGTAAAGTTCATTGTGGTTTAATAAACTGAATTCAACTATCAAATTTAACTTCTAAATGGTTTCAGTTCAAAGAGAAGCTATAAACCACTAAGTTACGTAGCCGTTAATAAGTATTACAACCACTTTGAATGGAATCCTAGCAAATACTGCGTTTGCCTTCCAACTAGTTGACCCACTTTACAAATGGCGGAAAGTTTCGTGCTTCAGTGCATTTTATTTTTAACCGACTTCCAAAAAGGAGGAGGTTCTATGTTCGGCTGTATGTATGTTTTTTTTTTTTTTTTTTTATGTATGTCCAGCGATAATTCCGTCAATTATGGACCGATTTTGAAAATTCTTTTTTTGTTTTGTAGGGTTTACTTCCAGAGTGGTCCCATTTTTTTCATGTCAGGATCTGATGATGGCATCCTGGAGAAATCGAGGGGAACTTTCAAAAGTTGTAGAGACGACTACTGCGTTTGTTAGTGTTTCCATAAGGTACTTTAAACCACTACAACTTTCTGAAGGTTTGGAGTTGGTCTGATGATGGAGCCGAAACACAGACGATGGAACTCGTCAAGGATTTACAGCAGTCACCTTTTGTTTGGGCTTGATTAATTTGTATTGATGAGTACTTTCCACCTATATGGGTTGTGACTGTATTAAGGGTCTCGTGATGAAGACGAGGGACAGTGAAGAGAACTCCTCGACGGTTCACAGTAGCTACCTTGTGTTTGGACTTCATAAATTTGTATTGATAAGAACTTTCCACTTAGATAGGTTGTGACTGTACACACGCAGTAGGTATGCTAACACTAAAAATAAAAAAATAAAAATTTTAATAAAAAAAATTCAACCGACTTCCAACTCAAAAAATAACTTTAACTAAAAAGCAAAAAATAACATCCTACCTATGTGCTACCTTTTGATCAGTTTGAAGGCGGTGCCAAGCCAGTGTCGTGTTTTAATTAAAGCTTTTTCTGGAATAACCACATAAATTTTGTAGTTTAAACGTATTTAATTAAAACATCACTGGCTTGGCACCGCCTTCAAATTGATCAGAAGGTAGCACATAGGTAGGATGTTATTTTTTGCTTTTTAGTTAAAGTTATTTTTTGAGTTGGAAGTCGGTTGAACTTTTTTTATTAAAATTTTTATTTGAATTGTTGCCAATAACGTAGAGGATGGAGGTTTACTACTACGAGCTTAATGTTACGGTTTCTATTATAAGTTAAATTTTATAAACTTAAACGTACATTACAGGTAGTTGTCTGATATCAAAAGGGAATTTTGAATTTTTTGACGGCCTCCGTGGCGCAGAAGTATGCGCGGTGGATTTACAAGACGGAGGTCCTGGGTTCGATCTCCGGCTGGGCCGAATGAAGTTTTCTTAAATGGTCCAGGTCTGGCTGGTGGGAGGCTTCGGCCTTGGTTAGTTACCCTACCGACAAAGACGTACCGTCAATATCGTGTAGAAACCGAAAGGAGTGTCGATTTCATCCTACTTCTAACAAGTTAGCTCGCTTCCATCTTAGATTGCATCATCACTTACCATCAGGTGGGAGTGTACTCAAGAGTTTTTTTATTATTCTCTACAAGTTGTAAAGAATAATAAAAAAAAACAAAAGAATGCCCATTCTTGATAATTCTACTTTAATAATGAAATAATTACTTTATAAAAAAAGTTTGCTACAACGTTTTACGACATTTTTAATTCATCTACAACGGAGACATACTAAAATCGTTGACCATACAGCCTGAGTGTTACGGTTTTTTTGAAGACTTATGATTAGTTTGTTTGTTTGTTTGTTTTTTTTTTGGTTAAGCTTGTTAGTAAAAGAAAAATATAGAAAAAAAAATAAACGGCTTCAAATGTTATTTCGCTACTTTGATACACCAGTGAACCTTTTGAGGAAGAAAAGTAATAAAAAAATGTATTCTTCTTTAAGGAACATACTTTTTAACCGACTTCAAAAAAAGGAGGAGGTTCTCAATTCGTAAATCTTTATGATATTCTTACATGGCCTGAATTAATACATCATTGGACTAGCACCGCCTTCAAACTAAGTTAGAACATATTATAATAGATAGAACTTAGTATGATATTATTTTTCGCTTTTAAGTTTAGTCAGTATGTTTTAAGTTATTGAAGTCGGTTGAATTTTTTTTTATTTAACCAATTATTTAACCAGATCCTTATTTATACATCACATGATCATCTCTATTTACTTTTATACAGGGGTACATCTGGGTTCCTTAGGTCGGCGTTACATGAGCCGGTAGTATTAATTACCCTTTCGTATAGTACTTGGAATAAGGTTTCAAAATATATCGATATTAATTATAAGATATAGTCTTTTTTTTAATTTTTCCAAACATCAAAACGTCCATTTTGTGGCGTCAGTATGTTGCTAAAGGAATAAACGTTGAACTAAGGTATGTCCCGTAAATACTAAATAATTTTTAAGATTAAAGATTAAGATTTAGTGTTAACGGGCTTACGTGACGTCATTATAAAATATAGACCATCATGGTTGATAGCGTTTTGGCTCGTCTTTTCAAAAAAAAATTAATAGAAATATGTATGTCTCAAAAATATGATTAATTTTTTTACAATGTAGTTGAACGACAATGAACAATTTAAGACCCTTTTAGCTTATTCTTGTGAAATATATACTCCCGCACCTAAGTATTGGAAAATAAATACATACAACAATACACCTATTCAAAGATCAATGTATGTTTGAGTTTGACTTTCATACCTATGTTATACATTACAGATACATTCGTAAGTTATTTCAAGCCCTTTATCAGCTTTGAAGTATGATTTGTATTAAGTATATTTCAATGCCCAACTTTATGCCTCAAATATATTAATAATTAATTTTTTGTTTATGCCTCAAATATTTCTTTAAGAATGGAAAATGAAGACATTTTTTATTAGGATATCTTTTAGAAAAGATCCAACCTTAAAATTGTATAAGACAAAACAACTTTTCCTTAGACTCGGATATAATGTTGAAGATTGTTTGAGTTAGTTAAGTACATGTATTTTCTAACCACAAAATAAATAGAAAAGTACTAACTACTCACATGAGCGTCAAAAGTCAAGAATCCATCCAAATCAATTGACCCAATAAATAATAAAGTTAATAAGTTCCAAAGCTTAGAATCACCTCAAATGAATGAATTCAGGTCACAAGAACTTTTATAAATCTAAACAAATTATTGCCTTCGACTGAGCTCTGAAAATTATTAGAAGGCGCCATAACTTATTACTTTGCTCCCTACTTTTACACTTTTATTTTTCCTTTGACAGTTTATATGTTACTAAAATTTTAACCGCTTTCAAGTTTTATTTATTTATTATATATCCTTAGTATTATATATGCTTAGCTAAGCCAAAACGCATACAAAGTACAGACTTATAATATAACAATATAATAGATAAACAAATTACAATATAATCACTATACAATACAAACACATAAATTGCATATTTCTATAAAATTAAAATTTACAGCGGTTTACAATATCAATAAATACATGAAGTTTTATATCAAAAATATCTAGATCTTGGCTGAGCAATCAACGAATTGAGCATCGACAGTACCCGATTAGTTGGGGCATTTCGAGCATATTGCGTACGGAACGACTTGATAGCGAAAAAAGGTCGCTTACGACACGACCGAAGCAACTTGCCTGGTTCTCGAACCGACAAGGCACATCGCGACAGTGCGTCCGAGTTATCCACTTTATTGTGTATTAGCAGGAAGTTATGGATGAGAATAGCTCTCTTTCGCCTATTATTGACGGAAACCCTCCCTGGTGGTACTGTGTTATATAAATTATTATTAATAAGTAAGTTTATTATTGCCCTTCTCGCGCCTGTGTTTCTGCCATCAGCAAATTAAAACACTTCAAGGTTATTTGCTTTAGGTATTAGCTTACTCTTAATATATAATAAATAAATAATAAAAATAAAAAGCCTTTATTGCTAAGTTTTGTTTACAGTGTACATTTAAAAACGTGCTAAATTAGTTATTAATATACAAATCTTTAAATAAAATAACTATTTTTTTTCTAGTAAATAATGATAACATAATAAATTAACTTGTCGTCATCCCTATTATAGTTAGTCGTAAGCCTTTTGATCGTTAAAAATGTTAGTAGTCGGAACGCTTAATTGCTTAGTATGCCTAGCTTGGTAACTAGAATTTAGAATTTAGAGCCTCAATAGCTCAACGGTAAGAACGGTCGGATTCATCCCCGAGGGGTGGTGGTTCGATCCCCACCCTGTTGGACTATTGACGTACCCACTCCTAATACAGTGTTTCCCGACTAGTTTTAGGTGAATGGGAATATTGGTCATATTTAAAAAGATATGGCAAATTTTCTTTTTTAAAAAAAAAAGGAAAAAAAAAAAAACTATAATTACAACCGTAGTCTCCAAAGTAAATTCAACTAAACTTACATAAAAAAGTTGTAAGATATGTTCTATTTGTATTAATTAATTGAACCCATGTTAAGAAGTTAGACAAGTCTATAGTATACACTGTTTTACAGAGGTAATGTTAACGCCGCTACAAAGTTAATGTACATAGAATAGTTTGGCACAATAGCGTTGAAAGTATAGTAGGCGCAAATGGAACTGGAACAAATTGTCGTTGTTACAAAGTTCTTAGACATAGGTTAGACATGAACCAACATTCCAGGTCACTGTTTATATGTACTTTAGTAATTACAATATTGTGGTATCTATGTAGAAGTATTTTATGCTGTATTATTATGTACTGCACTGTATTAATTTAAAGAATATATGTTAGGTCCTACCAGGGGCTACTGCCGTATCAACCATATCAATGATACGGGGCCCCCGGACCATGACCCCCCTTACGTGTGAAAACAAAAACTAATAAAAAGTAATCTATTATATAGTATTACTAGCGGACTACCCCTACATTACCTCTACCGTACCTCAACCCTACCCCTACCCTAGTCATACCCTACTTTAACCCTACCCCTAGGATTTAGGGGTTTGAAAAATAGATGTTGGCCTATTCTCACCGGATATACCGGATAAGCACAAAAAAAATCATCAAAATCGGTCAAGCCGTTACGCAGGAGTATGGCAACGAAAACTGTGACACGAGAATTTTATATATTAGAGTAACTTAATCTGGTAGAGCTTCCCGAGAAAAAAAAATACTAAATACATAATGCAGCATTGACATAAGTAAAAAAGGCAATACTTTGTGATGAGAGAGTTAATGTAGAGTAAAGTATACGAGTAATTGTTTTGTATTTAGGCGATCGTTAAACAAAAAGTCCCATTACAATTTGTTTAGGTTTACTGAATTCCTCATCGTGAATCTCCCGCTGCTTTAATATCCGAAGCCTACTGCGTATACGAGATTCCATTATAGGATAACAGACCCCTGAGGAGGAAAAGATTTCATAACTTCCTTAACGTGGGTATTTATTAAGTGCGAAGTACGAGTGTATTAGGAACTCGATGCTCTGACTATGCTAAAGGACGCCTTTCTAAGTTTTTAACCTCAATTTTTATTTTTTATTTTTTACTCTTTATAAGTTAGCCCTAAGAGTATATAAGAGGAAGTCTGAAGGTGGCGCCAGTGACAGAAAAATTGAGGAGTAGAAGGTTAGCTTGGTATGAACATGTAATGCGTAGAGAGTAAAGCCATATTACTAGAAAAATGTTGAATGTGCAAGTGGAAGGTCATAAGAGGAGAGGAAGGCCAAAGAAGAGACGGTTGGATTGTGTGAAAGAGGACATGTGTGTAAAAGGAGTGGATGATGAGTTGACGATTAATAGAGACGAATGGAAAAGATTGACATATTTTTCCGACCCCACTTAAGTGGGATAAGGGTAAGGAGATGATGATAATAAGTTAGCCCTTGACAACAATCTCACCTGATCGTAAGTGATGATGCAATCTAAGTTGGGCTAACTTGTTAGGAGGAGGATGAAATCCACACTCCTTTCGGTTTCTACACGGCATCGTACCAGAACGCTAAATCGCTTGGCGGTACGTCTTTGTTGGTAGGGTGGTAACTAGCCACGGCCAAAGCCTCCCACCAGCCAGACCTGGATCAATTAAGAAAATCTCAATCGGCCCAGCCGGGGATCGAACCCAGGACCTCCATCTCGTAAATCCACCGCGCCTACCACTGCGTCACGGAGGCCGTCAGTGCATTATCTATCATCCTACTAATATTATAAACGCGTCAGTCTGTATGGTTGTTTGGATGTTTGTTACTCTTTAACGCCGCAACTACTTAACCGATTGGGAGTTTATATTTCAGCCTGAAAAAATCCACGGTTCCCGAGGGATTCGTGAAAAACTAAATTCCACGCGGACGAAGTCGAGAGCGTCAGCTAGTAAATATTAACCCGGAGAATATAATTATACCCAATATATATTTCTTTAGTTAATTTCGTTATTACGTGACTGTTACAATTTCAAAATTTAAATTTAAAATGTTCAAATTCAAAGCTTTATTGGTAAATTGGAAATTTTGAAATTAAGTCGATTAAGTTGCTTTCCGGCAAGAAGTCTTATGCAAATTTAATTTATGCTTCACCAACCACAAATATTAGTTAGCATGAATATTCAAGAGCACAAACAGTCAGTATACAATATTTTGTATCATAGTACGATTATTAATTCCAGTCAGTAAAATGACAAGTACAACTGTCACTGAAATGTTATTTATCTAGTGAAATGACAAGTGCAACTGTCACTGAAATGTCATTTTACTAGTGAAATGACAAGTGCAACTGTCACTGAAATGTCATTATACTAGTGAAATGACAAGTGCAACTGTCACTGAAATGTCATTTTACTAGTGAAATGACAAGTGCAACTGTCACTGAAATGTCATTTTACAATATTACTTGCTTACAGCCTATGTTACTTGGTGAAGATATAGCTATTTAATGGTGAAGAGGTTTAAAAATCGATCGAGTAATTTTGAATTAGTTAGTAACAAACCAAAAATTTAAATCTTACCTTTTAGTGTGCAACTGTCACTGAAATATCATTTTACTAGTAAAATGACAAGTGCAACTGTCACTGAAATGTCATTTTACAATATTACTTGCTTATAGCCTATGTTACTTGGTGAAGATATAGCTATCTAATGGTGATGCAGTTTTAAAATCGATGGAGTAATTTTGAATTTATTAGTAACAAACCAAAAATTTAAATCTTATCTTTTTGTGTGTAACTGTCACTGAAATATCATTTTATTAGTAAAATTTTCATTTGACACATTTCAGTGACTTGTACTTGTCATTTTACTGACTGGAATTAATCCTCGGGCTATAATTGGTATCTAAGGCTTAATTTTTATGAGCAACTGTAAATATACCTATTACCTACCTAGGTAATAGGTATATTTTCTTGATTTAGCTAGGTACTAGTACCTAGCTAAATCAAGAACACAAGCATACCCTTTTATCAATACCTCTTGCGTAAATAATATCCCATTTAACACGTTCGCTGCGGAACTGATTTTTCTGTACTTTCCTCTGGTTCGGTACGAGGTTTTTTGACCTCGTACTAAAACTTAATGCGGCGCGGCGCGAGGTCAATCGACCTCGTAACATTGAAGGCGCTAGACGTACGTCAATAATTTATCTAAAATTATGACTATTGCGTCAAAATTACACTGTTTCTTCAGAGAATCCTTAAACAATATTTATTTTGCACTCACCACTTCATACACAGTCGACAATCGTTACAGTTTTTTGTGTATAAAGATATTAAACCCAATCCCAAAGTAGCTGCAAACGATGGCAGTTAATAATTCAAGGATTATGTGGATGAACCGCGTCTGCCGGGAGATTTATGTTCCTAAGCGTTGTACACACGAAACAAGCTGCGATAGCTGAGAGAAAATTGTGGAAAAGTCTTCATATATATGCAAAGGAAACCGGCAATTATGGATACATTTCTAAGCCCAGATTAGATGAGTGAACCTTTAGTGTCCATATCAGTAACATTTAATAACTAGCGGACGCCCGCGACTTCCTCCGCGTGGAATTCAGTTTGTTACATATCCCACGGGAACCATGGATTTTTCTGGGATAAAAAGTACCTAGTCTAATGTTAATCCAGAGTAAAATCTATTTACATGCCAAGTTTTAGCCAAATCGCTTCAGTAGCCACAACACAAAGGAGAAACAAACATACACACTTACACACACTCTTATACACTTTTCGCCTTTTTGAACTCTCTCATTTATTTATTACTTCTTTTTTTTTAAATTTTTAACAATATAAGTATAAAATACAAAACATTATTAAAAATTTATAAAAAAAAATCAACCCTCCCGCTGCGGGACATTTGAGTGCCCAAGCAACCGGTGGTCAGGACTCCAGAGTGAGGAACCTCCTCACAATACGCGCCGTCTCAAGAATCACTGCCTTTTATTTCCGACTCTTGATCCAACAGTTAAGCGACAGCTTCTTAAGGTGTTAGTCGAAGCTTTTCGCTCTATGACCATTGACTGAAACAACTATCGGAACAATATAGTTGACTCAACATTCCACATGGCGGTAATCTCGTGAGCAAGGTCCAAGTATTTTGATACTTTTTCCTTTTCGCCTTTTTATTATTAGTCTAGTAATATTAGTGAAATAATAATATCAGTTTTAGACTGGTTTGTTTTCAGTCTTATTGACAGTTGCATAATCAAGATATGGGCAAGTAATCCAAATGCTTCAACAAAAACACATAAAAAAACTGAGAAATAAAATTTTTTATGGGGATTTTCGCAGTTTTCAAGGTAGGAAGCTAAAAATAGATAGGGTAGGGTAAGGTAGGGGTAGGGTAAGTTAGGGTAGGGGTAGGGTAGAGGTAGAGTAGGGTAGGGGTAGGGTTAGGGTAGGTGTAGGGTAGGTGTAGGGTAAGGGTAGGGTTGGAGTAGGATAGAGGTGGGATAGCAGTAGGGTAGGGTAGGGGTGGGGGTAGGATAGGGTTGAAGTAGGGTAGGGTAGGGAAGAAGCGCACATTAGTCAAAGTCAAACTTGACCGGGTCCGCTATTAATTAAATATAAAGAGGTAAGATTATTTTTTTTGGTTTCTTACTATTTAATTCAAAACTTATCGATCGATTTTAAAACCTCTTTCACCATTAGAAAGCTATATCTTCACCAAGTAACATTGGCTATAACGTAATATTGTAATATATAGGGTGCCCCGTAATTAATAGACAAAATGCAGATGGTTGATACACCACCTAAATATCTAAAACTAATTTAAATAATTTTCCTAAAATCCCTTGAGTAAATAATATAGTAACTTAACAAAGTAGGTAATATAGGCTGTTCCCATGGGAATACGAGGATTTTATCCTCTATCGGAACTACGGTGGATATCTCGGGGCGTCTGGTAATCACACTAACATTATAAAGGCGAAAGTTTGTGTGTGTGCGTGTGTGTATGTTTTTTCCTCCTTTACGCTGCATCTGTCAGAGCTGTGATAGCCCAGTGGATATGACCTCTGCCTCCGATTCCGGAGGGTGTGGGTCCGAATCCGGTCCGGGGCATGCACCTCCAACTTTTCTGTTGTGTGCATTTTAAGAAATTAAATATCACGTGTCTCAATCGGTTAAGGAAAACATCGTGAGGAAACCTGCATACCAGAGAATGAGAGAGAGCCAGCGTGGTGGACTTGGCCTTACCCCTCTCTTTCTGAGAGGAGACTCGAGCTCAGCAGTGAGCCGAATATGGGTCGATACTGAAGTGATTTGGCTGAAATTTGGAATGGAAATAGATTTCACTCTGGATTAACACATAGGCTACTTTTCATCCCAGAAAAATCCATGGTTCCCGTGGGATTTGTGAAAAACTGAATTTCACGCGGACGAAGTCGTGGGCGTCCGCTAGTATTTCCATAACTTTAATAACTAAAGCTACGAGCGTAGACAAATAACATGCTCTTGCTACGACTACGATCTGAGTAATCAAAGCCTGGAGAATTCCTTAATTAAATAAAAAAATAGTTCCTTCTAATAAATATTTCTAGTACCAAATATATGTTATATTTGGTACTAGAAATATTTCAAAATAATAATAAATCATACGTTTTTATTCCATTTAAGAGTCTGGATATAATAACGACATACGCGTGGATAGTGACCCGTTTTCTGCATCCACGCCCGTGGGTTCGATTCCTGCAACTGGAAAATGTTTCTGAGAGATTATACCAAAATTCATCCTGATCGATGCGACAGTTAAGCCGTGAAAAGGTAACAGACAGACAGATTGCTTTCGCTTTTATAATATTAAGGATAGATTAATGTATGTTATTGTTTATTTATTTATTTATTTTTATACTTTTTGGTTTAAATGCTTTTAACATAGCATTTCTTAATTTTCAATCTCGGATTCTCAGTCTCCTACTGAAATCATTATTATACAATTATTTGTATAATAATGATTTCAGTAGCTTTGCGATTCCGTAATTTTATTATTTAATTTTACTCACGTATGTTTATACATACGTGAGTAAAATTAAATTACGGAATTAGAAAGTTGCAAGCTACAAGTATCTTTTACTAAATCCGCAGAATTCTTTTTTTTATATTCTTTACAAGTTAGCCCTTGACTACAATCTCACCTGGTGATGATGTAGTTTAAGATGGAAGCGGGCTAACTTGTTTGGAGGATGATGAAAATCCACGCACCTTTCGGTTCCTACATTAATTTTTGGAGAGGTTCTGCATCAATTAAACGCAATAACGTCAATGTGCATGAAGCTTAATGCTGGTGGACTTCGAAGGAAATCCATAGTAATTTGGGGTTCAATTTATTATTGTTCCATGAATAATACAACGATTCACTCGCTAAGTATCTATTCGGTTACATAAAAACTTAATACAAAGTGAAAATGAATAAATCTTTTTAAATACATTTTAAAAACGACTAATAAATGACGTTTGTTATTTCTCAAAGAAAAAAAAAATTATAATTAAAAAAAAAAAAATTAGTTATAATATGAAAATCCATTACTTTGGTACTTTATATTAAAGATGAGGAATACACTGACTGACTTTTATGTAATTAGCAATTGAAATTGCTGAAAATAACAGCAAAGTTAAGAGTAAATTTTCTTTTGAAAAATACTAGGCCTGGCCAAAACTCATCAATTTGTTTTAACCTATTTTAGCATACTTTTTTTAACGTTCTATTTATTACACAGCTTACGTCTACAACGGTACAGTCTACGGTAAAAAAAGTTTTTTTCTTGGATATCCACCATGCTGCTTTATTAAGGGTAGCAGGGGTCAATAGTTTACGGCGAGGGCAGCACCGTTGACTTGGTCTGCTATTTATTATTGGAAGAATGGTAAGTCCAATAAAGAGCTAAACCCAAGACTCGAACCCACGACGTAGACCGTAGCAAAACATGTTAACCTCTGCACAAACAGAGCTAGAGAGAGATTTTCCGCGAGTAATAGTATGCAGGGGAACTTACACGCAAATAATAATATTACAATGGGCCAATTAAACAATTTAACAATCTCATATTATCTCGAAGCCCATGAATGTCTATCCATATATAGTAATAGGCCACAGCGGTACACTCAAATAAATGACTCGTCTTTACGTTGTAATGTTCACTCCACAGTTTTATAGACCAGGATGTAGTGGCGTATTTGTTGTAAGAGTTCAAACGTCGTCTGAAATATACAAAAGACAGTGGCCTTAAAATAATCATGCTAAAGTAAAGGGCCTGTCATAGCCAAACCGTCGACATATTATAAAACCTGCAAGTTTGTCTAGCAGCAGAAATGCTAGGAGCACCTCAGAACAATCACCATAACAAGCCAACAATCACCATAACAGACCAATCACGATACAAGCGATACAAGTGACTCGGCTACGAATTGCCTACGTGTGTATACTTGGATTAAGGAGTGGAATAAAGTCTTATACGATTCACCAGATGTTTAATTATAAAACCTCAAACCGTAGTTCGTAACACTATTTTCGATGTGTGACTTTACTTCAGACAATTTTGCTGGAGAATTTGAGTACTATACAAGTCCAAAGGTAATTGGTCCGAGACATTACGGCAATCAATTATAATATAGACAATGGTGGCTTTGTAAGTAGTGTGTAACATAAAATGTGAAGCTTATTTCAGACAACTTCAATTTGTGGTAATACAAAGCTTACTCCAGGACGATACTATAACTATGAGCCAAGTATCTCTACCATTACCTTGCTTGAAAGTGTCTTAAGTCTTGTAAGCAATAAGTATGTAAGTAAAGTTTGAAATTACTATCAAAGATGTAATACTGGAGAACGTGTAATATTAATTAATATAAATAAAGAGCAGTATATTTTCACTTTTGTACTAAAAATCCGAAAGTGTTTGTTTGTAGTTGTACTACCAATTTGGAAGATAAAATCTATTGAAAGAGTTGACAATAGTTATGAAACAATCGATAGGGCTGAGAATGGAAAATGTACTAAATTTAGATTATGATGAAATACTATAAATTTATCATTCCATGTCTCTTATAGTACTACATATATTTGTACCAATCCCTTATAAATCTATATCTTAAGGATTATACGAAA
The DNA here is from genome assembly GCF_947172395.1 of Bicyclus anynana. Classification (NCBI taxonomy): domain Eukaryota; kingdom Metazoa; phylum Arthropoda; class Insecta; order Lepidoptera; family Nymphalidae; genus Bicyclus; species Bicyclus anynana. The sequence continues at coordinate 5,211,615 of NC_069098.1, read as the reverse complement.
CGTGAAATTCTATCTTGGTATTTGAATAAAGGTTTCGTATATGTAAAATTTGATTAGGAACGTTTGTTTACACATGACGAAAAACTTGGTGGAAAATTCCCATTAATGTATGGTTGTCCACGAATAAAATTAATAAAATATCAATCAGTTTCAGTCTAATGGGTATTATAATGCATGTATGTATAATATATTATGTACTTACGTAAGTACGTAATGCTTTTTTTTTATTTTTTTTTACAAGTTAGCCCTTGACTACAATCTCACCTGATGGTAAGTGATGATGCAGTCTTAGATGGAAGCGGGCTAACTTGTTAGGAGAAAGATGAAAATCTACACCCCTTTCGGTTTCTACACGGCATCGTACCGGAACACTAAATCGCTTGGCGGTACGTCTTTGCCAGTAGGGTGGTAACTAGCCACGGCCGAAGCCTCCCACCAGACAGACCTGGACAAATTAAGAAAATCTCAATCTGCCCAGCCGGGGATCGAACCCAGGACCTCCGTTTTGTAAATCCACCGCGCATACCACTGCGCCACGGAGGTCGTCAAAACGAAATGTACCGAGACTGAATGCCGAAGAAAAATCAAATACACCAGAAAAGTACCACAGTAAGTAAAGAAAATATATATACATATTATATCTAGAAATGAAATTTTTGAATAACAAAACCAAGAAATTAAAGATTATGAATTATAACCCTTTGTTATATAAATCATAAATATACCGCCATACACTTCGAGCCGTCAGGTGTTTCAATAGAAATCCAGTGAATCGGTAATAACAATAAACTTCGCGAAGTTTCGAAATGGCTCAACCGATTGAATAGCTCGGAACTTTCGTACGTTCAAACGAATTACTTAAAAGGTTTCCGCAAACTTGGAAATTATTGGATATCAGCGGAATTATACCTATTGTATATACGATACTAGTACACACCCGCTACTTGATCTGCTGAAATGATAACTGAGTTACCAAAGTGCGTTCGATGTTTTTTCTATAAATTTCTTATTTCTTATGACAAAAGTTTCTATCTCGTAGTTTTGATAAACGCACAAATTACAAAGATATTAGTGAATTTGTTTGAACGCCCATACAAATCTAATGACCTACGACGTCATTAAATCGTAACATTTTGTATGGGGCGTTTTTCAGGGATCCGCGGCAGTGCCGCAAATGTGATCCTTTAAATCCCTGTAGCTTCGAAAGCAAAGATCGCAGATACTCTGTTACTTTTACAAAATTGCTTTACTATTAGAATACTCTTAATTTATATACAATTTAAAAAATCTGTCATTATTCTTAATACTCTTGGGCAGGTTATAGTATACTTTTGATCACCCCACGATCAATAGGAGCAGCGCAGTGAAAGGAAATGTTGGGAAAACGGGAGAAGTTACTCCATTTTTACAGCGATACTCCTGTAAGGGCTGGATTAAAGAGGTCTAATGGCGGACGAAGTCGCGGGCGTCCGCTAGTTGTTCATTAAAGCTACAATACTGTGGCACTCGGTTTAAAATAATTACAACAACTCAATTAAACTCCGTTGAACTGGGATTACGCGACAAATTATTCACAGATTTTGGAGAATGTTCAGCAAATAATATTTCGAACAAATAATTTACATTGTTTTCGTATAATTTCTGTGATATTTCATAAAGGCGAACTTAAAATGGAATAATGGAATATTCGAAATTTTGTCAGGAAATAATATTAATCTCTTATCTGCACAGTATAATATTAATTATAAATATAGATAAAGCAAAGTATGTTTAATTATTTCAGTGTTTTCTTATATTTTTATTAATATGAGTCTATTTTTCATCACCATTATATTCCTACGAGCCTACGCCCGCGACTTCATCGCGATTTTTTTCGGGATACAAAGTAGCCTATGTTTTAATCCAGGCTATAATATATTTCAATACCAAATTTCAGCTAATTCAGTAGTCGAGGCATGAAAGAGTAACAAACATTGAAATCTCCAGAAACTATGGACTTTTTCGGGATAAAAAATAGACTATGTGTTAATCCAGAGTAAAATCTATTTCCATTCCAAATTTCAGCCAAATCGCTTCAGTAGTACTGGCGTTAAAGAGTAACAAACATCCAAACATACATCCAAACATCCATACAAACTTTCGCGTTAATAATATTAGTAGGAAGTAGGATTGTAACACGCTTCCCTCCTGATTTTTTAATTAACTTACGAGTATCGTCTTTAATTTCAGTTAAACAGAAAAAATATGAATTCTTTAAACAGCAAATAAAGTATGTTAGCTACTCACAATAACTGATGATAAAAAAGAAAGGGTTTCGAATTGCTACCAATCAAGAGAGAAAATAAAGGAATTGATATCGGCATTCGCTAACGAGAAGTGAAACGTGACTCCTAGGGATATTTTATTCATAAGAAATAGAGAATTGGTGGCATTTGCGCCAAAGTATTAATATCATTGGTGCTACTTGTCGGGCATTGCTCGCCAACCCATATTGGAGGAACGAGGTGGGTCTAAGGTTCGAATCCTCTCTCATATAAGGAGTTGTAGTCGGCCAATTATAATCTATACGTATAATAAATTTGTAGAGTGGTCAATTCTGTACATGAAATATATTTCCAAAATAACTATCAGGCGTTCGATACTGATGCCAAAAATGCAATAACATTTTTGTCTGTCTGTCTGTATGTTCGTTATAGAAACAAAAACTACTCGACGAAACTTGATACAATTATTCTTCATACTCCTGGGCAGGTTATACTATAGGTACTTTTCATTACGCTACGATCAGTAGGAGCAGAGCAGTAAAGGAAAATGTTCAGAAAACGGGAAAAACTACTCCAATTTTACAGCGATACTACTGTAAGAGCTGGATTAAAGCGGTCTAAGGGCGGACGAAGTCGCGGGCGTCCACTATTCTATACTAATATTATAAAGCTGAAGATTTTGTTTGTTTGAAAGCGCTAATCTCAGGAACTCCTGGTCCAATTCGAAAAAATCTTTCAGTGTTAGATAGTCCATTTATCGAGGAAGGCTATAGGCTATATTTTATCCCCATTTTCCTACGGGAACGGGAACCACGCGGGTGAAACCGCGCGACGTCTACTAGTGGGCTTATAATGATAATTCTACTAAGTACATAAAATCCCTCCACCACCTACCAACTAGCCACTACCAAAACAACTTACCTACTTCAGTTAGGTACCTTCTGACTTCCAAATTAGTTGGCCTAATAATATATACGTAGAAGTATTAGGACACGGTCCTAAAATGGAATTTAGGCTCATCACGCAATTGAGCTTTAGGGTTCAAAGTTTAACGATTCCCTGTTCTATACCCATTCCGATACGCAATTAATCCGGAGAAGTTTAATAGGTTTCTTCGAGTGGGCGTGCTTGTGAGTTTTGTAGTAAAACACATTATAATTTGGGAATGAGTTTCCTCACGTCACATTTTTGTTTGGTTTCTTTGTGTTGTACCTATATGCGTTAATACAAAACGTTTTCTATATTCTTTGTTCGATAAGATATCCTGATAATATGACGTTAGAGTTTCGCTGCAATAGAACAGAGGACTTAGTGACCTGAACCGTTGAAATGTTAGTAATAGACACATACTCGTAGAATTCCTTGACAAAAGATTGTTTTTATTCTTTTCAAGTTTGCCCTTGAAATTCCACTTGATGGTTAGTGATGATGCAATCTAAGATGGAAGCGTAATTTTAAACTAAGCCTAATTTTAAACATCCCAGTACCTTACAATATAAGGGCAGCTACTCATCTATACTAATATTATAAAGCTGAAGAGTTTGTTTGTTTGTTTGATTGAACGCGCTAATCTCAGGAACTACTGGTCCGATTTGAAAAAATTTTTCAGTGTTAGATAGCCCATTTATCGACGAAGGCTATAGGCTATATATTATCCCCGTATTATTACGGGAACAGGAACCACGCGGGTGAAACCGCGCGGCGTCAGCTAGTTTTCTATAATTGTTTTATAATGTATTGCCGTCCATTCAACACGAAAAACGGTATCAGAACACGAATAATTTCGCGCAATAATAATCGCGATATATCAAAGTAGACAGTTAACACAAAAATCTGGCAGCGAAAGTTGCACACATCCATATTTCATCACACATTGTTTCCAACTAGAGTTTATTACAGTACTAAATCAAAAGGGCAAACGAATATTTTTTTGATAAACGTACGTACAATTTTTGTTAAACTTTTCCCGTATAATAAAAGTGAAATTGCTCGGGTTGCATAAAAATATTATTATTCACAAAACTTTCGCAACTTGATAGACATTGTTATTCATGAAACTTATTTAGAGTGAATAGAAAAGTTATTCAACATTAATCTTAGGGAAACATGGATTCAAAGCAGACGTTACTTGAGGAAGTTAACTTTGCATCAAAACTTTGCGACTTTGCAGAAACTTTTGACACAGATCTGATTCTCTGTAATACATTCTCCGTATAAAATATTGTCAAACCACGCTATGCGTCTACGCCGAACAATTTCAATCATCATCATGTGCTCATTATCGTCCACTGCTGGACATAGGCCTCTTGCTTGGACTTCACACAATCGAACACAATCGCTGCGGCACGAGGTCAATTGACCTCGTATAACAGCAGCAAAAAAAAAGGATTTTTAGCGTCTTCAAGCGTTACGAGGTCGATAAACCTCGTTCCACTCCACAGAAAGTTTTATTACGAGGTTAAAAAACCTCGTACAGCACCAGAGGAAAGTACAGAAAAATCAGTGCCGCAGCGAACGTGTCTGCACGCCATTGACGATCACTTATTCTCGCCATTCTTTAGCACCCACGACTATAACTGATCTTGTGTTGGTCGCTGTGTCCATGACGGCTCGACTTATGAAACGTCTTCGCTGCCGTTGGCGCTGCAGAAACGTGAGAATAATTGACCGTCAATGGCCGACTTTAATGTCCTCAGTCCACCTAGTGGAGAGTGACCAACACTGCGCTTTCCGGTGCGGGGTCGCCTTTCCAGCACTTTGGGACCCCAACGTCCATCGGCTCTTCAGATTATGGTGCCTTTATGTATTCTGATAAAAAATGCCTGAAAGCCGTACCAATCTCGTATAGACTGATATCATCTATTTAGTGATTAATGATCTGGGATATCATCTATTTAGTGTCGACTTCAATAGAAGGTAATTTATTTATTTATTTATTTTTAAGAAAAATCAACAGCGTTACCAAGAATACAATTATACAATATTTCCTGTATGATACAGCCAATTACAGATTTTCCATAGTTAGAACAATTTATAAAAAACACAATCTGAGAATACATTCAAGAAAAGGAAATAATAAAGAAAAAGAGAGAAAATAAAATCACATTAAAACGTATGTATGAGTGAACGTTGGTATAAGAAATTGTGTGTGTGTGTGAGGTTGACTGTGGTGTGAGTGTGGTGTGTGTGTGTGTGTGCGTGTGTGTGAAGACAGTGTGTGCTAAGTAATTAACTAAGTAAGTGTGTGTGTGTGAAGACAGTGTGTGCTAAGTAATAATTAACACAACAATATTCAATTACGATAGTGGCAGTGTTGAGTTGCAGTCAGAAGGGTATTATCAATATCAGCCTCCATTCCTACAGAAGATGCATCACTGTGGTGGCACCGCCGTCAAAGTGATCAGAAGGTAGCACATACAATGTTACTTTTCGCTTTTTAGTTTATTTTTGTGATTTGAAGTCGGTTGAATTTTTTTGGTAAAAATATTTTATTTTAAATAAATAATTTTATTAATATCTGTTGAAAGTAGATACCTATCTATACAAAGGGGGATATTTTTTTTATTCTTAAGTATATTGTTCAATAAGTAAGTATCTATTATTTCTCATTTTTGTTAATATCAAAATTAAAAGGCTTGCCATGATAGTAATAGTAAATCATATAATACAGAACTTTATGAGTTTAATCCAATGTTTAATAAACTTCAATAAATTACTGTAAGCTTTTTCATGGTTGATTACGCAGTTATTTGTTACAGCGATAGATTGAATGAAATTGTTCAACGAAATGAAAACATTCAAACGGTTCGAACAAAGATATTAGGTTTCGATGTAAAGTATGGACGTAGCTTGTATCTATGTATGTGTTTTCTGTCTAAGGGGAATACATAGTTCGTCGTCGTTATCAACCCATATTCGGCTCACTGCTGAGCTCGAGTCTTCTCTCAGAATGAGAGGGATTAAGCCAATAGTCCACCACGCTGGCCCACTGCGGATTAGCGGACTACACACACGCAGAGAATTAAGAAAATTCTCTGGTATGCAGGTTTCCTCACGATGTTTTCCTTCACCGTTAGAGACACGTGATATTAAATTTCTTAAAATGCACAATACTGAAAAGTTGGAGTAGCATGTCCCGGATCGGATACGAACCCACACCCTCCGTCACGGAAGCAGAGGTCATAGCCACTGGGCTATCACGGAGGATCATGATGATGATGATGAGAGGATGGAATACATATTAGTTATACATATTTCTACGTTCACAAATAAAAAGAATACCTAAACTAACCATTGGTTTCTGAGCCACCCACGTTCGGGTTCTTAGGAGTATGTATATTCACAATCTATCGACAGTTCATAATGTCGGGGATAGATTATAAACTATCAGTATTTACAAATTTTCGGTGACATATACATTACTAGCCACCGCCCCGTTTCCTTAGAATACAAATAAAATATAACGTAGGTCACTCACAAATAACGTGGTCAGAGGTAAAAGAATATTCAAAATCGGTTTACTAGATCCAGAGATTACCCCTCTACAATACCACAAACTTTGCCTCTTTATAATATTAGTATAGATACATGCGTGTCACAACACGGTCATGTGACACAAATCCTTACAATATAAATGTCACATCACCTTGAAATGAAGTGTTACCCGCTATTTGTTTGTCAGTCCCCTCGCTCTGTAATAAGGATGTCGAGCGTTCCCGCGCTCTCCATCATAACTGCCAAGCTGCTATTAGCTTGTAGTGCTTTACTATATACATAATATACATATGTATGTTGCTTATATTTACTTGTTCTGACTTTTAGTTAGACTAGGGAAAGGCGACTAATCGACTTGTGTTGTAGTCGGCAAGATCTATTGATACGATTCATGGGACCAGGTATTGACACGATTCATGGGATCATATTAAAAGAAAACTACTTCCCTGATGCAACTTCGCCCATAATGATATCGCCGCGTTGGCCGCTGTTAAATGTACATGTTTTTAATAAATAGTGTAGAAAATAGTAGTCTGTGACGGATATGACGTCGCTCAATCTCGTGTTGGCTTCAGTGTGGTCGTGGCGTTCTTAGCCGTCCACATCTTGTTGTGTATTTCTTTATGGGTTACTTGGGATAGGTGGGGAGATTAACTTGAGTGGAAAAGGGGAGTGTTGGATATCAATCAAAGGATCCTTTAACCCTACACACATCATTCACAAGTGCGTGACTCCACTCAAGGTCATTCTCTGCCATTCTACTCTCACTGATGAGGCTAAGCATGTCTCGGCTTATGCCATCACACCCAACGGCTTTTGTGGAGATGTTGCGGATTGCTTTTTTAACTTCATCAACTGTGATATCCTGAAAGATGAAGTCATCGCAATTGTGAATAACACTAGCCAAATTTTGAAGAGTTTGGGATTTAGTTGAGGAAGGGATTTTGATTGGAGGGGAGGAAAAGTGTTTATTTAGGGAGTTAATGTCTACAGAAAGTTTGCAGGGAACAGATGATTTCCCAATTCCTTGAGAATTGAAAAACCTCCAGGATTGTGAAGATGAGGATTCTTTGATAAGGGAAAAAATATAACGATAAGGGAAAAAATAAAAATAAGGGAAAAAATATAACAGTTTTCTTATTTTTGTAATCACCTTTGAGTCCTATGATAATAATATATCTACTTGTCCACGTTACGCAACTGGCTATGTATGGCTAAGCACTAATGGCCCTGCGGTTTCACCCGTAGTTCCTGTTGCCGTGAGAATACAGGGATAAAACATAGCCTATGACACTGACAAATAACGTGGTTTTCTAGTGGTAAAAGAATTTTCGAAATTGGCCTAGTAGTTGCAGATATTACCCCGTACTAGTCCACAAACATTATTTTTTTTATACGAACAGTGTAGCTTACAACACATTTCATATTTTGTTTCCTAGCAACCTTTCATTCTTCGTTAACAACATCACGTACTGAAAGACATTCGACAGACGCCAGTGATCCAGTTACTTCCAATTAAGTTCAACGTGAAATGTTTGTAGTCTACTAGTCTAGCATTTCAAGCCCGCTCGATGCATTTAAATGTGCATAAAAATCCAGTACACTGACCGTCTAGCACCTTGCGGATCAATCAACATTCAGCTCAAGAGTTGTTCATTTGTTACAGACTTTTTTACATCATACATAGAATAATATATTACCCTAAAACCACGTCTTCGCAAAAACAAGACTGAATTTTTGTAACATAAAAGGTTTTTGTGGGCAAAACTAAGACGTCCCAATAGACAAAGTAATGTGAGGTCAGTACCATCGATATTTATATCGATAGTATTCAGAGGAATTTAAAAAAAAACCGTTGGAAGTTGGAGTTCAAAGGTGCTGGAGAGGCAAATCCGCTACTGAAAACGCAGTGTTATTGGATCCTTACAGAGTTGATGAAAGACATCAAGCAAGTTACAGAATGCCCAATGTTTGAAACCTAAGGTATCTGAAGGCCTTACAAGAGCCTTATATCCCGCAGAGGATATCCATAGGTTGATAATCAATCACTACAGGGCCATGCTCCTTAAAGGAGAAATGTTATGTAGAACCTTATCCCTTATAATTTAGACCACGCTGCTCCTATGAGGGTTGGCGGTTTTTGGGTTAATGTTAAACTCTACTACCACTATCAATGATAATGATCGGGACCTATAGAACCTTTACAATCCTGACAATGATTTATCAACCGACAACGCTCCCAGGCAACACAAACACAAGCTACACAACGTCTTCATTGCGAAGACAAGGCCCCCGATATCTGACGTCGCCCAGACGTAGACTTTGTAACTCGCGATCTCGGGGGACCCCTGACTGATATCAGCATTATCAACCCATATTCTGCTCACTGCTGAGCTCGAGGCTCCTCTCGGAATGAGAGGGGTTAGGCCTTAGTCCAACACGCTGGCCCAATGCGGATTGGCAGACTTCACATAACAGAATTAAGAAAATTCTCTGGTGTGCAGGTTTCCTCACGATGTTTTTCCTTCACCGTGTGAGACACATCCTCCGGAATCGGAGGCAGAGGTCATATCCACTGGGCCATCTCCCTTCCCTCTGCCTTCGGGCCTCATCAGCCTCATAGGCTTTCACACCTGAACCCAGGATTCCAAACTAAGGCCACGTGATCCAAAGCTACCGGTTAACCATTGGACCAACGCACATTAAGAAATATTTAGGTATAATTCAGAGTTTACAAAATAGAGGATGGAGTTGTCTCTGAGAAAATTTATATGGCCTTTGGAAATTGTGTTGCGTCTATCTTCACGTTACAAGCCATTAAAGCCTCTTATACCGCACATTACATTACACATCACGACTTCCTCAATCTTGGATATTTATGAAGTTATAAAGTGTTTATGAAAAAATATATAGGCATCTTATTTATGGTTTACGATGGTTAGGTACATCTGTTTTTGATGATTTATTTATTTATTTATTTTATTGTAAATGATAGGTGGAGATGGAGAATCTAATATGTAAATAACTAATAGAGCATACAAATTAATATCTCGAAACTCAAACTCCTGAGAGTTAGGTTGATCCATTCCAAAGATATTCTACGAAGAGATTTTGGGTTCGGATGATGCCCGTTGATAACAGGAAGAGTGTCTATCGCCCAGCTTGAGGTCCTTGCGTTGGCTGGATTTCACATGCGTCTGTATGGTGTTTAGGTCATAGTAGCTGAGGTCTGCTTCGGCGAACATTCGCTGGTTAGTTACCACCCTACCAAGCGATTTAGCGTTCCGGTACAATTTCGAGTAGAAGTCGAAAGAGGTCTGGATTTTCATCTTCCTCCTAATAAGTTATCCCGCTTCCATATTTGATTGCGATGATAAGTGATGATCACTTACCATCAGGTGAGATTGTAGTCAAGGGCTAACTTTATTTATTCTGTACAAGTTCTGTTTATCTCACCTGATGGTAAGTGATGATGTAGTCTAAGATGGAAGCGGGCTAACTTGTTAGGAGGAGGATGAAAATCCACACCCTTTCGGTTTCTACACGGCGTCGTACAGGAACACTGAATCGCTTGGCGGTACGTCTTTGCCGGTAGGGTGGTAACTAGCCACGGGGGAAGCCTCCCACCAGCCAGACCTGCACAAATTAAGAAAATCTCAATCTGCCCAGCCGGGGCTCGAACCCAGGACCTCCGTCTTGTAAATCCACCGCGCATACCACTGCGCCACGGAGGCCGTCAAAAAAGAATAAAAAAGTTTTAAAGAATAAAAAAGACGCGTTCCTGAAATAGAATATTTTTAACATTACTCATTAAAAAACACAGATCTTTTTTTTTTTTTTTATTCTTTACAAGTTAGCCCTTGACTACAATCTCACCTGATGGTAAGTGATGATGTAGTCTAAGATGGAAGCGGGCTAACTTGTTAGGAGGAGGATGAAAATCCACACCCCTTTCGGTTTCTACACGGCGTCGTACAGGAACGCTGAATCGCTTGGCGGTACGTCTTTGCCGGTAGGGTGGTAACTAGCCACGGGCGAAGCCTCCCATCAGCCAGACCTGCACAAATTAAGAAAATCTCAATCTACCCAGCCGGGGATCGAACCCAGGACCTCCGTCTTGTAAATCCACCGCGCATACCACTGCGCCACGGAGGCCGTCAAAAAAAGAATAAAAAAGACGCCTTCCTGAAATAGAATATTTATAACATTACCTACTCATTAAAAAACACAGATTTTCTACCCACTTTAGACACAAATGAATCCATTGAACAAATTGAAACGAACATATTATACTTACGAGTACGTACAATGCACATATTGCAAACGTTGACAATTTTTGTTGACAAATTTTGTCGTAATAAAAATGCAATTTAACTGTCAAGCTGTCGGCACGCGTCTACTCAGTTGGCGGTTTGCATGCGAATGCTACGCTTTTGTGTAATAAACGTCAAAAAATGCAAACGACAGACATAATACTACGAAGTTTATTAAGAAATTAACTTTTGAGTTGTCCATATTCTAGATAACGATAAAGGGAACTCCTGTATGTACTCAGTTGGGAATGTCTTGGTGAATAGCCGAGGTAAATCGGCTTCCCAGTTCAGGTATGTTTTTTTAATTCTAGATGGGTTTACTGTTATAATCATCATCATCATTATCAACACATATTCGGCTCACTGCTGAGCTCGAGTCTCCTCTCAGAATGAGAGGGGTTAGGCCAATAGTCCACCACGCTGGCCCAATGCGGATTGGCAGACTTCACACACGCAGAGAATTAAGAAAATTCTCTAGTATGCAGGTTTCCTCACGATGTTTTTCCTTTACCGTTTGAGAGACGTGATATTTAAAATTTCTTAAAATGCACACAACTGAAAAGTTGGAGCTGAATGCACCGAACCGGATTCGAACCTACACCCTCCGGAATCGAAGGCAGAGGTTCCTTCCACTGGGCTATCACGGCTCACTGTTATAATAGAGAATGCATTCGTATTGGTTAATATTTATCTATTCTGTACCGTTTATTTTTTGTCTGTGGTCTCTTACATTTGCTAGTGACCACGATCTTACAGGGCCTATTTGTGTAAATAATAATGGTCTAATGTGGAATAGCCTTGCCTTAGGCAAGGCAAGGATGCTTTTAGTCACTCTTGTTTTAAAGGTACCTAAATTGTAATAATCAGAAAACAGACTTTACATACTCTAGCCATGAGACAAGAAGACGTTTTAAAAGTCTTGAACCCGTTCGAACGACAACTGGAATAATGAAAATACTAGTATTTTAATCATGTTCTTTAAACTTCTTATGTTTAGAGGAATATTTTGTAAAGATGTTTCGCATATCTCGCAACGAGTTTCGTATTCAGCTCCATTTCTCTTTCTATAGTATCGTGTTAGACAGAGAGATAGAGGTGAATTCAAAACTCGAACTTGCGAGTTTTAACTAATATAAAACATCGTTACTAAATAGTCCTCCTGGTCTCATAGCTGCTAAACTATACCGCCCCCCTAGCCAAGTCCTTTATACGATCGCTAACGCTTCGAAAACTAGAAAAATGTACGGGAATGACAGATCTTGATCACGTGACCTGGCGATAGCAAATGTCATTCCCATACATCTTTCTAGTTTTCGAAGCGTTAGCGATCGTAGAAAGAAAATCGACGTGTCACTTGGCTAGGGCCGTGTATATTGATTGTAAGGTCCTTCTAAACTATAGCGTTAATCTGTCTTAGACTGCATTGTCCCTTACTTTATAGTTAGATAATGAATGAATGAATGAAATATACTTTATTGTACACCAAAAAGAATAATAACAAGCAAGAAATTAACTTAAAAACTAATGTACAATTGGCGGCCTTATCGCTAATGAGCGATCTCTTCCAGTCAACCAATCGAAAAAGAGAAAATAAATACAAGGAATAATGAATAATGAATAATCACGGGTGTACACATAAAAAGAAAAGTAGAAGATACATTACACTTAGATAATAATATATTAAATTAAAATCAAAATATATATATAAATAAAAACATACGAATATACATACATTCATACCTACTAACAATTACATATATATATACCTACATAAATAAAGATACATATAAATAAATATATATATAACATAAACATACATACGAAAATTTACATACACACATATAAGCATATATATTAAATAAGTATTACGTATACTTGGTAGGTACGTACTAGAAATTTCGCTAGTAATTTTAAATATTTTAATGAACGGGTACGAATAGCTTTAATTTATTATTTTCATATAAACTTTGCAACATGAAATCCACATTTTCTTCTCTCTGTTTTAAAAAGTGCAACGTATTACAGAAAATTAGACAACTTTGCTGTTAGAGCACAGGTACATTATGTTAGTGGCGAGCAGAATAATTAAATTTGAAATAAACAAAAGAGAAAGAAGAAAAATAAACAGAAATTAGGAATCCAATTTTAAAAACAAGTCTTGAAATTTATTAGAAAGACTCTCTAGAGCCTCTAAGTTTTAAGTATGTCTAGTGATAAGGTAAGTCTATCTAAATCGTAAGGGCCACGAACATTTAACTCTCAACGCAAATTCGCTTAACAGAACCAACGTTAACAGTAGATAATCGGTCGATTAACAGGACGGGTTTTAACGAATGAATGAACTTAATTAATTCTTTGACTAATGAATAATTGTATAAAAGACTGAATAATAGATAGTTTTATCAAATAAAATCAAAGTATTAATCGGCAGTTAAAAACCAAATTACGTTCGTTACGTTACCGTTTTATATTATACCGTTATTTAAAAATAAATATTAAAAATCTATAAAATGGCGCCAATATTTATTAAATGCGAAGTAGTAGTGTTGCGGCAATAGAAATATTCACTCTGAAATACTTTCCAGACAAATAAAGCCCGGTGAAAGACTTTTACTTTGCGACATCATCGATAGCCATTTACGTTAAAGATAATATGCTTTATAGCTATCTATCACCAACAAGTTCGACAAATCTACATAATAAGTACCTGCTAAGTGATATTATTGCACTCTCCCACATTGTGTTATAATTTCTAATCCAAAGGTAGTTTGAAATAAATTACTTTTCTTTTGCACATATCTGTATCACCTAATTAATTTTATTTATTATTATAATTTATTGCTTATGTACTAGCCATTTAAGAATAAATTAATAAATTTTATTTTTGTATGAGTAATAAACGTTCTCATATACTTTTTGCAAAAGTTACAATAGCTAGTTTCGTAGCCCCATTGGCCTTCAATTTGATTTTAAACTTTCAACACTTTGAAACTTTCACTTTAAGTACTTATAGAAAAGTTTGTTTGAGACACTTTCAACTTTGAAATACAAAGGCTCAACGTACCGGAATATTAATTTATAATCATTTTACGAGAACTTACTTACTTCCTTGACTTAGTGACCTAAAAAGTATCTTGGTCTTTGCTATAAGCCGATGAGAATATTAATTTACCGCTTTTAAAAATGTGTTTGTAATTAAATAATTAGCAAGTAAGGTAGTCTTGTTTTTTAACCGACTTCAAAAAAGAGGAGGTTCTCAATTTGAAGCGTATTTTTTTTAAAGTTTGTTAAAAGTTTTTTTTTTAAGAATATACAGTATACTTCCATATTGGTCCCATTTAATTTACACAAAAATCGGTTTAGTAATATTGTGTTAAAATTAAAATAACTCTGTGCCTAGTGGGAGTTTTCAATATTTTCATACTGTTACTATCGCGTTGACGTAAACGCGAATTTTTATGGAATTGAAACGGTTTTGCAGTAGTGCCACTAGATGGCGCTGTTTCAATTCCTTAGAAATTCGCGTTTACGTTAACGCCATAGTATCAGTATCAAACTGCCACTAGACCCTCAGATAAATTTTTTGAAGCAGGTTCCATTTTTATGTTAAAAAGATTATTTTTCTAAGCCTAAGTGATTTTAATATGTGCATAATCATTAACAACCCGTATTCGGTTCACTGTTGAACACTGTCTCCTCAGAATGAGAGAGGTTCGCCCTTAGTCCACCACGCTGGCCAAATGCGGTTTGGCAGGCTTCACACGCATAGAAAATCAAGAAAATTCTCAAATATGCAGGTTTCTTCACCATGTTTTTCCTTCATCTTTTGAAACGTAATATTTAATTTCTTAAAATGCACATAACTGCATAGTCGGAGATTACTTAGAGAAACTAGTGATCACTGGCAAAGAGGAAGGAAAGAGACCTCGAGGACGTAGCGTAGCGTTGGTCAGACCAAATCCGCACCACTCTCGACACCAAAGTACACGAGGCTCTGCAAGTCGCGAAAAGCCCAGTCACATGACGCGACATCGTCAAGAAGCAAGCTTTTGTTAGAGGTTACGACCCTCAGTAATGAGAAATACGACGCAAGGAGGAGGCATAGTTGGAAGTACATGCCCAGATCGAATACGAACCAGTGCCCATCGAATCCAAAGTATAGGTCATATTCACTAGGCTATCACGGCTCTCTATTTAAATATATAATGTTAATTAATCCTCTGGCTTCTCGTAACGATAGAGTTTTGAACCATTGTATCTGTAAGGTTTGCACACACTCTCTGGTGAACGGTTGATCACTCGGTTAACCACTTCCTCTTGGTTGAACACTCTATCTACTTAATGCCATCGTGGCATGCACTACTGTTGCAGCCAAATTCAACTGACCTCCTCTTGTCCGTGGCTTGTATTTATAGACTAATCTATTGACAGTCTAGGCTGTTGACACATACTACAGTTTGTGACGACTCTAAGTCTTACATACTATATAGATATAATACAAATTATGCATACTTATTAACTTAATAGGTGCTTAGAGAAAAAAAAAAAAAAAAAAGATTTTCATCAAAATAAGCTCAGTACATGAGATTAATGATAAATCACTGGAAAAAATATTATTTGGAAATCTTTCATTTTTCATTGGCAGATGACGCCGAGAGCGTGTTTACTACTTTACTGGGAGCATGCGGGCTGACGCCTGTGACGCTTTCAGTATGAATAGCTAGAGCAGCTGGCTGAATGCTTGATGTATTCTACTCGTGCTTTTCCATCGTATGATGGAAGCATAGTACGAAGTCGGTTGTTTGGGCGACCAGTAGGGACTTTTATGGAAAATGATGATGAAGCCAGGAGTGTCTTCTCATGAAGGGAACTCCTTGATGCTTAAGAGCATATACGTGAACCTTTACATAGTTATTGAGTTCTAATGGCATATTATTTATACACAGGGCCGAGCGGCCTATGGTGTGAAATTTGATTTATGAGTCAAAATGATGATTCAGCCAGGAGTGTCTTCGCATGAAGGAACTCCTTAATGCTTAAGAGCATATATGTGAAACTTTACATACTAATGACCTTCTGATGGCTTATTAATTATACACAGGGCCGAGCGGCCTATGGTGTGGAATCTTTTAGATTTCTTTCGAACGCATTACACTCTCTTGAGAGTAATGGATACTCTGAAAGTTAAGACTGCCAGCTAGAGGCTAGGCCTGTTACACTAGTTATACAGTGATGCCTTGTTCTGCTTGATATAAACATGATAGTGGAAGCTAGGCCTGTATTTATACGGTGTTTACAGTGTGCTTTGCTCTACTTGTCGTCTGACAATCAGTTATCTTTCCACTATGTGGAACTCACCCACATACACACTTACGTACCAATACCGTATACCCTCACGAAAAGGGAGGGGGGTCCTGGTTCTTAAATAAACCTAATCTCACCAAATTCAGGGAGAGGACCACCGTCGTTGTGCGGGAGTTGGAGTCAATGACCATTTTTTATAATAAAAGATGCCAACCTAATCTCACTCGCTCACCCAGTCTCACTCGCTCACCCAAAGCACCATTACCTTCTGTGAGTTTGTTAGAACTACAGAACCAGCAATGAGAAGTAATACTGACGTTCAGGGTAAACCTGAATGTTGTGTTGCCACTCGCTGTCAATGTGGTCTTATATGATTCACGAAGGCGTAACTATTAAAACGACCTTAACAACGTACTCAGCGTTCGTGTTTTGATAAACCACGAAGAGTTCGTGTATCGATATACCACGAAGAGTTCGTAAATTGATAAACACGAAGAGTTCGTGTATCAATTATATTTTAAGGAATCCGTGATACGAGAACTGTTACCTCTGAGACTTTAAAAGTATTTGTGTTATTATGGACATAACGTTGATTAATGGGTTCTAATCAATAGACGATCACATGCCAATTAAAATATTTTAACCTTTGGAAGATCAACACTTGGAAAAATGTATGTTTTATGCTCTTATATTTATAAGAGGCATTTTGAAACAGCTACAAGTTTTCATACTAGATTTTATAACATAACTCAGAATTCCAAAAAAAACCCTAGTCTGTTCTCTGTTCACACCAACAATGCAAATCTTAGATGTCATGATCACACACATGTCGCAAAAATAAATTGGTTAGACCCCCCACAAGATTGACAATATATGCCAAGAGTTCTTTTTGTATGGCAATAAATACATATAATAAACTTCCTCATAGTCTAAAAGAGAAGCCCAGCCAGGTCAATGTTTAAATGTAAATTATTAAAAAAAGTTATTATGACATTCAAGATTATTTTATGGACATGGACATTTTCTAACTTATTATTTTGTAATTGTGACATTGTATTAATTTAGTTTTATTTTTTTTTCTTCGTTCAAATGTATTTAATTATTTAAGATAATTCATACACCAGGTAAAATGTATAAAGGCTCAATTCTATAATATGTACCATCATGTTAAACCTACATTTTCATGAATAAAATATCATTCATTTATTCATTCCATCGATATCTTGTTTTTGTTTTAATCTACTAGTGTTCTTGTTTAGGTATCGAAACTCCGGAAAACTACTTACTTAAGCAGTTAGGCTGTTAAGATTAGGGATTTTATGGCTAGGCTTTAGGTAAACGTAGTTTGGTCTGGAAAGGCACCGTCGATTCGTCTTTATTTTTATTAAGGGATCTACTTTTTGTGGGAAACCTGCGAAATTTACTTTAGTAATTTTGGAATAAAGATATTATCTAGTATTTTAAAAATAAATGATGATGGTATTAAAAAGAAACATTTAAATCTCTTTTAAAAGATTATTTAGAATAGAATAGATTTTTATTTGTCCACACAGAAGTAATAAAAGAAACAAACAAAATATACAAAAATCTATATGGTCGTGGACAAAAAAGGTATCCACCTTAGCACGGTTTGGACTTATTGTTTGTTGCGTGAATGATTTGTATAAAAAATAGATTAAGGATGAAAAAAGTGTAATTAGGAAAAGTTTGAATGACTGTGCAGTTTTCGGCTCACTCTCGTGTAAGCAATATTAATGATTAGGTTAACCAAGTCGCCGAGTGCTAATAACCAGACCCTAATATCCAAAATAACCTAATGATCTACTAGTCCCTAATTAATAGTTAATTGATACAATTGCAGCCGTGCTCTAGAATTAATTAGGTTTATGTTGCAAATTAGCACTTACACCGGTGCATTAATTTAGCACTAATGTTGGTGCTAATTTAGTTAATAATTCGCAGTCATTAAGAAGTTCTAGTACCTACTGCGTAGGCCACACACCATCCAATAAATTCACGTGCCTGTAGCGCTAACGGCAGAACATCCGATAAAACTGATCGTGTGTTGGTCGCGTTTTGCATCATGTCATGGACATCGCGACCAACACACGATCAGTTTTATTTTTGTGCATGTGTGCGCTCTGTGAAGTTGTGTTTTACTGTATTCTGAGTCACTAAATTCAGATCATTATTTGCGGTGATTTTGTAGGCACGTAACATATCTAATAGTATAAAATATCATTGCTTACTACAATAAAAAAATGTTATTGGATACCTATACTACAGCCTTTCTTGATGAATACTGTTAACCAACAAATAAATTAGAAATTAAGGTAGACAACGCATGTCATTTCATAACATATTTATTTTAAATTATGTATGGTTTGTTTTTAAAATGTTATGTAAAATATATTAACCATATCTAATTGTTCTAAGCATATTAATTAAAGGAGATGGTCTATTGAGCCCAGGATCAGTCATTGTACCCTGGCGGAAATAAAAGGAGATATTTTTTTTAACTATTTTTGATTATACAAATCTAAGAATTTACTTTAATTCTTTCGAAATAATACTCATTATCTCCCAAGAAATGCAACATTATTATGGGTAATAATTGCGGATAGATGACGTTTTTAATGCAATAATCGATTTGACGTTTGCTGTCAATTGTCATGTTATTGTAGCTCTATGGGCGCCATCTTGATATAACTCAAAAACTTAGGTTTCTATTTTGTTTATTTCTTTTTATTTAGTTAGATTTAAACACTTTAATAATTTTTAATAATATCCTTGTATTTTTTAAATTTTAATGATAAGGGGTACAAGAGTGGATTTGAAATGGACCATCTCCTTTATTTTCATTAATTTTAGAACATATTAAATTACTCTGGTTCTTGCATCGCGGCACGATCCAAACTCATGTTTAAATCGTGCCGCGATGCAAGAACCAGCTCATGACTAAGGGCCCCGTATGGGTTCGAAACTAGTCGGGCATACTCCGACCTAATATCACGTGAGTTTTAGCCGTGTTTCATAATCAATTAATTTGAGAACAAGTTAATTATATTTATTAATAGGTGTGAAATAGTGATTTATACCCTCATTTCCAATTGTTTTTTGGTAAACAGTACTTAAAAAGAAAGGCTGCGGTGTAGTGCTATAATCAACTCCCTCATGACGGTAGACCCACGTCCAAGTGACCTAAGAAACCACGTGGGACATCCAACCACGTGGGACAAAAATAATAGACACAGGACTGACAACAGACGGAGAGAGAGAGAGATTTGACGGCCTCCGTGGCGCATGGTATGCGCAGTGAATTTATTGGTGGTGGTTTCGATCCCCGGCTGGGCGATTGAGGTTTTCTTAATTGGTCCAGGTCTAGCTGGTGGGAGGCTTCGGCCGTGGCTAGTTACCACCCTACCGACAAAGACGTACCGCCAAGCGATTTAGCGTTCCGGTACGACGTCGTGTAGAAACCAAAAGGGAAGTGGATTTTCATCCTCCTTCTTATAAGTTAGCCCGCTTCCATCAGGTGAGATTGTAGTCAAGGGCTAACTTTTAAAGAATAAAAAAAAACGTCCAAGTGACCTAAGAAACCACGTGGGACATTCGAAATTGGTTTTCAATCTCCCTGTTTTCATAGCGTCGTATTTTATTTCGTAGTAGATAGTAAACAATTATGTTAAGTACAACTGTAATAAGAATGGCACATAAAAATAATAGAAACAGGACAGACAACAGACAAATAAATACGGCAAGTACATGTTGATTGAATGTGCTGGCATCTTGTTAGTGTCAGATGAAAACAAAACAGGATATCATTCAATCAATCTGGACATAAAAAAGACGAAATAGATGGGGAACAGAGGGAAAATTATTAAGTACAATTTCCTCTTATAAATAAAATTTGTTACTTTTATTATCCTTAATTTATTACAAAAAGAAAACTTTTTTGCACAATACTTACCAACGGCATACTTTGTGGCCTATTCACTAATTCCGTCTTTATTAACAACTTACTAAAGTATAGGTAAATATCAAATCAAATCAAATGAGAAATGTCCGTATTTACCGTATGTACTGCCCCTGTAGACAAGTGACACGTCGATTCTCTTTCTACGAACGCTAACGCTTCGAAAACTAGAAAAATGTATGTGAACGACAGATCTTGATCACGTGATCGCAAATGTCATTCCCATACATTTTTCTAGTTTTCGAAGCGTTAGCGATCGTAGAAAGAGAATCGACGCGCCACTGGTCTATTACGAGTGCATCAGTTAATGCATCATACAATGATATTAAATACATACTGTTAGAAGTGTTGCTAGCGCATGAAAAATGAGGCGCTCAAAAAAATAAGTCAACTCAATGTTAGTTGTGGTCAACACCGTACGCTATTTAAACAAATAATACCTAAATATCGTCGACAATGTAGAGTTGTTTAGGAAGTGGAACTACATAATTATACATAAATATATAATGGAATTAAAGCCAAAATTGTGCATGTATGCGCTAAGTGTCGTAGCCTATTATTCGGATCACTTTTTGCGGTGATTTTGTGGGGACGTAACCGATCTATAGTTTAAAATTATCATTGGCCTCATATAAAATCGAAGTGGTACTCTCCAAAAATCAAGGATTCCTGCAGTCACTAGAAAATAATAAAGAAAATGTCTAACGACAAGAGAAAAACATCAAAAGTAGCATTTTTTACAGGACCGCTGGAACTGAAAGCCGCTAACAGTAAAATATCGGTGGGCGTGTCTTTCAGATCCGCGAAATGTCTCCTTTGTTCTTAGATTTTCGATTTATAACGCGGGATTTAGCCAAATTCGTTTCTTAGAGAAGGCCTACGATGAATGTATCATAGAATATATCTTCTGCAATCAATAACTTTTGCCTTAACCCCTACTTCACTTAGTGAAAATCTGCGATGTAAAAATAGGTATACATGCCATTTAGACATTCTGTAATACCTGACTTTTTTTGGAGATTTTTAGGGAATTGCCTCTTGTCTATTGGGCCCCCCAATTTTGTTACAGAGCCCCTCCAAAGCACGTTACGCCAATGTCTATTTCACTCGACTTTCACACCTGAGTCATTATCATTATCAGTCTAATGGCTTTCAGTTACCCGCTAGACCCATTCCGCATGGAGCCGATGGTATAATACCTCCATGGCGACCACACTTACTCGTATCTGTCATGAAACTGTCATGAAACATCTGTCATGAAACATCTGTCATGAAACTTAGATATAACACCCCTCTTATTGAATCCAGGGTTAATAACTTCCAATATTTCCTATTTCTCGTAGTGACACGTCAGAATCGAACAAACAAGGCATTATTCAATCTGCAACGCCATACATCACAATGGTATTTCACCTCAATACGGACTTTCCGATTGTGATTTACCGATTGGAATCGATCGTGATCGTAAAGAGGAAGACATTTTTTCAAAACAAATTGAAATAAAAGATTGCTTTATAAATTATGCCACACACCAAAATTAAATATAATATGAAAATAGTCTCATAGGGAAAAAATAAAAAATTATATTAGCCATATTGAATTGGACTGTTAATCCTCTAGTAAAACAGTGATACGAGTGGGTAGGTGGAGATCAAACCCACGACCTCCTGGTGTTGAGTACTATCTCTCTATCTATAGCATCATGTTTGAAAGAGAGAAATAGAGATGAATTCGAGACAACGTGGACATAAGGAGGTGCTAAATGTTTATCTGTATGCTATTTATTGACTCCATAAAATGAATAAGTATTAACAGATATGTACTAATTGATGATGATGATGATGATGATGATGATGATGATAATGATGATGATTAGCTGTGCCTCGCGGTATCTGCGAAAAATAAGTTTGACACACGTAATTGAATTTTATTACAGACTTCAAAGAAAAGATCTGAATATTATGTATTATTTAAAATAATTATAATGTGTAATTTTTAATTTTATTTATACAACCTGCATTCTCGTGTTTTTGCAGTTTCCTACACCCAAGGTTGCCTGGAAGAAATCGCTACGTAGCGATAAGGCCGCCTTCTGTATCCAACTTCTGAACTATACTTTTTTCTGTCTTATTATTTGTTTTTTGTTATGTTGTGGTGTACAAATAAAGTATAAATAAATGAAAGAGTGATTTGCATTTGGACAGCTAAACCCTTGTACTTACAACCTCAAGTTATGTATTAATTGAAAAAAATAATTTTTAAAATCGGTCTACAAATGACGAAAATATCACTGGACATACATAAAAATAAACATACATACAGCCGAACGTAGAACCTTTTTGGAAGTCGGTTAAAAATCGGGAACAAAGACATAGTCGAAGACATTACATGTTTCAAAAAAATACTATTTATGTTCATGCTAACAAATATCCACTTTTCCTCACTTCTAAAATGAGCTTATCAATCTTCATGACATAAACAAAATTGTGAAGCCGATTCCGATCAAATAAATCACAATCCCAACACAGCCTTAGATTTACGACCTGGAGGGTAGTAAGATAAAACTACGAACAAATTCCGGCAAGTTGGTTCGGTGTTTTTGTAACTTTGAAGATTTTTCTTAAGAGGTTGGACAGGAGAACAAGATTTTTTATCAGGTTTGAGCAAACAATTTATATGTATTCAGTTATCTAGGGTCAAAGGTTTCTTTCGTTAATTAGCTACCCATTAACAATATAATCAATACCTTTACCCGGTTTGACGAGGAGCGTATTACTCGTATGTATTTTTAACCCCCGATGCAAAAAGAGAGGTGTCATAAATTTGACACGTATGTATATCTGTCAGTCTGTCTTTGCGACAATATCTCCCGAACGGATGAAGCGATTTAAATTTAGTTTGTATTGTATGAAAGGTGACTTATGTGCCAGTGTTATTAGACATTATTGATGAAAATCGGTTGACCCGTTTAAAAGTTGTGGAGGGTGAAAGTGGGGAAGAATAACCGAATGTCTGCAAATATACTCGAGTGAGGTCTTGAATGAAAGCGCACTGAAAGAGAATATTGCTGACTTGATCGAGAGCGTAATTAATAATTTCATGATTTCGTATGTATCTATGACCAATTTTGACCATTTTTTTTAAGAAATTTAAATGAGTATAGACGTAAGCAAGATTTAAAAGAAAGACATTTGACTTTTTCAACAATTATCGTCATACTATAGGACGTTCGCGACTTCGTCCGCGTGGAAATCAATGTAATCTTTCAATCCCTATTTCACCACTTTAGGGATTAACAATTTTAAAAATGATAAAAAATACAAAATAAAATGAATCACATTTAATTTTGTATTTTTTATGATTTATGAACAAACTAGATGACGCCGCGCGGTTTCACCAGCGTGGTTCCCGTTTATAGCCTTCCTCGATAAATGGGCTATCTAACACTGAAATAATTTTTCAAGTTGGACCAGTAGTTCCTGAGATTAGCGCGTCCAAACAAACAAACTCTTCGGCTTTAATATTGGTATAGATTTTAAAACTGTAGCTCGAAAAATGAAGGACTTTCCATACAACCTTTCCACCCCTATTTCACCCACTTCTATTTTTATTTTAGAGTCAAAAAGTACGCTATGTTTTGCTCCAAAATCCCATTTACCATTACACCAAAATTCATCTTGATCGGTTCAGCCGTTTAGCCGTGAAAAGGTAACAGACAGACGGACAGACAGACAGACTTTGTTTTAAATAATTATGCATAGATTCTACAAAATAATTAAAACAACTAATTAAAAAGTACAAAAAGAATGGTTCAAACAAAACGTTTTATCCTTAAATACCTCAGAACTATTTTCATATAAACTTCCCTAATTTTATTTACTTTACGTAGGTACAGTGTTTCACCATTCCAGAGTTCACTGATCCGCAAGGGAGTACAAAAATAAACTGTTTCCTTTTATAGCTTTTTTATAGCGACACCAATCAGTTAAGCTACAGGAATGCGTTTGAATACTCACAAAAACACGACGATTTCTTCCGTATCACCGTTCATAGGAGATTGAGAGACTGTGATAGCCATATCTTCGACAATATAATATACTAGCTGACGCTGCGCGGTTTCACTCGCGTGGCTTCCGTTGCCGCAGGAATACGGAATAATATATAGCCTTCCTCGTTAAATGGGCTATGTAACACTAAAAGAATTTTTCAAATCGGACCAGTAGTTCCTGAGATTAGCGCGTTCAATCAAACAAACAAACAAACTCATCAGCTTTATAATATTAAGTATAGATCCCGTCATACGTCATAGGTACTTATCTAAGTGCGGTAGGTAAGTATGGAGTTTGGAACGAATCATCATTAACAGCCGATGGACGTCCATTGCTGGACATAGGCCTCTTGCATGGATTTCGAAACAAAACGGTCTTGAGCCGCCAGCATCCAGCGGCTCCCTGCAACCGGCCTGATATCCTCAGTCCATCTAGTGGGAGGTCAACCAACACTGCGCTTTCCGGTGCGGGGTCGCCATGCCAGCACCTTGGGACCCTAACGTCCATCGGCTCTTCAAATAGCCCTGTCTAATGCCATTTCAGCTTCGCGACTCGCTGAGCTTTAACAGTGACTTTGGTTCTTATGCGGATCTCCTCACTTCTGGTTCGATCTCGCAGAGAAACTCCAAGCAGGGCTCGCTCCATCGCCCGCTGAGGGTCTTTGAGAGTCTTTGAGAGCCAAGTTTCATGATATCCTGTGGAATATATTATAAAAGAATGCGTTAAGGACAACTTAGCGTCTGCTACCTCTAAATGCTGCTTCATACACCATTGTTGCCTACCGAGCTTGCCCAGTTCGTGGATGACACTCCCATGATATGCGGGCGACGTAGCGGGAAGGCCTGCGCGAGTGTGAAGTCGTCCGTGCGGTGCTGAGGGATGGACTGCGCGGGTATGAAGTCGGCATCGCTAACCCTCTCGACCCGCGCGGACCATCGAGAATGTTACGAACGAACTTGCCAAGCTGTTAGACAATTAGAAACGATCTTCACCCATCTGTAATTGGATGAAAGTATTTTATATCAATACTACGTGTAATACGGATTTTGGCAAAAGCATTAGCTAACAAAAATAACGATGGTCTGGTCACCACACCTCTTATTCTATAGATTAATAGAGCGTATCTCAAATCGCTTTCGTGTTGTCTTAAGCTATATAATCTTGGCAAAACATGTTTTTCTAATACTTCATTTAACTTCATGCGTAACTATTTAACTTCGAGATACCGTTGTAACTATCGGTGTGTTGCATCTGTAATACGCGTAACGAAATCGATGATTATTATTTACTAGCAAATGCCTGCGACTTCGTCCGCGTGCAAATCAATTTAAACTTTCAACCCCAATCTAACCACTTTAGGGACTGAATTTTAAAAATTCTTGAATCACATTATATTTCGTATTTTTTTTTTAAATTTATGAACAATTTCTTAAAACTGTAACTCTAAAAAATGAAGGACTTTGTATTGTTATTGGTTTTGTTATAATAAAATTATTTTATTTCTTTTTACTATTTTATTATTATTACACTAAATGGTTAATAATACTTTTTAACGCTGTGCACAGCGCAACCGTCGGGAAAGAGAGAGCGATGGATATCTATGTCCATGATGACAAGATGACAATGACAGTTGACAATTTCAGCTGTCATTGTGTTGCAATTCACTCTATTACAGACTTATTATACAAACGGCACTGTTACTCATCTCTCTTTTAACTGTCCCAGACTTCTTCATCCTCTCTATGACGTTCTTCCCCCAAAAGTCCCTCGTCCTTTAAGTGTTAAATGTTTGTGTTTAGTCCATATTGTAGATTTTTATGTAAATATGTAGAATATAATAAGATTAAATTATAATATATGTTTATACTATGTAAATTATTTTAAATATTTTGTTAATATTAATATATGTTATTTGTGTTGTTATAGGTTAGGAACTAACAAAAATATTATTTAATAGTAACTATCTAGTAGATTCTCAAAATTGAACTTGTTAGCTTTCACCGAACAATCTCCTTCGTGCCTTCTCCATCTACGCGACACTGGCGAGATAAACCCAGTTGGCACAAATAAAAGCCATAAAGAAGAATTGAATTGAATTATTATACAAACTTTCATCTCTATTTCACCCCCTTCATTTTTATTTTAGGGTCAAAAGTACCCTATGTTTTGCTCCAAAGTCCCATTTACCATTATACCAAAATTCACCCGTTTAGCCCTGAAAAGGTAGGAAACAGACAGACTTTCGCATTTATAATATTAGTAAGTATAGATTGAATCAATATTTACGGAATGACGTCAGGAATACTAGGACTAACGTTCCGGAACCTGCGTTCGGAATTCAAAAATCGATAATGGGGAATTCCCCGATATGTTACGTCACTCGGAATACACGTGATTGGAATAACGGCTACAGAGGCGAGAGAACAGATCTCACGCAGCCAATACAAAGTACAAACCGGTCCCAGTGTCCTTTGTCCTTTTTAACCCCCTACGCAAAAAGAGGGGTGTTATAAGTTTGACGTGTCTGTCTGTCTGTATGTCTTTCAGTTTGTCTGTGGCACCATAGCTCCTGAACGGATGAAGCGATTATTTTATAATTACTGGACTTGTTTCTTTTCTTTTCAGTCTCTTTTTTTATTTAGTTTGCGCAGATTTTTTATTATTATGCATAGTATTACGTGAATTTAGTAGATATTATGTAGAATCAAACATGTTTTTAATCATTATTATTTTAATTTTAATGATTATATAAAAAGAGAAAGTAATTACATACATGAAGTGAAAACAATAGACAAATTATAATTGAACCGGAAGGGTGAAGGGGAACATATAAAATTAAGGAATTTAGGACAGCAATAAAAGGGGCCACACTTGTTCAAACAAAACTCAATTGACGAAGAGAAAATTTAACATTATGAATGGTACGCTACAAACATCTGTGGACACAAAGAAATTTATCTTCAAATGTGTTGTTTTGTTCTTAAATTAACAATTCTCTGTCTATTTTAGAGGTAACGTATTTTAACAGGCTGTTATAAAGCGGGATAGCGGCTTAGGAAATTTTTTTTGATTCTGTAACGATCACTATCAAAATGTTAATGATAATAAGAGAAAGCCTCGAAATAGGTACCCAGAATAAGGCCTCGTTCTCCGAAACAAAATAGGCTAACCACTGGATTAAACATAAACAGTCATTTACCAAAATGACTCAGGCAGATAACTTATAAGGAAATAAGCAGGAAGGAAGAATACAAAAAAGTGTCTCAGAGGGATAAACTTATTGACAAAATCAGCATTAACGCGAATATAGTAGCAATAACAAGTTATTAAACCATTAATTTTTAACATTTTCTATTAGATGGATATTTGCATACACTAGCTTTGCGATAGTCATTGTAAAATCCACACTCAGGTATAACTTAAGCGTTGCTTTTATGAATGAGCCTCAACCTCTCTAATTAAAGTTCAAAATCGTCTAAGTTACTAAACAAATACGCGCAAATTACAATTACAATCTTTATTCCCTTACCATTAGATTGGAATTGCAATGTACGTGCAGTAATGAATGACGCAGCCGGCATTGGACGGATGAGTCATCCGTCCCGCTCACTCGGCGCGTACAATGCGTATGCGCAAGATGCCCAACTGCGAAGTTACTCAGTTTTTGACAGTCGCAAATCTGCTTTCAATGACGAAGCACGTGTTAACGTGCAGATGAAATGTTGGCGCGAATTATTTTATCGTAAGAAACTAAACATTAGGAAGTGATTATTTAATTTTATTTGTAATGACTGAGACGTTAAAATATATACTACGTATTACTGTAGTGACAACTTTATATTACGTATTGATCAGTGTGTTTAAAGAAATCAAACGATTTATTTTGACTGGAAGTGAGAACGAGGTTTGATAACATTGGATTGTTTTAGCGTGAAAATCGGTAAGTTGTTAAATACTAGATTACTCATACTTCCTCGTGTTTCCTTAATTTCCGCATTAAAATCGAATTTTCTGCAGTACCTTCTATCCGTTTTATATATCAAAACTTATCGAGGTGGTGATTTCAAAAGTTGGGACATTTAAAACAAAAGTCTTTCATTTAACTTTCCAATCCCCTGTTCAACATCCGGGGTTGATTTCCGGTATTTTAAAGTAGGTCAGATTTGATCCTTGTTTAATCGTCTACCTGCCTTCAGTTATTCCGAAAATTAGCCCAGATGAAAAAACAGTGGCACAAATATTTAAAGACGTGCATTTTGGTTTTTATTGTTACATTTGAATTTGCGTAAACGACAAACATAAGTACAAAGACATTTTTAAGTTGAAGCTAAGTTAAAAACTTATTTGCTTGCGTAAATCATTATTTAAACAAAATTCACCGCCTTATCAATCCAGCGATTACCTAAACAACGAAGTCCAGTGTCTAGGAACCGGGTAAGGCCACCAAAAAAATTACGCTGCTTTTCGTTTCCTGTTGCTGCTTTTCTCACATTATCGAAGATTCTTATTCATACAACGATATTTTCTACTAGAGACAGGGCACTAGCGTATCAAAATTCAAAACTGAGGCGGACAAATTGGCATAAATTGTCTTTATAATTTCATTAAGTCGCATATTAAGCAACGAAAGTAATTTAAACACTTTATTACCTAAATATTGGTTACAAAGTCGAGTTGTGTGTTTGAAGTGTAAAAAATTAAACACAAAATTGTGCAAGTATAGGCTCAGTGGAGTCACTAAATTCGGATTACGTCTTTTGTGGTGATCCTGTAGGCACGTAACATATCTAAAAAGTGTTTTTCAGATAGCATGGATACGGTAAAAGTCGCCTGTATGACATTGGTACTATTATCGTGATACGCGGCAAACTTTCAAGAGTGAAACGAACTGTCACTCGCACCATCATACATGAAACAAACTGTGGTATAAAACAATTATTGTAGTCATAAACACACTCAACTACCTCTAGCGCCTACACTAAAACTAATATCTTATAAAGTAAGTGGCATTTAAGTTGCCAAAATCCAATTATTGGCTGTCGCAAGCAACATCGTCCATTGAGCTAGGTCCTACCTCTTTAACGAGTTTCGTTTTAATTACACTAAACCCTTACTTGGTCCAGTTTCCAAGTTTACATTGAAATAAAACTAGATTACAACGACAAGGGGTAGACTGACGCGAGGGAGACCTTCCTGTACGGATCTCTTTTCTGACCGTTACGACCTAATTCATTTATCCCCCAAATCTGTCTAATGTTTGAACAGTAGAAACAGGATGATTTAATCCAACTAATACTAAAAAGACGAAAGTTCTATTACTTTTTGTGTACTTTTGTTTCTTCATGTCACAAATATTTAAACTACAGATTTTACATTTATGTTCGCGTCGGAACTAAGGCGAAGAAATGTAGCTAATTGTAATTGCTTATATTGTATGACAAAATTAACTGACTAATATTTTTATTAACTGAATAATATTAATATATTTCTGACAAAATATTAACTTACTCTAAAAAAAAACAAAGAAACAGACAAAAAGATAGAGTAAAACAAAAGTGAAGTTAGAAAAGAATACGTTTCAACTTTACATTTAGAATTGTATCCTGTCGGTGATCGGAAGTCTGGATTTTTAACGTTGAGCTCACAGAACAGAAAACGCTATAGCTTTGAGCTATTGAAGCATCTAAAGGTTATGCATAGTCATTGATTGTAAACAGCATCAAAATACTTATTCTAGTCCCAGACTTTAGGGAAAACAGACCGATGGAAAATGTAGAAATGGATAAGATAATTAAATAGTCCAATGGGTAAGTATTAAACTTAAATAATCTTAACTTATCTTCCTTAAATTCAATTACAATTATTATTGTACACGTTTTGATGTGTTTGACGTTGTTGTCAATGGAGATTTGTAAACAAATCGATCGTACTATAGTAACCGACAACAAAATTTTACAGGATGTTTTTTGTGGAATTACGTTAAATTAGGAGTTTGATAATTTCTTGTTTGACCAGCGTGACAATTTTATTACATCATTTTGCTCTTAATTCAAGGAATTTTATTACATTTAGGCGTTAGCAATTTCTCTTACGATACACATTAAAATTGTAGATTTTAGCATTAAAAGACAATTTTATTATAAATAACTTATTTCAGAAAATTTTTGTTAAAAATAAAAAAAATAATCTATACTAATATTTTAAAGATTTGATTGTATCTACTGAATAGGACGGACAAAAGGATTTGAAAAATTCTTTCCATTCACCATTCATCATTAGAATCCTTCGAATACGTTATCCCTAATAAACATATGCTATATTTTATCCTTGTATTCCCACGCGAACGGAAACTATGCGGGAGAAACCGCATGGCGTCAGTAACATTCCAATGAGATAAGTAGATAAGAGAAAGGTTCTATTTTTTTGCTTATTCGTTACGATTTAACTCAAAAAGTTTTTAAAATTACATATTGTAGCTTTTGTCAGCAACGCAACAATTACCTCTAACATTGTAAAACATCAATACGCGAACACCAGCGTTTAGTAGAAGATTACTCAAACCAGGAAAATTACGCATTGTAGAGGAAACAGTCAGTCAAAAAGTGACGCGTTCGAAATGTGGTGTCGAAGGAAAATGCTCCAGATCCCATGGACCATCCCATCTATTTATAACCCAAGCCAAAACAGGGGTATCTACCATCTGCCTAAAGCAAATCCTTGAGTACTTCGGACACATTGCCAGAAAAGACGGAGATAATCTTTAGAAACTGATAGTCACTGGCAAAGTGGAAGGAAAGAGGTTGCAAGGCCGCAGCCCGATGCGTTGGTCTGATCTGATCCGCACCACATTGGAGTCCACAGTCTACAATGCTATCCGGGTGGCCGAAGACACCCTCATATACAAGGAACACGACTGAAGGAAGAGGAAATAAATATTGTGACAAAAATTTTCAAAAAAACATTGTCATACTAATTGTATCTTCGACAGTCAATACACACATAATGCTGGATTTTTATTACCAAATACGTTTGAGCCACGACATGCAAGCTATCGCTTTAAGTCCCGGACAAGATGGTCTAGCACTTTTGCAAATTTTAATTCCATTATAATTCCTCTCAATATTTATTTATTCTATAGACGTAAGTACGTTAGCCGTTGTTGTCAATAGAGAATTTAAAACATGACAGCTATGTATGGACCTATTTTAAATCTTCCCAGGAAAAAGTCTAATACCATAATTACATAAACGAAAATAATTATTTTAATGGCACACCGAGATACATAACAACCTTGCAGAAGGTAAGAAAACTGAAAATACCTCTCACCCACATAGGTAACCTAGGTTAGGTTACTTAAAATATTACCTTTTTTGGAAGTCGGTTAAAAAGTAATGCTCAGTCACTTTAAACACACCAGTTTACATTGTAATGAAACTGGTTGGATGGCTGGATTACAGAGGGGACGTGGAGCATGAAATGAGGTTATGTACGTATGTAGGTACACCAATAAATAACGACCTACCTCTCCATTGCCGGCACTCAGTTCCGCGTGACTGGTGGCATAAGCACCTCATACTTGTACACCATTATACATATAAACTTGGTGATTTTTGGGGTCGGAAAATAGTAGTATTTGGCTAAAAAACATTAAAACTTATCAACATATATTATAGGACTCAAAAGTGATTACAAATATAAGAAAACTAATGTTGAACAAAGATTATAATTCACAACACTTGTCAGACAACTTAATTAACAAATCAAACTGTAACCAAAATAAGACCCTAGAATGGCAGAGAATGACCTTGAGTGGAGTCACGCACTTGTGAACGAGTGTGTAGGGTTAAAGGATCCTTTGACTGATATCAAACACTCCCCTTTTCCACTCAAGTCACTCTCCCCGCCTATGCCAAGTAACCCAGTTGGACGGCTCGAACGCCACGAGCACACTGAAGCCAACACGAGATCGAGCGACGTCACATCCGTCACAGACTTCTATTTCCTACACTGTTTATTAACAACATGTAAATTTAAAAGCGGCTAACGCGGCGATAACACATATTTGGTTTGATGGTATAATGGTTGTAGCTTCAGCTATGGCTAATTATTACCAACCTACCAACGAAGAAGTACCGCCAAACTAACACTAGGTACATGGCAGGCCAGTATCTTTTTTTTCTTGTCTGGGAGTTAAAATATCCCTCCGGACTTCTGCCGGCTAATCGGCAGTGCATGTCCGACTTGCATACACAAAAAAGGTACATACCTGGCCAGGAGTATCTTTTCTTGTCTGGGAGAAAAATATCCCTCCGAGGGCCTAGTGGCAGTTTGATACTGTTACTATTACGTTAACGTAAACGCTAATTTCTAAGGAATTGAAACAGCGCCATCTAGTGGCACTAAGCACAATTGATTCAATTCCATATACGTCAACGCAATAGTAACAGTATGAAAATATTGAAAACTCCCACTAGGCGCACATGACTTCTGCCGGCTAATCGGCAGGGCATGTCTGACTTGCATGGACAAAAATAACCGCCCCTGTACTCACGGAAGCACGGAACGGCTCTAACCCCCCGGTGACGCCGCTGAGGTCCCATAAGGAGCCTACGGCACTTACACAATCAGAAAAAAAAAAGGAACGGCTCTTTTGTTCTGTCTCTTTTTCCTCTCTTCTTATCTTCGTGGTTCGGAGAATTTGGGAGTATTTCTGCCACTGCTCCTCGCTCGACAGCATACGTAGCATAAGGTTTCTCGCGTTTACCCCCTCGCTAGTTCCTTCAGCGGTTGCTCTTCGATCTGTGTTACCTGGGTAGGTATTTAAAAACTCCGTGCCTAGGGGTATCTTCTTCATTGCAGAAATAGCAGCTCTCTTGCGCTTTCCGAATGGCGAAGAGGTGAACCAGCGGTCTAGCTCTCCCTGCTGCCTCTTGTGCCACTTTATAAGATCCGGGATCATAGCACTCTTAACCGCTCAACTATCCCAGCCGATCTTACAAACACTTCTAAATGCCCCCCTCTATTTAAATATAGGCGCCCCATATAGGTTGACGGAGATAGCCACTGATGTGAACATCCTTCCAGGATCTGGACCATTGAAACCCGCTACCTCCTAAAATCACCACAGTCCAAACTACATAATTGGCTATTGTACTTATCTATATCAAACTTCATAAAATGTGGTATTATCTAGCTATCTCGTTCTGTTGAGTAACTAGACGACTCAAAAAATTGATTCAATAGATCCAGAGATTACCCCCTGCATATAATACCACAGACAATTTACCACTTACCACTTTATAATATTAGTATCTATCACACTAATATTATAAAGGCGAAAGTTTGTGTAAGTGTGTATGTTTGTTCCTCCTTTACGCTGCGGCGACTGATGTGATTTGGCTGAAATTTGAAATATAAATAGATTTAACTCTAGATTAACACATAGGCTATTTTTCATCCCGGAAAAATTCATGGTTCCCGTGGGATTTGTGATAAACTGAATTACACGCGGACGAAGTCGCGGGCGGTGTGGTATATTAATAAGCGAGAATTTCCGCCAAACGATGACCTTTGAGAAGAAGGTAAACGATAACGTAATAGGAGAAATTAACATATCCACAAACAGTTTAGGGTTAACCGATAATATTAATTACCCGCTGGAGCCTACCCGAATCAAGCGGTACGAAGGTTTAGTGCGCTCCTTGAGACGTGAAGAGCATGGCTTATTTGGAACGACAGTCAAATCTATCCTTTAATACAAAGAGCTAAGCTATTTACGCAATGTACGTAAGTCCTACTAGTACTATATTTAAAGTGTAGTAATTTATAGTGTGAGAGCTGTGAATATGCCCAGTGAATATGCCCCTGCCTCTGATTCTGGAGGGTGTGGGTTTGAATCCGGTCCAGGGCATGCACCTCCAAGTTTTCAGTGGTGTGCATTTTAAGAAATTAAAAACCACATCCAAACATCGTGAGGAAACCCGCATACCAGATAATTTTCTGCGTGTTTGAAGTCTGCCAATCCGCATTGGGTCAGCATGGTGGACAATTGGCCTAACCCCTCTCATTTTAAGAGGAGACTCGAGCTCAGCAGTGAGTCGAACATGGGTTGATAACAAATTTATAGTGTACTAGCGGATCCCGCGACATCGTCCGCGTGAAATTTAGTTTTTCACAAATCCCTCGGAAACCAAGGATTATATCTCCAAGGATGAAAAAGCCTATCCAGAGTAAAATCTATTTTCATCCCACATTTCAGCCAAATGGGTTCAGTAGTTGTAAGAGTAACAAACAACCAAACAAACATCCATACAAACTTTCGCGTTTATAATATTAGTAAGAAGATAGGTGATAGCATAGCAGACGCATTCTAAAATTAATAATTTGTTTATTAATAGATCCCCTAAGTATGTAATTTTTTTTTATTTAAAATTTCAAACTTATTCTTAATTCAAGAGATAATGAAAATATATTATTTATTTATATACCTATGGAAAAAGTGAACCGTAAAACTATAAATCGTAATGGATCCTAAATTGTCATTTCAAATTATAAATGGTGCAAGAAAAAAATATGAGTAAGTATATCGCAATATCTTTCTTAATGTACATATGAGATAATAATTAATGTATTTTGTGCTTATACCAAATTACTTATTAACGTTTGCTATGAACATTAATCCTATCATAGTGAGGTAATAAAAATATTATATGTAAAAATATTATAATATTTATTAAGTATAAAACTACTTTATGGTTTATCTTATAAAGCCACGGTTTAGATTTTATGGGTTACGGAAGTCTGGAGCGGAAAAGAAATAATGGTCCATAAAACAAGTTAAAGTTAGACAAATCTTTTTAGGGTGGGCCTAAACTATAATGTACACTGTGCATTGGAGTGGAACATAATATGAAGACATTTGAATCACTAACAAAAGTGCATCCGCATTTTCTTACAGTACAATTTCTTACATTTTACATTCTTAATAATATTATAATCTAAGATTATTCGTAGCACAAATGCACACTTTGTGCTTGTATAGTGTCTATAAATTAGCACAAGATATTTTATATTCGTTATTCTTTTTTAACATCAACGCGTCCTATCGTCGCGTCGTTCGCTTCATTTTTTTTTTATTCTTTACAAGTTAGCCCTTGACTACAATCTCACTTGATGGTAAGTGATGCAGTCTAAGATGGAAGCGGGCTAACTTGTTAGGAGGAGGATGAAAATCCACACCCGTTTTGGTTTCTACACGGCATAGTACCGGAACGCTAAATAGCTTGGCGATACGTCTTTGTCGGTAGGGTGGTAACTAGCCACGGCCAAAGCCTCCCACCAGCCAGACCTGGACTAATTAAGAAAATCTTAATCTGCCCAGCCGGGGATCGAACCCAGGACCTCCAATAAATCCACCGCGCATACCACTGCGCCACGGAGGCCGTCAAAACTCAAATAACAAAGTATGTAATAATATTATACATCGCAGTATTAGTGCTAGTATACTTAGTTATTTAGTATGTATTATAATAAAGATAGTAAGCAAAAGATTCATATGAATATAATATCTTCTATGATCACTGAATAGTGAATATTACTAATTAATATGCCACATAATTCTTTAGAAACTGTCCAGTTTACAGCTAAAATAACAATTTCCAGGGAATGATTAATTAATTCAACAATTTCCGTGATTCTACGTACAACTAAAGTGTCTCATCTTAAACCGTTTCTAATAATAATTTATCAATATAATATGTCTGCGAGAATACCATAGTACTTGCTATAAAACTGGTTCGCAATGCAAGATTGTCGGTCTTACCGGAATTTTCAGAATACGTTCGTAAAAATCTCCATATAGGTATGTAATTTTCAATAAAATAGCTATACTTAAATAGCAATCTATACTAATATTATAAAGCTGAAGAGTTTGTTTGTTTGTTTGTTTGATTGAACGCGCAAATCTCAGGAGCTACTGGTCCGATATGAAAAATTCTTTCAGTGTTAGATAGCCCATTTATCGAGAAAGGCTATAGGCTATATATTATCCCAATATTCCTACGGGAACGGGAACCACGAGGGTAAAACCACGCGGCTTCAGCTAGTACAGTAATAAATATAATATATATAAATTATAATAGGTAAGTACATTAATGTAGTAATGTATTTAAGAAATAAAATAAAATGAAATGTATTAATTAAGTAGCTACTTTGAAATTCAACCTATTGGCAGTATTTACTAACATATTTTTAAAAATATATATTTCAAATAATATTTACTTATAGGTAATTTAAAACCATAAAGTTAATATTTTTTTTAATGTGCCAAAACTTTCAAGTTCAAAATAGAAAAGTTATTAAAACACACGCAGTAGGTAGGTAAAAAAAAATATTATAAGTAAAAAAACTAAATATATTTAATATTTTGTGCTTTTTTTCTGTAAATAATACTGAATTAATAATACATTATAATAAATAGGTACCTACATTATGTAGAAGTAACTAGATATTAAAAAATTCAATATATTTAATTTAAAAAACGCACTTAATTTAAATCCACCTCTATAGGTGCCGAAAAGAGCTTTCTACTATTTATGGATGTTTTTTTCTAACAAAAATTATATCACACACTCACCCAAGGCCGAAATGTAAGCGCGGCACATGGGAATTTGCTAGAATTGGGTCGTTCCTCACGTATGGATGGCGTGTTGAAAAAAATTGAATTTGTAACACTATCTATTCATCTATATGTTTATAAGTATGGGACTCACATAATGTAAAACGTTTTTCACATAACAACTCCTCAATTCTCTATAGGTAGTCTGTAAGATCTAGCAAATGGACTGAACGTTAAGTATCTAATTAGGTATCAGGTGAGATTGTAGTCAAGGGCTAAACTTGTAAAGAATAAAAAAAAAACCTTAACATCTGATAGTGTTTGTTATAGAATTTAATACATTACCCTACCACCAACCCGATATGGTAAAGTGACGGTCTAACTACCTCATCCCCTCCTTTATGGAGGTAGGTCTAGCCCTATATCTACTGTGCCTATAGTGGCCTTTTAAAATAAGCTGATAATGATGAATATGACATATACTTAGATGACTGTAAGTAGTTCTAATACAGTGGTACTTAATTCATCATCATCACCATCATCGTTATTAACAGACGATTGACGTCCACTGATAGACACAGGCATCTTTGGACTTTGAAACACGACACTCAGCGGATGATGGAGCGAGCTATGCTTAGAGTTTCTCTGCGTGATCGAATCAGAAATGAGGAGATCCGCAGAAGAACCAAAGTCACTGACATAGCTGATAGCTCAGCGAGTCGCGAAGCTGAAGTGGTAATGGGCAGACCACATAGTTCGAAGAGCCGATGGACAGTGGGGTCCCAAGGTGCTGGAATGATACTTAATTAACTTATTGCAAATAAGTAAATAATTCACAAGCATACGTATCTAGTAAGTACAAGATACGAGTTGTGTTGTATAAGTACTTAGTGTAAATGGAAAAGCTAACCCCATGGGTAAATATCGACCTAGAACGTCAGCTACTGTGGCTTATTTGAGTATTCTCTTTACACTGTAGAAAGCGGCACGTCCTATGTTAATTAAATTTAAAGTTATGCAAATATTCAATAATTAGTGAAAATTTAAATGAATATTAAAATATAATATTTCTGAAGAATATGTGAAATTAGAACAGGATTGATTGATTGATTTTTTTGATGTAAAAATGGAGTATGGTTCTTTTATGCACACAGCCATATGTTGTACGTGATTACGTGTAAGTATCTTTTTCGTCTTCTTTAAGTCCTTTGGGGCCGTATCACGTGAGCAGTTATTTACCCACCCCCCCTCTCCATTGTCGGCAAAATAAGCAAAGTGTAGCTTTCCAATAGTGAAAGAATTTTTCAGAGCCTTTTCAATGCATAGAAACAATCAAATTTTTCCTCTTTTTAAGAGTGTGCAATATGTCATTTGGTGGTTACAAATGGCTCTGGATCTCAGATTCTGGAAAAGTTAGGGTCCTGATATTTGGGTAAATGATATTTCAAAGTGTTAGCTTCGTTATGACTATACAAAATACACAATATGTTAAACTTTTTTCGATAGTTTAGTTTTTTGAAAAATACATGTTTTGCTCACATTTTGCTTTCAATCTCAGGAAAAGCAATCGTCAAAATTAGGTATATATCTTGAACATGGCCATTTTGTTTTTCGTTATGTTGTTTAATTTACTTGCAATTAGGTAAAAATGGTTTTGGCGCTCACGTCATAAAATTTGCGTCGCGCGTCAATCGCTACGTGAAAGTCATGTCGGCGTCTCGTTTGCGCTTCGAATTTTATCCATATCGTACCGACGCGCTGCGCGCTCTTAATATTAGTATAGATAGATAGATCAGACTACGCTATAGGCGAAATTATATTTGTCTATCGTGTCGTATCATGACGCATCAGAACAGAATCGGTATCATACATTTTGTATGCGACACATCAGAAGCCATCACGACATGTCACAACACATAAGTGTAAACGTTGCCATACAGAATGTATGATACTTATTCTGTTCTGATGCGTTACGCCACGACACGTCAGACAAATACCTAAAAATCCGGATTTAGCCCTTCCTCATTCATTATTATCAATTAACATCTGACAGTTACCATTACTCAAAAGATCACGTCAAGCCTCATTGGAACACGTGGTTGGTGACTTGTGTGGTGTGGTGTTCAAATATCATATTAATTAATTAAAAAAAAATTATAAATATAAATTGAATAAAAATATTGAACAATTAATTAATTAATTAATTATAAATTTAATATTAATAAAAATATTTAACAATTGATTAATAAATAATTTTTACATATTTTTATTAAATTTTACGGAATTTACGGAATTAGAATAATTATCAATTATTAATAATTATTTTTTTTAATAATTAATTATTAAAATTTACTATTAAATTAATAATTATTAATTAATTTATAAATTAATAATTAGAATTATTATTAATAATAATTATAATTAATTTATTATTTATTAATTATTAATTATTTATTAATTATTAATTATTATAATATTTCCGTAATTCGGACGAAACGTAACAGTCCGAATTTCAAAAAATTTTTAAAATAAATCGTTATTTCCATGTACATGTTTCTACAACGTCACACTAAAATAACTATACCTTCCATAAGAGAAACTCGTGAGCGCGATTTGAACGACCTACAGCGCCATCTATCGACTCACTTGTATCCCGTATATGAAAATATCTCATATTTATTTATTTTTTTTATTCTCTGCAATCTCAATCTCAGGTAAGTGATGATGCAATCTAAATAGAAGCGGGATAACTTGGTAAGAGTAGGATGAAAATCCACACCCATTTCGGTTTCTACATGACATTGTAATAGAACGTTAAATTGCTTGGCGTACGTCTTTGCTGGTAGGGTGGTAACTAGCCACGGCCGAAGCCCCCCACCAGCCAGACCTGGGCTAAATAACGAAACTTCAATCGGCTTAGCAGGGGATCGAACCCAGGACCTCCGCCTTGTAAATCCACCGCGAACACCACTGCGCCACGGAGGCCGTGTAAATAGATTTATGGAGAGATGCCTGTAGCGCTATTCTGTAACGATGTTTTTACCCAAATGCAGGTAGAGTTATTTATGTTTTTCGCGCGTATCTTGTATGTATGTAGGTATTTAATATTCTTTATTATTATTCCTTACCTCATATCTTCCAAACCGGCTGAACTGATTTACGTAATTAAGATATCGTTAGACTAGCTGACGCCGCGCGGTTTCACTCGCGTGGTGCACGTTCCCGTAGGAATACGGGGATAATATAGCCTATAGCCTTCCTCGATAAATGGGCTATCTAACACTGAAAGAATTCTTCAAATCGGACCAGTAGTTCCTGAGATTAGCGCGTTCAATCAAACAAACAAACAAACAAACTGTTCAGCTTTATAATATTAGTATAGATTTCTCTTAATAACCCAAGTGTTCTTATATAAGTAAAGTTAAAAAAAAAAAACTAAAACGACGACTGTGAAACGCTATAGATTCGACGAGGTAAAAAAAAATTCGAATCGAATTATATATTGCGATATATTGATATTAAAATTGCCCTATATATAATTCGATTTAAATGAATATCTTACGAGATATCGCAGTTTTTAAATAACATCACAGCACGTATTTATTTTATTAACAAATTTTTAAAACTGTAACTTTAAAAATGAAGGACTTGCCATACAAACTTTCAACCCCTATTTCACGTTCGTCTTATTTTATTTTCGCAATAAAATGTATCCTATAAGCTTCTCCATATTATGGTCTCAAGCCGAGCAAAAGTTTTATTTGAATTCATTCAGTAGTTTCGGCGTGATGCCCGAATAACAAAAAAACACGGACAGACAGACAGACAAAAAATCGAAAAAAAAATATTTTTTGCTTCAGTATCGATTAAATAATGCCCCCCGACAAAAATTTTAAACATCTTCAATGTACAGAATGTACGAAATGTACCTGTTACAGTTTTATTATAAGTTCTAGATGGCGCTAGTAGTACGTTATGCCACGGTAACGTTTAATGTTACAAATGGTATTAGTAAAATCTCAAATTGCGAATTAATGTATAGAATTTGACCAGTTTTAACCTATCTATCTATATATATAAAAATGAATAGCTGTTCGTTAGTCTCGCTAAAACTCGAGAACGGCTGAACGGATTTATCTTATCTTGGTCTTAAAATGTTCGTGGAGGTATAGGAAAGGTTTTAAAGGTAAGAAAAATTAGTATAATTGCCGGGAAAACCATAAAAACAACTCTTTTCTATTTCCCATACAAACGTTTAAGATTCAAGCGGTAGGGGTAGGGTAGGGGTAGAGTAGGGATAGGGTAGGGGGGGTAGGGTAGAGGTATAGAAGGGTAGAGTAGGGATAGAGAATAAGTGCACTTATGTCAAAACGAAGCTTGACCGAGTCCGCTAGTATAAGTGTAGATATAGATTTAAGTATAGATATAAATAATTATTTATCTGAATTAAGGTAGTAGAATACGTTCTCAAGTGATAAATCAAACTGGTATCCGTTAGCATATCTTAGTATTTACGATACGCCTAGCCTTTTCACACTATTCTTGTCGTACTTTCTAAGATAACCTCGACATATCTTACATATTTGAACTATCTTACAAATGCTCAAGAGTCATAAATAAACCGGAATAATATTATAACAATTAGTCACACGTTTTATCACAAAGGTCGAAACCTTGTCATTGTATTAATAGATTCATTTCATTTACGATCATTAATTGCGGTCATATCACCTGTGGCTGTCTTTCACCTAATCATAAACTAACTTTATTGTTGGGTTCGGTTTTCACCGGGTTTTCTTGGCAAAAAAAACTCAGTAGCAGTCTGGAGTTGAAAGTTTATGTTATCAGGTCTGGCTGGTGGGAGGCTTCGGCCGTGGCTAATTAACGCCGAATGTATCATAATTTTTTGACGTGACAACGTCTTATAATTCGATGGATTCCGGCTGCACATTCGAAAAAACAAAACTAGAAAAATGTTTGGAAATGACATATTATGCTATCGACAGGTCACGTGATCAAGATCTGTCATAAGAAAGAAGGCCTGACCCTGATAACAAAGTAATTGTATTGGATCAATTATTTACCTTAAACTCACCAACCCGCATTGATGCTGCGTGGTGGGTCAAGGTTTTAATCCTCAGTACTGTAAACTGTAGCACAATAAATGTAGTGAGAATATTATTAGCATACAGATATAAATAGCCTCAATAGCTCAGTGGTAAAGGGGAATCATCACCGAGAGGTGGTGGTTCGATCCCTGCCCGCTGTTCTACTGTGAATGTTCTGTGAAATCTGTGAATCTTAAAATATTAATTAATATTCGTTACTTTGTAATTTTCTGACGTCAATTTGTACTAAGAACTTAGGAGTGATGTGTTAATTACATAAACAAACACTAAGCCACATGTAATATAATCTATTGTATAAGTAGGTACTTGAAAAGTATTTAAATATTCAAAATACAAAAGCTTCTTTGTATTTATAAGCTCGTTGAGAGAGATAAACTCCGGGCATATTCTT
This sequence comes from Bicyclus anynana, assembly GCF_947172395.1. Taxonomy (NCBI): domain Eukaryota; kingdom Metazoa; phylum Arthropoda; class Insecta; order Lepidoptera; family Nymphalidae; genus Bicyclus; species Bicyclus anynana. Next base: position 5,169,079 of record NC_069098.1, on the reverse strand, counting down.
GCAAATTCATTTGCGTAAAATTTATTTTGTTCATTGTAGTATGCTAATAACGATGAAGTTTTAAACTATAGGCATAGCATGCAACCAACGACAGACGAGAAATAGACAAAATGTCGACCAATGGCGACGGAGTTGTTTCGTCCCAACGCAATTATAGAGAAAGCTGTGTTTCCACTATTGGTAGCATGTTAGGCTTTAGGTTTCGTGTGTAGTTTCCACCATCATTCATTCATCATCATTCATCATTCATCAGCCCATTTTTATTGACCCTAAAATAAGATCTTCCTTAATTTAAACGAGGGGGGATTTTGAGCTTCTACACAAAAGTTCTTATAAATGTTGATTTTTTCAAGCTTCATTTTCGTAAACATCATACAGATTTCATATCCAAAGCGCTTATAATGGAATCCTACATGGAATCCTGAAACAAACGTATTTATACATACACTAAAATTTACATATTTTCCGTATGCTCCTGCAATATTTAAGTAATTTAATTTTGTACAATCCGCAGTTATGAGACGAAATCCTCATTGTTAAAATTTTTATAGTCTAATAATTTTACTGTTGTATTGTAAGTCATGGAGTTTATCATTATTTTTTGTTAAACCTACTAAGTAATGCTATATTCATGCTAATTTATTTAATTACATTTATTTTTTATTTTTATTAACTCTAAGTTACTAACATAACTTTATAATAAAATGATTCTGTTGGGCCTCTTGGGTCGGACTGTGTCATATTAGGAGGTTTTTCTCTCTGAGAAATTGTCACTAACAGCCCTGAGTTAGGCAAAGCTGTAAAAATTATTGACATCAGTAAGCCTAACATGTGACCAAGTGAAGAGAAATAGACAAAATGTCGTCCTATAGCGGCGGGGTTGTTCCAGGTCCATTTATTTCGTCCCAACGAAACGTCTTTCGTTTCGATAGCGGTGTTTTCGGTTGCACCGCCTTTGGTTTAAATTCGTCTATTCCTATTCATGAGATTATTTCGTTGGTCGCGTTTTAGCAATACAGACGATGTAACTTGTGAAGAGAAATAGACAAATGTCAACCAATAGCGGCGCAACCGGAAATACTGCTCTCTTTCATTGCGTTGGGACGAAAGAGATGGGACTGGGACTAGTCCGCCGCCATTGGTCGACATTTTGTCTATTTCTTTTCACGAGATTATCTCGTTGGTCACATGTTAACACTACAGATGACGTATCTCGTGAACAGAAATAATGAAAATGTTAACAAATAGCGGCGCAACCGCAAATACCGCCCTCTTTCACTGCGTTGGGACGAAATAGATGGGACTGGGACTAATCCGCTGCCATTGGCTGACATTTTGTCTATTTCTCTTCACGAAATAATATGTCGTTGGTCGCATGCTAGACCCACTGATAATCACCGTTAGTCCAACGTATTGCTAGCGTGGTGGCATTAATAAATTAAAAATATCTCATAAACATCGTGTGAGGTTTTTACAAAGACCGCATTATTGCACGGTGACTATAAACTTGGCAAGACGTCCATGACTTACTACTTAAGGTATGTGAGTATTGTGCGACATAGGAACATATTATACGACAAACTGTGTGTGCTCCATGACTTATCATCAAGTCAGTGAGTCAGGGTCACGAAATATTAAAAGATAAATAAGGGTTTATACGTTCTTCTACGCCGGTTTCCCACAAGAGACACTTAGGGTGCTCTTCAACCAGAGATGTGCTATGCAGCTATGCTATGATGATGTGAAACCTACGCTACAAAAATACGTGACCGTTTCCACCAATACTAGCTGTGCGATGCACATGCGAAGATACGATAGCTACCCACTTGTGACGACCCATGGTAGGTATTCATAGCACGCATCCTTCCATTTATAAACATATCTTAATTGAATCTGTTTCCACCAGTACTAAGCTATGTACACCAATGAATATTATTGGTGGATATCAAACGTATCCATAGCAACGTAGCGTAGCACATCTCTGGTGGAAGTGCACCCTTAAAGTGTCATTCCGTCTCCCCACGTTCTTCCAGCTCAGGACACAGGCAGAGAATTAAAACATTAAGGAGCTTGCAGCAAATGCACAATCAGAAAGAATGACGTGTCAACATCTAATTGCTAAATTCCAATGTATAATTTAGAATTTCACAAATTATAATAAGTTACCTACTTACCACCTACTAGAAAACGTGAGCATAGAGTTCATATTTTTTTTTTCACTATTTCAGATTTTGGAATAAACCCTCAAGTTTAGCCTCGAACGGCATGAAGAATCGTTAAACGAGTACGAGACTATCAAATACAACAACACAGGTTGGTAATAGATTAAAAAATATTTTTTTGTGTTAACTCTTCTTTAATTATCCCCCTATACGAATATTATAAGGAGGTAAAGTTAGTGGTATTTTACTTTATTAAATGTGATATTACTTTACGATTTTTACTGTCCTATTATTTACTTAGTAAATATTATTATGGATATACCTAATATACTAAATAATAACCATTGTATTTCTATGCGACCGTAAGGGTTTTTCTGTACCTACTAGAGCTTACACGGAAATAAGATCGTCAGCATCGTTTTAACTGTTCTAAAAGCGCTGAGCTTAAAAATACAGATATATCTACCTAATTTATTTTGAAAGAGAATAAAAAAAATATTATATTAGGATATATATAATACAAACTAAATACTTTATGTACACCACACTACACTACCACAATTTTGACGAACTCAATGACATCTCATTTAAAATCCGTCTAGCCGTTTGGGCTGAAGAGCGTGCCAAAGAAATGGATATACATACACAGGCTCTAAAAACATTACCCTCCTGACGCACACGGATAAAAAGATATCAAGACGACACAATAGCCAAGGTTCATATGACATGGTAGCTAGCTGACAATTAGGGCTAATTGTGGATCATTGGGCCATAGTCCACAATGCGGGCCGCGACGATTACGTGGATCACTTTAACTTGATGACCACTTTAGTGTCTGTTAGTATGAATAAGGCACTAAGTCTAGACCAGGCTACTATTAGCCTAATTTATTATTTGCCACAAAAATATGTACTCGTTTAACTGGGACAGAAGGCGTGTTGCTGGAAGATATCATTATCTAAGGATACGCCATAGTTAATTTTTTTCTGCAATACCTACTATTTTATGAACTTTGTTTTTATGAATTGTGTTTTTTTATTGTAAAATACATACAACCCTAAATTTTGATCCATCTACAATCAACCTGTATTTGTTAATAGTGATAATTTAAAAAAGTTTGCCGAGTCAGCTATCTCATATTCTTTATGTGCCAAAAGCTTCTTTGTTAATATACAACCAATCAGTCTGTAAATAAACGTTGTCAGAGATACATGAACGAAATAGAAAGAAAATATCGTTTTCAATCGCGTAGTTCCCGTGCCAGTGAGAGTACGGGGATAAAATATAGCCTATGATACTCAGAAATAACGCGACTTTCTAGTGGTATAAGAATTTTCTAAATCGGTTTAGCAGATCCAGATTTACCCTTTACAATACCACAAACTTTACCTCCTTATAATATTAGTATGAGAGCCGTGATAGCCCAGTGGATATGACCTCTGCCTCCGATTCCGGAGGGTGTGGGTTCGAATCCGGTCTGGAGCATGCACCTCCAACTTTTCAGTTGTGCGCATTTTAAGAAATTAAATATCACGTGTCTCTAACGGTGAAGGAAAACATCGTGAGCCTGCATTCCAGAGAATTTCTCAATTCCCTGCGTGTGTGAAGTCCGCCAATTGGGCCAGCGTGGTGGACTATTGGCCTAACCCCTCTCATTCTGTGAGGAGACTCGAGCTCAGCAGTGAGCCGTATATGGGTTGATAGCGAGGTAATATTAGTATAGACGAAAAATTCACTATCAGTGTGCTTAAACAGCAAATTTAGGTGAACTGAATGACCTGATAAGTGGATCATAATATCTTAAGTCAACATTACTTAGAATTGTCGTTTACTGGTTTACTGTAAAGTGATTCAAGTATTGAATGATATTTGTCATAATATTATGTAAATTGTCGTAGTTATTTACCTGTTTTATTCTGGAATGTTTTGACTTGAAAGTGAGGTGCACTAGTCGTGGGTGTTACGAACGAAGTTGCTAAGCTATCATCAAATGGTGTAGATGATTTATACCTTCAGAGCTAAGCAAAGTAATGCCCATCCCTTATCGACGCTTTGTTAGTTAATTTGTCGTCTATAACTACTGAATCCAATGCATCTTGAAAATATTTTTGACGGCCTCCGTAGCGCAGTGGTATGCGCGGTCGATTTACAAGCCGGAGGTCCTGAGCTCGATCCCCGGCTGGGCCGATTGAGGTTTTTTAATTGGTCAAGGTCTGGAGTTGGTGGTTTGTTGGGAGGCTTCGGCCGTAGCTAGTTACCACCCTAATGACAAAGAAGTACCACCAAGCGATTTAGCGTTCCGGTAGTGTATAAACCGAGAGGGGTCTGAATTTGTATCCTCCTCCTAACAAGTTAGCCCGCTTCCATCTTAGATTAGGTACATCATCATTTACCATCAGGTGAGATTGTAGTCAAAGGCTAAGTTGTAAAGAATAAAAAAAAAATTGATAGAAAATGTTTTCATTTGATAGGCTATATTTTATCCCCATATTCCAGGAATGGGAAAAACGCGGGTGCCGCCGCGTGGGATTCGCTAGTTGTGTACTTATACCTAAATTTAATCTTCCTGTTTTCCTCATAACAATAAATATTCAAAATTTCCTTCGCCGTCGAGTAATTCCTGTTCTGATTGCAATAAATTTAGCCAAACAAGCAGGAAGTTACAACGATTTGTAACGGAATCTATCCTTTAGGGAAGTCGACATATTAATTTACCTGCAAATTTTACGATGCCATCGACCCACTTCTTATATTGAGTATTGTATACCTCACGTTCGCGACTTCGTCTGCGTAAAATGTTTTATCTGGTTTACCTTTTTTTATTCTTTACAAGTTGACTACAATCTCACCTGATGGTAAGTGATGATGCAATCTAAGATGGAAGCGGGCTAACTTGGTAGGACTACGATGAAATCCACGCTCCTTTTCGGTTCTACACGATATCGTACCGGAACACTAAATCGCTTGGTGATACGTCTTTGTCGGTAGGGTGGTAACTAGCCACGGCCGAAGCCTTCCACCAGCCTACTTTATTGAAACATAGGTAGTTATTTCATGCGGCTATTGCTTGGCAACTTCGTACGTAACACTCCCGATGTTCCGCGCGGGCCAGGGGGCGTGTAGCGATGAATGAAAAACCCACGACATATTCACGTCACTTTCCCTCACGCAAGATTTCACACCCGCGCAGTCTTTCCCCCTGTCACCCGCATAGCAAGGAACTTGCCAGACTTTAAGTAGAGTAATTGAAATTGTCACGTAACGAAAAATATCTGATCTCGAATAAACAAACCTTGGCACCACACTTTGCTTAATCCACACATGGAAACCGCGTGAAAACGAATTAAGTAGGTAGGTCCAAAATTATCGCGAGCAGGCTGAAAATTAACTTTTTTGTTCTTCTTTTAATATTAATGGAGTTTACTCCTTAAAAATCGATTTTTCATATATAGTCCCCAGTATGAAAAAATATGGGCAGTAAAATTCGATGAACGAATGACAGCGTTACGTTTATTCTGCGCACCTTTCACCGTGCGCTGCCGCCATCAGTGTACACGTGAGAAGGCGCCCGATTTTTTGATTGTTAATATTATACAGATAGATCGAGTAAGAAACATCACAGTGGGTAGATAGATATTTGCTTAATAACCACATTGCATTGTATTAGTACGTAATCATGTGTCTTTGGTCTCATATTCAATACTGACTCATTTTACACGAAGATGAATACAGTTCGTAATGTAAACAATTCCTTTTGTTGTTAGCTAATACTAGCGAGCATTATAAATGGGTACTATATGTCATCATTATTATCAACCTATTTCGTCACACTACAAGGCTTCCTTCTTTTAAGTAGAGAGGATATGGACCTTAGACCACCACGTGTAATAGGCTAGTTGACACTTTTTGCATAAGTATCTTAAATTGTTCATAATCGTGCTACTAGATTGAAAAAAAATCATCATATTTTTTTAAATTTTCAGAATCAGAATCATTTATTTGCAAGAAACATTAAATTTAGTTAAAGATGTTCTTATGTATTAGGTAATAATGTTTCACCATTAATAGGTATACAAATGTTTAATTAGTAAAATTAAAATTATATAAGTTAAAATTAAATGACATTAAGTTTAAAAGAAATATAATTACAACAATTTTTTTTAAGCATCAGTAAAGTTCTATGGAGAGGAGAGAGAGAAGTTGTTATAAATTTTTGGAGCCATGCCATATTTTTGTTAAATTGCGCCGATGAATGTTTTATGTAATGAATTTTATTTGGTCTTCTTGGATTCTTAGATATATAGCCTCTTCGGCTTTCATTTCGTTCATTTCATAGTATTTTTTTTTATTTTATATAATTTTTTTGACAAAACGACAGCGGTCATGATGGTCTATATTTTATCGTTCCATGACGTCACGTAAACCCATACCCAAAAATTAAACATACCTTAGTTTGACGTTTATTCTTCTACTGTCTAGTTGGGTCGCTCTCACTGTTCGAAGACTTAGTATTCGATATTAATAGAGTATAACTCTGATATCTGTTGCGAGAACAATTTACCCAGGAAACAGAATTCGATTGATACAGGATATTCCTACATAACAATATGAGATAGACCGTGTATTAATTCCATTGAAAACCATACACTCCACGTAAGCCTTTAACAAAACTTTACAAACCATTGGTTACCTAACGAGGATACGACCAGTAGACCGTGACAAAGTACCAGTTACTATCGTGTTTTGAATAGCTACCTTAATTGTATAACTAACCTAGCGGTTTAACTACTTTTGAACTGAATTAATAAACAATTGGTTATAATTAGGTACAGAGAACTAAAGTGACTTAATTTTTCGTCGCTGTTACTCTGAAACAGCGCGACCGATTTTAATGGCCTTTTTAAACTATTTGGTAATTATGAGAAATGTCGTAGATAAGTGGATTGTATTGTAAATTGCGGTTTTGTTTTTTATGAATAAAATTTACCTACATGGCAGAGAATTTACCGAGTCTCTCTAGACTAAAACTCACGTGATATAAGGTCGGAGTGTGCCCGACTAGTTTCGAACCCATACGGGGCCCTTAGTCATGAGCTGGTTCTTGCATCGCGGCACGATACAACCTGCGAAGCGGCTGCGCGACGCGCTGCTGCTCGCTAGCGCGCTGGATTAATATGAATAAAACTCACGATAGTTTAAATTCTAAAATACTTAGGTAATTGTTTGTGTGTAGATTTTTAGATTAGAGAAAACCGCGAACCAAGTTTGAAAGTGGCAAAGGCAACAACAAAACAAAAGCTAATATTTTTGTTACCTAAAAATGAGGTTTCCATATCTCAAGATAGTTCCAACAATCCACTTTGCGTAACAAATTATGCAAATTACATAATTAACTATGTTTCTCATTATGTTAAGTGCCGTCAGTAGTTAGAAACCAGTTGATATGTTATAAGACGAAGCTATGTCGCCAATCGACGTGAATCATCTTGGTGTTGACTCAACTATCGTGATTCGTAATGACTCACGTCACGTATGTTCGAAAGGCTTTTATAAACAACCGGTGTTAAGGTTTTTCCATATACATAAATAATTGTGTGACCGATCGGTTATGCAGCTGATAATGTTATGATTTCCTAAAGGTGGGTACAGATTGGCGCTATGCAACATGTGATGTAATATTCTGCCTTACATTGCATGTTTCCTGCTGCCTTGGACGTGTGGCGCGCGCGGTACGCGCATTGACTACGAATCAGTCGGCTCAGTCCTGCGCACACTGCGCGCCCCTTTGTGTTCGTACCAAAAACCGACAAATCTCGGATCGAACCGCGCACGAGTTGTAACGCTCGGAGCGTGCGCGACCTAGACGCAGTTAGTGCGCGCGAGGCGTCCAAACCACGAGCATTCGTGATACATTGCAGCAATGTGGACGTCAAATTCTTGCATTGCAGGTTGCATTACATGTTGCATTGCACCACTCTGTACCCACCTTTAAAGTAGAGTCCTTTTCATAAAATTGACAGCATGTTACACAAATGACAAAACATCGCCATTACCAAATGACAATGAGTGCCATTAAGACATTAGTGCCGCGTCTGGGAGACTTCTTTCATCAAAAGGAGTGTACAGGGTCGTCTTTTCGCCGTGGGAAATGATAAGCATTATACCCTGAACGTATGAGCCTTTATTCACAATTTAAATTTTGACTTATAATAATCATTACAACAAACGGTACCGCGGGGTAGCATACTACTAACGCCATCTAGAATTACATTTGAGAACTACGAAATTAGACAAGGAGTATATGTAGCAATTTTGAAGTCGTGCTTGTGTTTTTGGTGTCTTCGAATAGTCGGTGTAGGTATACTTATAATTTGGGAACCATTGAAGTCGATTTAAAAAATAAATCGACTTAAAAAAGTCGATGACAATTTGCAATCAATTAATACGGATTGGTAGACTTCAGAGAATAAAAAAGGAAAAAAAACTTTTCACACGTATGGAATTAAGAAAATTCTTTGGTAGTGGTATGCAGATTTCCTCACAATGTTTTTTTTTCACCGATTGAGACACGTGATATTCAATTTCTTGAATATATCTTGCACATAACTGAAAAGTTGAAGGTGCATGAAAAGTTGAAGGCCGATTTTGAATCTACGCCCTCAAAATCGAAGGCATAGGTCATCCACTGGGCTTACACGGCTCATTGTATTAGTATAGTAATATATACCGCTTCTAAAATCTCATCTATTAAGATAGATTATACTGCCGTGTCAGTACATTGACCTCAAGAAATCTACGAGTAAATCTCAAAATTTTGAACTCGAGACATCATAAAACATGTTCTATGGTACATTACAACGTGTAAGTACTCTACACTGTCATTGACAGCATTACTGCAGCGTTAAGTAGGTACCTCTTTGGGGGATTTCAGACTAGTGTTTTTTTTTGCGCGTATACGGTCGTTTCAGCATACGCGCTTACACGCGCGCTACATTAAGCGCTTTAAAAAACCAGACTCGCGTAAACCGGCATATTTTTTAGGTGTGTTCGTTCGAACCAGTGGTGTCGTGTGAGTATGAACATCTATACTAATATTATAAAGCTGAAGAGTTGGTTTGTTTGAACGCGCTAATCTCGGGAACTACTGGTCCGATTTAAAGAATTCTTTCAGTGTTAGATAGCGTATTCCTAAGGGAACGGGAATTACGCGGGTGAAACCGCTCGGCGTCAGCTAGTAACATATACGAGCTTAGAAGCGCATCAACGCTCGTACAAGTTGCGAAAAGGCGCGCCTATATGCGCCTACGTGCCATTCCAAAAACGAGCTCATACGCGCGTATAAAACGCTAGTCTGAAAGCGCTCTTAGCTGTGAACTTGCAGAATGTACCTTGTGTCAACTTCAGTTCGCTATAAACTTGTGATTTATTATACAACCAGCTCTGCCTCGCGGTTTCATTCACATAAATACCAAGTTGTGGGATTATCGGCATAATAGCCAAAATATTCTATACTCATCATATACTGTTATTAAACATGTTACGAATACGAATTTAGCTACTCCATAAAGCGCACACATGCACAAAATAGTGGTTAAGTTTTCTGTATTCTAAACAAAATATAGTGTCATTGTGAAATTATCAATGCATGCGTTAATTTTAACCGCAAAATAATTGTAATTAACCGCACTATTTCTGCATTTTCTAATTTACTATCAAATAGCGCCCTTAGCCTTAACCTAATGGTTAATCATATAATATTAAATTATTAACTTTATCCACATCATAATCGCAAAACGTTAATCTGACCAATTCAACATTTTTGTTCGCATAACTTAGGGCCATATGACATTAAAGCTTAATTACAATGTCTGGCAGGTTAATTTATTACACCAAAAACGTGACATTTGTAACAAACTGAATGGAATTAAGCAACTTCGGATTTCTAGGACTGAAATTAAGTTATTACTTCAATTAATAGGTACAGTAGCCAGCGAGTTACAAGTTACAACCCTAAATAACGCTGACTATAAACTTTTGACGACTGGGGCGTTTTAATAAGCGATTTAATTAAATTGAAACAGATTACAAAAGATTGAAAAGGTAATGAATTTTCAGTTTTACGACTGTATAAAATATAAAGATCGTCACAGAATATTAAATTGATAGTCTGCCGAATGTGGAGTATTATATAAAACCCCGTTGTCTGAGTCTCGTAATCCCAGCAGTAATTTTTTATACTATAATTTTATTAGCAGTAAACTTGCCAGAAAGGGATAAAGTTTGGCGAAATTTCATTTCACAGTCAATCAATCTTGCTACTTCAATCCATTATGGTGTACTAAAAACGGTGTTTGGTAAATTTTTGTGCTTTTCACTGATGTGATAGAATTTTACATATTTCTTGACCTTTTACACTTGTAAACTCGGGCGTGCACAGGGATTTTAACTAAGGTAGCCATATACGTACAAATTATACAAAATAGAGAATTAATTCTCTAAGACATGTTTGCAATGAGTCCTTTACGAATCATTCACTACTGCAGTCTGCATGTTAGATGATTTATATTTTTAACACCCGACGCAAAAAGAGGGGTATTATAAGTTTATCTGTCTGTCTGTCTATGACACCATAGCTCCCGAACGGATGAAGCGATTTCAGTTTTGTTTTTTTTTTGTATCAAAGGTGACTTATGGGCCAGTGTTCCTAGACATCTTTGATGAAAATCGGTTCAGCCGTTTAAAAAAAAAGCCCACTGAAAGAGAATATAGATTACATGATCAAGAGTAATTAATAATTTCATGACCTTCGGGGGTTTTTCATAATTTTTAATTTTATCTTTTAGAATCTATGACTATTTAACGCAATTCTCTGTTGGATCTCAGTGACGTTAGTAGTGTATAATTGGGGATTCCAGTTGAACGATAATGAACAATTTAAGACCATTTAAAAAACTGTCAACTAGCCTATCAAATACAGTACGAAGTAGTATGGGTTGAATAACTTTGAACCTTCATACAATGAGGTAGATCTGACTATCGCAGTCCCACGTTCTAAACTGAAACTGTCTGCCGTAAATAGAAAACGTCTAGAAGTTACGACTTACGAGAATGTTATAACATTTCCGGGAGTCGGACACATGTATGGTTCTAAACGACATCTGAATCCGGTTGGATCCTATTTTTATACAGAGAAAAATAGAATGAAAATAAAATATTTCAGTCTATGTCGTACATTTACTAAGAAACTAACAGGTTTTTTTTTTATTCTTCACTAGTTAACCCTTGATCTCTCCTGATGATGATGATGATGTACCTAAGCAGCGCCGGCCCGAAGTAAATTTTAAAATGGAGCGAGATCCAATTATGGCGCCTCTCCTGTTTGTTCCTAATAATATGTAGATACCTATACCAAATTATGAGTGTAAAGTAAGAATGGAACGCGAAGATCTCGACCATACTCTGGGGTGATCAATTGAATATCAGGCGCAGTACCGTCTACGATTGAGAAGGATTATCATTTAGGCGCTCTCTAGGTTTTTATATGAATTATCATAGATTTTAAAGGACCTGGAGCGACTGCTACGTTCGCCGTATGGATGTAAGTGATGATGCAATCTAAGATGGAAACGAACTAACTTGATAGGAGTTAGGTGGGTTTATTCAGTTAAAAATGATTTTATGTTTTACGCACCTAAATAATTTAACTAAATTTCGGCATCTGCATCATCCTTATAAAACTAAAAAAAATATGATACCTGCGAAGTTTCCGTTTCTAAGAAAATGCAGGGATAAAATATAGCCTACGCCACTCTCACTCAAGATTTTTTACAAACAAACACACATTTAAAATTTACAAGGATTAGGATGATTTACATCCTAATAACAAATTACGTTACAAATACAATAAATAAAAAATACAAATTAAGTTCCGAATTTGCGGGTGCCAGTTCCATCGCGTGGTAGAGAGAAAAACTTCGAGCAGAGTCCTGAACTTGTGACTACAGGATGTAGGGTTAAGGAATTCTTTGACGATCGATCAACACTCCCCGTTCTCTGCTCGTGTTGTTCTTCCTGCTTAGCCAAATTTGGTAAGATCCTATTTTTCTGACATCCGTATGTTATCGCCGTTTAGTGTTGGACATAGTAGTCTATGACGGATATAACGTCGCTCGATCTCGTGTTGGCTTCAGTGTGCTCGTGGCGTTCGAGGCGTTCACATCTCTTGTTGTGTAATTCTTTATGGGTTACTTGGGATAGGCGGGGAGAGTGACTTGAGTGGAAAAGGGGAGTGTTAGTCGACTGTCAAAGGATCCTTTAACCCTACACATATCGTTCACAAGTACGTGACTCCATTCAAGGTCATTCTCTGCCTTTCTAGGGTCTTATTTTGGTTACAGTTTGATTTGTTAATTAAGTTGTCCTGACAAGTGTTGTGAATTATAACCTTTGTTCGACATTAGTTTTCTTATATTTGTAATCACCTTTGAGTCCTATAATACGTATATCTACGTAACCAAATCTCAAACTTGCTATCTGTTACGCTATAAAATTGTATCTCAATTTAATGAACGAGTAAGCTACTAAATAAAGACATAAACCATCGTCGTCCGTACACCGTAGGCGTTTCCTCCATTAAAGTCGATTTCATCCACTTAACATTCGTCGTGTTAAATTAGTTAATTGTCGGTGCATCGTTCCCGACGTCGCTCGTCGTGGCATATGATTCAGACAATTTGAATTGTCATCCCATTGTCATAATCGCCAACGCAGTAAGATCGCCAACTTAATTTTGCCGGATTTAACGGCTTCTAAGTATCTTAATTGTATCCTTCCTTTGCGGGTTTGTTAAATTCTAAGCATACTTCATTGGTGGTAAGCTAAGCTACAGACACTGAGGTCCAGGCCAACAAAACAAAAATACGTTTCACGGCCTTCGTGGCGCAGTGATGGTGACGCAGTGGTGGTTGTCGATTTATAAAACGGAGGTTCCTGGGTTCGATCCCCGGCTGGGCCGATTGAGGTTTTTTTAATTGGCTCAAGTCTGGTGGGAGGCTTTGGCCGTGGCCAGTTACCACGCTACCGGCCTTAAAGACGTAACGCCAAGCGATTTAGCGTTCGGGTACGATGTCGTGTAGAAACCGAAAGGGGTGTGGATTTTCGTCCTACTCCTAACAAATTAGCTTGCTTTCGTCTTCGATTGCATCATCACTTACCGTCACATTTATTTTTAATTGTTTTTATGACGGATGATGACATATTATGACGGACGTATGACGGAGGACAACATACTCATCATCATTATCGTCATTACCAGTCGATGGACGTCCACTGCTGGACACAGGCCTCTTGCATGGACCTCCAAGCATAACGATCTCGAGCTGCCAGCATCCAGCGGTTTCCTGCAATCCGATTGATATCCACCTAGTGGGCGGTCGACCAACACTACGCTTTCCGGTGCGGGGTCGCCATTCCAGCACCTTGGACCCCAACGTCCATCGGCTCTTCAAACTATGTGGCCTGCCCATTGCAACTTATGCTTCGCGACTCGCTGAGCTATGTCAGCGACTTTGGTTCGTCTGCGGATCTCCTCATGTTTGATTCGATCACGCAGAGAGCGACCATGTTTCGGATCCGTATGTCATCACTGGCAACACGCACTGTTCGAAGACTCTCGTCTTCAGGCACTAAGGACATACTAAATACCTATTAATATTTTAACTTTGCATAAAAATATGGAACCCAATTAAAAAAACAAATACAGCGTTAGAAAATATCACAAATTGTTAACCATTTCAAAGTCATCACAGAAATTTAACTTTTGTTTTTGAGATCATACAGCCCAATGTTTTTCGTTTTCCGTATCCGTATTTTTGTTCCTTCCACGTGTTTGTTCTAATAAAACACTAGTAAATGAAATCCCGCTAGCTTTTACGGAGCAAATAGCATAATGTTGTACAGACATCTTATGAGATTCCCTGCATCCTGTCCGTATGTTGAAGCTTCTACCGTAAATAGTCACTGCAGAAGATCCGCAAATAGAATCGTACATTCTCATAATCTCTCAATGAGAATACACAGCGCACAAAATCTATACTTATATCATAAAGCTGAGTTTGTTTGGTTGAACGCGCTAATCTCAGAAACTACTGATCCGATTTGAAAAATTCTTTCAGTGTTAGATAGCCCATTTATCGAGAAAGGTTATAGGCTATATATTATCCCCGTATTCCCACGGAAACGGAAACCACGCGGGTGAATCCGCGTGGCGTCAGTTAGTATACTTATAGTTCCCTAAAAAAAAACTTTTTAACGACGAATTTGCAAATTATGAAGTACATGTACATACATACATTATGACTCCATATCCGGCTCACTGCTGAGCATGAGTCTCCTCTCAGAATGAGAGCGGTTAGGTCAGTTATAGTCCACCACGCTGGCCCAATGCAATTGGCAGACTTCACACACGCAGAGAATTAAGAAAATTCTCTGGTAGGCAGGATTCCTCACGATGTTCTTCCAACACCGTTTGAGACAAATTTAATTTCTTAAAATGCACATATCTGAAAACTTGGAGGTGCATGCCCTGGACCGGATTCGAACTTACACCCTCCGGAATCGGAGGCAGAAGTCATAAGTTACTTACCTCGTTAGCATTATCTGTAATACGTATAACATGCAGAATGTATCCTCGAAGCCGCGTATTGTTTTTACAACACAATAAATACCCTTTTGTTAAAACACAATTCATTCTTATGTAATGAGTCGTCAGTCCCGTACGCTTTGAAATTGAATTTCTTTGCAGTTGCGTTCAATTGAAAACGTCACCTTTATGGAATTTCAATTTTTGCAACGTGCAAGTTCCCATTTGCTTTGTTGGTAATGAACCGTGTAAAAAGAGATGTATGAAAGTAAGTTTGTGTCTGTGTATATTTGCTTGTACAGGGTGTTGAGGATATTTCCCATAACTCAGGTTATATTCTTTACCGAAAATTTATTAAAATTGTTCAAAGAACATGTGTTCTAAAATAAGTAATACTTATTTAAAATGCAAGGATAGTTTTTTTTCTTTTTTTTTATTCTTTACAAGCTAACCCTTGACTACAATCTCACCTGATGGTAAGTGATGATGCAGTCTAAGATGGAAGCGGGCTAACTTGTTAGGAGGAGAATGAAAATCCACACCCCTTTCGGTTTCTACACGGCATCGTACCGGAACGCTAAATCGCTTGGCGGTACGTCTTTGCCGATAGGGTGGTAACTAGCCACGGACGAAGCCTCCCACCAGCCAGACCTGGACAAATTAAGAAAATCTCAAAATGCACAGCCGGGGATCGAACCCAGGACCTCCGTTTTGTAAATCCACCCGTCAAAAATAATAAATAGATAAATGCAAATTAAATCATGATTAGTCCAAATACAAAGGCTGCCCAAAATGGATGCATAGTCCAAAATAGAATCAACTCCTTAAAATAAAGATCCAACGAATATACCATATAAGTATAGATATCTATTAAATGGAAGGTTCAAAAGCTTTTGTAACCAGGAACAGCGAAACAAAATCTGAAAAGCTATAAGTAAGTAGGTTTTCTACCTTGTTTTTATTCCAAGAAATTCTGTTATTATAGAACGGTTTGTTCTAGAATGTAAAAAAGTTAAAACCGAGTATAACGAGTAAGGAAATTTCCTTTTTACGCCGAAGAAATTAAAAGTGTGTAAAAAATTGTTTCGAAAGTGAATTCTTGTTCCAACAATCTTCTACATTGAGAACGTTAAAAGTGATAAATGATCTAATTGTCTTGGAGCTCATGTTGCGGATGCTCTATGTTTGATATCTCACAAATTTAATTCTAAGGATTCTAATTAGGGAGGTTCCGTAGGTAATGAATAATCCAATCCGATAAATCAATCCAAAACCAAAAAAAAGTGTGTATCAGCTCCGACGCACGAATGGAGTTACTCGTTCAGATCGACTGTCTAAATAGGTGTATGTTACCCCGCAGCATACACTATATGCGTCTCAATACCTACGGCTCAAAGGTGAAAGGTGCGCAACTGAGGAGCAGCAGGCCGGCAGGCACGGTAAAAAGTGCGCCCACAAAAACGTAACGCTGTCATTCGTTCATCGAATTTTACTGCCCATATTTTTTTCATACCGGGGGCTATATATGAAAAATCTATTGTTAAGGAGTAAACTCCAAAAATCGCTATGCGTGAAAATACGTATAATAGGAAAAACTTGGGTCAATATTAATTACGCAGTTCTCGTGGAAATACGGAAAGAACGTGACTTTCCAATAGTAAAAGAAATTTTCAAATCGATTCAGTAGATCCAGAGATCACCCCCCTTCAATACCACGAACTTTACTTCCTTATAACATTAGTACTTATAGAAGCATAGTTTTTTTTTTAATTACAATGCGAATTACGGTCATGAGTGGCTATGTACAATAATAACAAGACGGACGGAATTATAATTTAAAACTTAATACTTTCTCATTACAACATCTCGCAGAAGCACGTGAACACTGAGCAAATAGAACAGTAACGAATAAAAATACAATGTAATGAAGTCTAGGATCGTTTAAAGTCGGTCCCCGAGTTAATATGCATAATATAATATATAAAAAGTCCAAGTAGGTATTCGTACTTTGCCAAGTCTGAATTTTGTTCCAGAGACAATGTTGAAACATATACGTCGTCTAGTTACAATAAGCAAGTTGAAATATAATTTAAGAAAATAATTGTACACTACCACAGATTAAGAGTAATAGGCAGATGGAGCGCACGGAACACACGGTAGGTAATTGATTTTAGTGTTAAATTTTGAAATACAGATTATGAAAAAAGTTTGTATATTATGCGGATGTTAAGAAGACGCGTGACGTTTGTGGTTTATTATGGCTTTCACCGGCTTCACCACGATGCTTGCAAATACTCACTCTGTGCCATCTTTACTCTGTGTACACTACATAGAAAACTGCTCGAAGCTATTCTTTATTCGAAAATAAGAGAAAATATAAAAAGCACGCTTGCCCGCTTGCATAAATTGCTGCAAACAGTATGAATATGATCCATGAAATGAAAGAGATACCTGCGTTATTAACTGCATCGTGGCCCGTCTACACAGCCGACTAGTCAGTCGATAACGCGGTCGTCATACATCCAACAGTCCAAATGGCGTGGATACGCTTCAAAATCTGCCAGTGAATCTATACTAATTTTATAAAGCTGAAGAGTTTGTTAGTTTGATTAAACGCGCTAATCTCAGGAATTACTGGTCCGATTTGAAAAATTCTTTCAGTATTATATAGCCCATTCATCGAGGAAGGCTATAGGATATATATTATCCCCATATTCCTACGGGAACGGGAACCACGCGGGTGAAACCGCGCGGCGTCAGCTAGTGTGAAAAATAAAGCTGTTATTACGTTTGTCCACATAGTAGATACCTATGTCCTTGTATAATATTTTCGGTGTATGAATCAATATGTTTAAATTTTATATATACTCGTATATACCTAATATAATTGAAAATAATATTAAAATTAATTACTTTTATTAAAGATGACATACAAAACATAGACTTGAATAGAGAACCTCCTCCTACTTTTTTTGAAGTCGGTTAAAAACTATTTAGTTACTTACGTTTTGGATCGAGGTACAAATCTGTTATTATCAGACAATGATTAAATATTATACATCTCTTTTTTCGTATTGAATCACTAGCAAACACCACGCGGTTTCACCCGCTTGGTTCCCGTTCCCGTAGGAATACGGGGATAATATATAGCCTATAGCCTTCCTCGATAAATGGGCTATCTAACGCTGAAAGAATTCTTCAAATCTGACCAGTAGTTCCTGAGATTAGCGCGTTCAATCAAACAAGCTCTTCAGCTTTATAATATAAGTATAGATTATAATAAACAGAGAAAAAATCCTGAATGTTGTGACAAAAAGTAATTTAATTTAATCGTGGCTCGCACCAACTTTGCACTAAACCCAAAGTCACAAAGTTTTCCCACTTAATCTACGTAGGAGGTAAAATTTGCGTCCTTTACGTACAATTGAGTCACTAGGGAATAATGCCTACTTAGTACTAAGTCAAAGGTCCGCCTAGAGGAGGAAAGGAAAATATATTCGGTAATAAAAGTTACTTTTTAACAAAATTAACTCATTTTAGCGAAAATAAAACTTTTTTATTTCAAAGAAAATTAAGTTGAAACAATTTTTCGCGTGGAAAAAAAGCTCACTTTGCTAATATGTGCCTACGTATCTATAATATTATAAAGCTGAAGAGTTTGTTTGTTTGATCGCGCTAATCTCAGGAACTACTGGTCCGATTTGGAAAATTCTTTCAGTGTTAGATGGCCCATTTATCGTGGAAGGCTATAGGCTATATATTATCCCCGTGTTCCTACGGGAATAAGAATCACGCGGGTGAAACCGCGCCGCGTCAGCAAGTTGTGTATAAATGTTACCTGCAATCTGTATAATTCAGGTATTCTATACAATGCCTAAGCAAAACAGATTACCAGGATGATCTGATAATGTATGAAATACTAGCCGACGCACCACGGTTTCACCCGCGTGATTCCCATTCCCGTAGGAACACGGGGATAATATATAGCCTATAGCCTTCCTTCCAGTTTGTGTTCCCGTGAAAATACGGGGATAAAATGTAGCCTATGGCACTCGCAAATAACGTGACTTTTTAGTGGTTAAAGAATTTTCAAAATCGATTCAGTAGATTCAGAGATTATCCTCATTTTTTAGAGATTATTATCAATACCATAAACTTTACCTCTTTTTTTTATGAAATATTTAAAAAAAAAATTACGGCTCTGGGTTCTAGCTTGGTTCACATCAGTAAAGGTTAAATTGGTAACATTCCACCAATTAACATAGCAAATATTTTTCAAGACTCAAGTTTTTAAATGTGGCTACCCCAGAAGACTCGTTCCATTGCCCCTTCGTTCAGCTTCACCTTCTTGCTTGAATTTTTTGACATGACAATAGCTCACAGTACGCGATTTAATGTTTAGTGTCCGACCGAAAATTCGGTTTAGATTTCGGGCGAGTTCGGCCAAAAATCAAGTTTCGGCGGCAGTTTTGGTTTCGGTCAAAAAGGCCGAAACTTTTGCCGAAACTAAAACTGATTTCGGAAGTAGTACTGCACGCTCGCCTAACTTTGGCGAATGATGGGTATGGGGCAAAAGAATGTGTAAAATACACTAAACTTCAGTATTTTAAGGAATTTTGTACTTGACCACCGAAACCGAATATTCGGCCGAAACTGAAGCCACGGCCGAATATTCGGTTTCGGTTTTGGTTTAAGCCAGAAAACCAGTATCGGTCAGACCCTAATTTCTACGCTCTAGCATCCACCGCATGATGTCACAAAGCTATTGATAAACACATATCACACCCGTCTATTATGTAATCTGGTGAATGAGTTCCAATTGGAATAGCTCAGCTTATTATTTGGCTGGCCATTGACTTGCATTGTGTAGGCTACACGATTCAGTGGAGCCAGGGAGTGGCATCAATAACAGTGGAATTCACAGACCATGCGGGGGCACCCCCAGGGGATCGTTCACCCGCTGAGTGTCGAATTCCCAAACTGTAACAGAGATCCACTGTAAGAGTGTATCAATTAAGTTAAAAAAAAATTATTTCAAGGAAATAACGTACGTTATTTTTCCAAATTACGTTACTTATTGATAATACTATAACAATGATCTAACATTAATCGCAAAAACGAAAAATCTATGAAAAACGAAACTGATGTTTTGAATCACCTAGCTCTACCACCGAGTGGTCCAGTCGCAGTCTGTGCGTGGACACTTCGCGAGCGAGGCGATCCGGTGATGGTACGGAGTTGATGTAGTGAGCGCATGCCCATACGAAGAATACTAACCACTTGAGGCGAGGCGGTGCGGCTTGCGTCCCGGGTGGCTCTAATGAGCTACGACCTTTATTGTATTGAAATCTGTTGCTAGTACAGTACACATATGTATTTTGTGGTAGTACTTAGTAACGTACCATATCACGTAGTATATCATAACTTACTAAGACATACTCGTACCATGAAAGGTTCAAGAAAGTGCGTGTTGCTTTTCGGACTATCACTTTTCTGTATCACTTTCATTGATGTGAATACTCTAATTAACCTCTTAATTATCGTCAATTCCGTATTCATAGATATGCAAATAGCGTGCAACTCATTCATTTGTTACGCTCGGCGTAATTTCCGCCGTCAATATTGAGTTGACGTAACGATTAATGGTAAATCGTTATAATAATAAGCCGCGTGTAAACAGGTACTGTACGATCGATGTAAATTGTTAAAAAAATTAAAATTCCGGTACGATGCGGTGTAGAAACCGAAAGGGGTTTGGATTTTCATCCTCCTCCTAACAAGTTAGCCCGCTTCCATCTTAGATTGCATCATCACTTACCATCAAGTGTGATTGTAGTCAAGGGCTAACTTGTAAAGATTAAAATAAATAAATAAAATAATAAAATACCCGACTGCTTTACCTGCTCGCACAGAGTCATCCGCCTACAAGATACGCGCAAAAAACATAACCCTTTTTGCAGTCAGGTAAAAAACCGGCCAAGTTCGTGTCGGACCACGCAGTGTAGGGTTCTGTAATTTTAGGTGTTAGTCACTAGTCGATGTACGGTTTAGGTGTTAGTCAAGTCGATGTACGGTTTAGGTGTTAGTCACTAGTCGATGTACGGTTTAGGTGTTAGTCACTAGTCGATGTACGGTTTAGGTGTTAGTCACTAGTCGATGTACGGTTTAGGTGTTAGTCACTAGTCGATGTACGGTTTAGGTGTTAGTCACTAGTCGATGTACGGTTTCGGTGTTAGTCACTAGTCGATGTACGGTTTAGGTGTTAGTCACTAGTCGATGTACGGTTTAGGTGTTAGTCACTAGTCGATGTACGGTTTAGGCGTTAGTCACTAGTCGATGTACGGTTTAGGTGTTAGTCACTAGTCGATGTACGGTTTAGGTGTTAGTCACTAGTCGATGTACGGTTTAGGTGTTAGTCACTAGTCGATGTACGGTTTAGGTGTTAGTCACCTAATCGTAATGTTTTTCTAAGCGTATGACCTCATACTTTAAGATATTTGGCACAATCAAACTTCCTGTAAGAAAATGGCGGACAGCAATATGTCGTAACTTGCATCGTACTTGTATGCGTCACAATTGTAACGGTACACCTCAAGTGGGCATCAACTATTGTTCTCCAAATAAAGCTTGGTAGTGAAAAATAGGTAGACTTGTTCGTTAAATCCTTAGATATTATATCTATTCTTTGGTATGCTCCTTACGGCTTCAGTGGCGCAGTGGCATGCGATTTTGCATGTATGTGGTCATGACGTAGGTTTACAAGACGAAGGTCCTGAGTTCGATCCCCGTATGGGCTAAGTGAGGCTTTCTCAATTGGTCCAAGTCTGGTGGGAGTTACCACCCTACCGGCAAAGACGTACTGCCAAGCGATTTAGCGTTCCGGTACGATGTCGTGTAGTAACCGAAAACGGATACTGATGGAGTATGAAAATCATCCTCCTCCTAACAAGTTAGCCCACGTCCATCTTAGATTGCATCATTACTTAGCATCAAGTGAGATTGTAATCAAAGGTTAAAGAATAAAAAAGGTGTTATTTTTAATCAATTTATTTTCGTAGCTGTAATAATCTGTTTACTTAGAGGGTGTAGTGTAATAATTTTTTTTTAATTAAAATTATCTTTTTTTTTTTCATAATTATCAGCCCATTTGAATGGTACTACAGGTCCTCCCTTCTTATTAAACCTAACGACATTTTATACTATAGACACAGAAAACATAAAGCTTGTAAGGTTCCTTGTCCTTACTGTAATAGCAGTAAGTCACTGTCTCACCACTACATTGGCCAGCAGCGCATGTCCGCCTCCTCTCGATGCCAGAGATAAACTGGCTATGGACTGGCTGCTTTGTCCCACTACCTGTGTATATATACCCAAACACTACATCTAGACATGTTACGTGCCGCCAATTCACCGCAAAAAGTGATCAGAATTTAGCGACTCCACTCCAATTATATGCTCGTAGCGTTTTTACACTTCCTGAACACACAACTCGACACTATATACAATATTTAAGTATTTGTTAAATTAACTAAGGTTGTTTACTATGCGACGCATTGAAATAAGGACAGTCCTATTTGTTCATCTCAGTTTTGACGCGCTAGTGACATATCTCTATTATAAAATCTTTGATTATACCTAATTGAAACTTTAGCTTTTGATGAACGTAATTCCGAATTCATCTTAATACTGTATCTTCCATCTGCCGGTTACATCATCTTGAGGTTACGAGGACAATTTGTTGTAACCTCCACAAATTAGGATTGACTCAAAGTGCTCTTGTATTACGAGTAATAAGTGTGCTTCATTCATAATAGAATCGTCCGTTTTAAAATTTTAATATAATGTTTGTATAATAATTTTAATTTTTAATAATTTTAATTTATCAATTGTAAATTTTTGACGGCCTCCGTGGCGCAGTGGTATGCGCGGTGGATTTACAAAACGGAGGTCCTGGGTTCGATCCCCGGCTGGGCAGATTGAGATTATTTTAATTGGTCCAGGTCTGGCTGGTGGGAGGCTTCGGCCGTGGCTAGTTACCACCCTATCGGCAAATACGTACCGCCAAGCGATTTAGCGTTCCGGTACTATGTCGTGTAGAAACCGAAAGGAGTGTGGATATTCATCCTTCTCATAACAAATTAGCCCGCTTTTTTTCATTAGACTGCATCATCACTTACCATCAGGTGAGATTGTAGTCAAGGGCTAACTTGTCAAGAATAAATAAAAAAAAAATTATAATATTGTATGATTTTTTTTAAAGAGCAACTGTTGAGTTTCTGGCCGGTTTCTTCTCAGCAGAACCAGTCTTCCGAATCGGCGCTCGGTGGTAGAATCTTTATAAATAGTCAACTGAGGTATCCAAAAGTGCTTTGTAAACTGAGGCTACTTGAAATAAATGAATTTTAAATTTTTTTAATAATACGTGACTATCTATA
This sequence comes from Bicyclus anynana, assembly GCF_947172395.1. NCBI lineage: Eukaryota > Metazoa > Arthropoda > Insecta > Lepidoptera > Nymphalidae > Bicyclus > Bicyclus anynana. The sequence goes on along the minus strand of NC_069098.1, from coordinate 5,145,842 downwards.
AATAAACACGCTATCATACAAACATTTAATTTTGTAACGTCTAATCATCTGCTGGGTAAAATTTCCCATAACTTCGAGGTTGACGAGACCACTCATAAAAATCGAACTGCATAACTCACAGATATAAGAAGTAACTAGATTTATAAAGTGCCAATTCTTTGTATTGAAACCAGCGTACCCGGGGGCGTGGCCTTACAAACACATTTATAGTGTAATAATACTTATCACACTGATAAACTCTTCACTTAATTGGCTGTTTAATATTTAGTGAAAAAAGAAATAAATTACCCTTATTTTAGAGTTGAAAATTATTTATTACTGTTGTCTCAGAACAAATGAAAATTCTTGAATGAAAATTCATGAATGAAATCTGTAGTACCGCTACTCGTCACTAGTTGTCTCTATATATAAGCTTTATTACCTTATAAATAAGATTCAATATGATCCTAACTTTGGTTTATTAACGTTGTCTAGGGATGTGAAATAACGATAGTCTTAAACATCGACAGTCTCGTTACTCGCAGTAAATAAAACGAACGTCTGTTGTTTAAAAAAAATTTGAATTTTATAAAACTAAGAAAAACAACATAGGTCAATCAAAAATTTTAAATATATGAAGAAACACACACAAGATAGTAAAAAACAAGCATTTTTTTTAATGTACCACTCTGAAAAAACATTAATTCAAAACTGAAACTTTGCACGATTCGAGTTTACACAACAAAGAAGGTCAAACACAAGTCCATGACTTGTGTACTTGAAAAATCAAGTACTTTCCACAAAACCTTAACAAATAGGGGATAACCCGATTTCACCCTTTCTATTTTTATATTCGCAACATGAGGAATCTATCACCTTCTTCGTACTATTTGCTTAAATTGTGCTAAGTTTCATTTGATTTTATTAAGTAGTTTCGGAGTGATACATTTGGATGTTAAACAATGTTTCACAATGTTAAACAATGTTAAACAATGTTTCACAAATTTCTCAGGACAATTTGACTAACAAATGAAAGTGATATAAAAACAAATAATAAAAAATAAAACACGAGTTAGTACAATATCGTCATATCTTTTACATGACTATCCTTTTCCAACGATATTTATTTCCAGAAGAAGATTTTTTATATTTTTTTCAGTATGTACTGTACAATATTTGCCAATACAAAATAGACCAAACTGCAAGTATTGTTATGCCTATCTGACAACTTTAGATATCATCAGAAAAACACCACAATGTCACATTATTGCAATGTCGAAATTTGTTTGTTTAAGTTTTGAGAAACACGTGACCAGCTGCTTTAAGTATTTCGTAAACATAAATCCTAAATATTTCAACGAAAAGATTCACTCTTTTCTGCATAGAAGTAAAAATAGTTCCTAAATATATAAAAAACACGATAGTATATATTTTTTTAATTCGTCGGTTTTTGCAGAAAATATCTCAATTATTTCCTATTTAACTATAATGACTTTCATGTTACCAGTAGATTATTTTCCAACCCGTTAGTAGTCAATAGGTCAATTACAAATACTCAGACTTGACGTTCACTTTAAGTACGTCATTTTATTTGTATCCTAAAAGACACGAATACGACTTTTACAAAAAAAAATCTTTTTGTTTGGCACTGCCGTGACTACTAAATATCTTCTGTTTCCACTTTACATTAACGTGTCTGACTGCGTAAAATGTTTGGAACAAATTACAATGCGGTTTTGCATAAAACAAATTTTGCTTCCTAGTCGCCTCGATTAATTTTTTTTCCTCTCCAGATTCCTAAAATAATTTTTCAAAAATTTCATCATTATCGTGTCATCATAATATAATAGTAGTAGATATAAAATATCGATATATTATTATCGACATCCCTAATTGAATAGCCAAATGACATATGGCAGCTGCTTAAATTCAAAACCAACATAAATCAAAATTACACTTTTTTCAGGAGAACTAAAACAAGAAAAATAAAAACTATTTTTTGGTCTATTTTTTCTCTTATTTTATATAAAGCATAATATAATATATACATTGGAATCATATTTTTAAAATGTTTTGCAGTTTTCTGATAAACTGAATGCTAGAGGAGATATTAAAAGCATGAAATATGCTGCTTTTCAATTGAAACCTTTGGCTTTGAAATCAATAAAATAATCGTATATTTGTTGATTTCAGACAATAAAATAATCGTATTAATCTTGTTTCACTGTCTCAAATCAATAAACATTCCCCTTCGTCGCTTGTGTTTTTTTATTTATTTATTTTATACTGCGGTAGTGTACACGTACACGTAATTTAATTTTTACTGATTCGACGCTTACATTTCTGTCTTTTTTTTATTAATTCACAGCTCTGTCATAACAGTGGAAACGTGGTGGTATTTAGGAGGAAAACGGCCACGAGGTAGATCACCAATCCGATGGTCGGTAGAAACAGGTGCCCACACCTTTTATAGTGCCATCTAGATGGCCTGTATCCGTACTCGATGGAGGAGCATTGTTTATCGAAAGATGACTCACCAAGGTAGTACCGATTGTCAGTCATGAGGGACTGACTAAAGAGAGAAATTTATTGAAAAATATTAAAGAACCTAAAGGCAAAACGAACACTCTGTCTCTTACGTTTATTTTGACCTTAGAATTGTTTGAAAGAAAATGTTCGTTTAGGTACATTTTATATGCCTAACAACCAGTTTTTAAATAATATAAATTGTATATAATTAAAAAGTAACACCGATTATTTTGTGATTAATGTTTGACTGACAACACGCAGCTCAGAATATAGCAGTTTAGATTATATTTCGCACGTTAACAATAAAAATTCAAAATTCAAATGGTTACAATTTCTTGTTGTAATTTTTATGCAAAATCAATGGGTGTTTTCGTTAAATATAAAATAACAAGGATTATTAATATTGATATATAATTCATTTAATTAGGAATAGAAGAATTATTGCAATAAAATCATTTTTGTATATTTTTGATTTATGATAGTTTTGTTGTTGTTGTTGACGTAGCAAATGTATGCCCACTAGTGTAAACAGAATCTTCGAGAAAATCGAACTTGTATTAAAATAAAGTAAACTTTAGTACTATTCCTGTAAAGTTCATTTTAGTTTGTGACTTTGAGTAAAATTATTTTTTCATATTTTAATGAAAATATAATAAAATACGTCTTAACGATGGTACGAAACACCATAATTTGATAAATGATTGTGGCGGCTATCATTTTTGTATTCCAAAACGACACAATACAGCATTTTTCTAATCGTTTTTAATTATTTTAAATTACCAAATTTGACAACCGCAGGACATAACGTGTCAGTCAACGAAACAAGACTGCTAGTACATGCGCAGATAGGCTTGCGAAGCTCCGCACACCCGGGTGTAAGCGGGCCACGCCCCTATGCTACTTCTATTGCTAAAAGCGTTAGCTTTTAGCGATCTCTGTTCTGTGGCATAACTAATATTTTAGTAACTAAAAAAAAGGTTTTATGTTTTCATACAAAGTATTTCAAATATTCATGTTCCTTGAATAAATTTTTGTTAAAGATTAAGACCTTAGAATTATGGGAAATAGTCCCGAGCATCCTGTATAAGCCTTTGGTAAAATTTTTGTCTGTCTGTTTGTTTTTTCAAAAGCTTGGAACTAAGTTGTCTGGGTTTGATGATTTCTCATATTATGTCTAACGGGTCTTCTATTATATGATTAGTGTAAAACGTAGAGATCGATGAGCTAAAATTTGTGCTAAAACCTTAATACAACTTATTTTGTATTGTTACAGATATTCAAAATGGCGGATGCAGACATTTTCAATTTCACTGAGCAGAATGGAAACGTACAACAAAGTGAACTATCTAAGTAAGTATTTAATATTCCCCAGGAAAAAGAATCATTATTTTAGCCCATATCGACCGATAAACGAAGTTTCCATGGAAACCAACGATGTCACATAGCTGTAAATTTACAGAATGCGGGGGCTGATGATCATAGTCCAGTAATAATTTAGTTATGAGTTGAAAATCATCGAAAAATACCATAATTTATTTTGCCCCACTGATTAAAAAATAAGTGAGGCTCAAGTTTGATAAAAAGTTTTTTTTTTATTAAGTATAATATGTAAAGAAATATTTTGATTCTCACTTAAGATAGAACAGTTCCATAACATCGATTTATAAAATAAAACCTCATCATTATCATCACCCTGTATTTACAAGACCCAGGCCTAGTATATTGTTTGAAGAATGAAGCCTAATGCGCTGCAACTATGGCCTATAAAATATAGAATAGAATAGAATAGAATAGAAATCATTTATTTGTTAACACAACACATAACTACATAATAACTTAAAACTAATACATTTACATCGTAATAATAACTTAAAAGTAATACATATATATATAGAAAATATGTTGTGCCAAAAAAATGGACCTGACTCAGCTAAAATTTGTTGTGAGTACATCAGTAGGTACCCACAACGCTGGTATTCTGTCAGACCCTGAGGAGGGAAGAACAGAACACAAAATAATTATATAACTAATAAAATAAAACAAAATACAGTTTAAAAATACAGTAGCGTAATCTCAGAAGAACAAAAAAAAATTTAATCTCAATAGCTAGCAAACACAAAAGAAAAGAAAAATTTAAAAAAAAAGGAAAAAAATATATAGAATTTATTGTTTATTATTAATTAATAATTAATAATTGCCACAGTTTGCTTTTTGGCAATCTAACAAATACAATCGAAAAATTTTCTTAAAAGTAAATTTAGATTTTACCTCCCGAATAGGTGGGGGGATGTTGTTCCAACATTTTGTGGCAAGATATTTAAAACTGCCACGAAATGCTGCAGACCTGTGCTGTGGCATTATTAAAGGTGGTACTTTAGACCTCTTACCATAGCTAGGTTCCCGCCAAGCTAGCTTACTGTATAAATATGGAGGTTCTTTAGTTTTGACAACACCAAACAAAAGAGTGCCTACTAATAGCTGATACCTATGTTTCATATTTAATATTTTATTATCAATTAAAAATGGGGTGATGTGTGATCTGGGCGGGACGGTGAAACAAAAACGAGCACAAGCGTTTTGAACTCGCTGAATCAATCGCCACGACTTTTGTAGAAGACATGGGCCATATATCTTCTTCGAAAATCCATTTAATTTTACATCGCTGTGAAGTTAAATACCCGAAAGATCAACAAATTAAGATGCCCTTACCCCATACCAACATCACGTAAATGCAAGTGTATTTGAAACCTTTCACACTTAAAAACGATTAAAACTAATAACCACTTCTCTTACAGCCCCATTACCACAAAATGGCACTCATATTTCATCAATGACTTTTAAAATTGTTATTAAAATTCAATGTACCTTCATACCTATTCAATTTAATTCTCTTGAAGTAATTCCACAATGGCTGTGACACTTCAAAACTTGGTTATTTTCATGTAACATTTAGGCTAAGAGCCTATGGATCGAATTTTCTTGTAAAACAGGAATGGATTTTAAGAAAATCTTTGGAATTAATATTATTTTCTTTTTTTTATCGAACAATAAAGCAACGTTTAACCACTAAGCTGTATGTAAATATTTTTTCTTTACCCGGAACTTGTTTGTAAAATATTATAATAATTATTATCAATGGAGTAAATAGACGGGAAAGTGTAACAAGCTTTTACGTTCCCATTTACTTTGGTTCATCATCATTATCAGTCAATTTTAAAAGGTCACCAACAAACTAATTCACAATCTTTAACGTATGGTAGTTGACATATACAAATTGACATTCTATGTAACAAATGTCATCCGGTGCTTCCTGATGGATATTATACAGTAGGTAGATAACATTTCTCAATTGATTTGATGTTTATTTTATTAGGTTGAGAGTAAAGACCAAAATAGTGAATATAAGCCAGCTGCGCTGCGCCAGGCCTCCCTCCTTATAATACAAAAATGTAACTACTCCATAGAAGAGTACTTTGCTGATACTTCAAAAATAATTGTAATTATATTTCTTTTAAACTTAATGTTATTTAATTTTAACTTATATAATTTAATTTTATTAATTAAACATTTGTTTACCTATTAATGGTAAAACATTGTTAAATGTTACCTAATACATAAGAACAAATAAATTTAATGTTTCTTGCAAATAAATGATCCTGATTTAAATTCTTATAGGATAGGAGATATAGAATTATGTTCTATACCCACCAGGCCGCTTCAATGCGGGATGGCGGGTTAGGGTGATAATGTTTTGACTATGTAACAATCACTATCGGGACCGACCAAAAGTACTTACATTTTTAAATGTTAAAATCTACCAAAAAAAATTATAAAAAAACCCGACCCAGGAGACGAACCTAGGACATCATGATGCGAAGCCACATAATAACCACTAGACCAGAGGAGTTATATTCGTATTATAAAGTCTACATATTGTAACTATACACTCGGAACAGTTTGTCCGCCAGCTCTCGTACCACTATAAAACTCACGATACAAAAGGCATCCGGCCATAGCCTTTGTACAATTCTAGAGGCCCCTATTAATTAAATTCGCTACGTTTAATTTTACAACAGAAAACGTAAACAATTATTTTCTTATTAATATCACTTTGTTCTTTTAGAACAACGAACTTTTTACTCAAGAAATTAGTTATTAAATATAATTTATATTAAAAGGGAGGCGAGGTTACTAGCCTTAGTAAACATTTCGTTAAAAGTAGATTAATAATATGCTTAAAAATTCCGTAATTAATACTAACTATTTAAAGATAGTTAATTATCTCCTTTACCAAATGTAAGTAAAAAAAGAGTTCTTTTAACACAGTAAAAATGAAAATCGACTTAGATAAATTGGTGTAAATACTACTAATACTATAAACGTGAAAGTTTGTGTGGATGTTTGTTACTCTTTAACGCCGCAACTATAACCTAAACTGATTTGGTTAAAATTTGGAATAGAAATAGATTTTACTCTGGATTAACACATAGGCTTTTCATCCCGGAAAAATTCATAGATCCCGAGGGATTTGAGAAAACTAAATTTAACGTGGACGAAGTCGCGGGCTTCCGCTATTAAATAAATGAAAGAAAGTAAATCAATTTAAATAACAAAAACCCGTTAGTTCAAGTTCAAGTAGTTTTCTGTGAACTTTATATTGATTAAACATCCAATTTTTTCCTTTTAAAAAGAATTCGTACACACATATATGGCGAAATTAAAAATAATAATATATCTATTTACTAGCGGACGCCCGTGACTTCGTCTGCGTGGAATTCAGTTTTTCACGAATCTCACGGGAACCATGGATTTTTCCAGGATAAAAAGTAGCCTATGTGTTAATCCAGAGTGAAATCTATTTCCATTCCATATTTCAGCCAAATCGCTTCAGTAGGCGCAGAGCAAAAGAGGAACAAACATACACACTTACACTCTTTCACACAAACTTTCGCCTTTATAATATTAGTGTGATTTTTTTTTTTTATTCTTTACAAGTTAGCCCTTGACTACAATCTCACCTGATGGTAAGTGATGATGCAGTCTAAGATGGGAGCGGGCTAACTTGTTAGGAAGAGGATGAAAATCCACACCCCTTTCGGTTTCTACACGGCATCGTACCGGAACGCTAAATCGCTTGGCGGTACGCCTTTGCCGGTAGGGTGGTAAGCCACGGCCGAAGCCTCCCACCAACCAGACCTGGACAAATTAAGAAAATCTCAATCTGCCCAGCCGGGGATCGAACCCAGGACCTCCGTCTTGTAAATCCACCGCGCATACCACTGCGCCACGGAGGCCGACAAATTTTGCTTACAGAAAATCCTTATTTGCTCGTTTACAACTTTAATAGGAGTCTAGTGATAATTAACTTAATTCTATTAACTTAATTATTTTTTAAGTGTTCCTAGTGTTAGTGTTACAATACCCTTAAAACATAACCCTCCTTCATTTTCATTTGAGGTCCTCGTTTGTCTTTCATCGTTTTTGTAAATCGGTTAAAAATAGCACCGACTACCTTTTGTAACAATATAGCCGTGATAGCCCAGTGGATATGACCTCTGCCTCTGATTCCGGAGAGTGTGGGTTCGAATCCGGTCGGGACATGCACTTCCAACTTTTCAGTTGTGTGCATTTTAAGAAATTAAATATCACGTGTCTCAATCGGTGAAGGAAAACATCGTGAGGAAACCTGCATACCAGAGAATTATCTTAATTCTCTGCGTGTGTGAAGTCTGCCAATCCGCATTGGGCCAGCGTGGTGGACTATTGGCCTAACCCCTCTCATTCTGAGAGGAGACTCGAGCTCAGCAGTGAGCCGAATATGGGTTGATGACGACGACCTTTTGTAAGGTTCATAAGGCGTATTTTATTGAGAAGGCTTCTCGCCATTGATGTATAAAAATAAACATTAAAAGCTTATAATAACAAAATATTCGTAAAGACCGTATTATTTGAATTGAATGAGTATTAAATTACTTGTATTGAGGCTTTAGAATAATATACCAGATGCCTATAAATATCCCGCGAAATAAAAAGGTTTCCTGCTTTGCGCTTTCATTTAAAAATTTCCTTTTGTGACCACAAAACAATCTGAGAGCTATTATGAATCGTTTATTTGAATGGTCAGTAATTTTTATATGCATATTTTTATCGAACTAAAGTAAAACTTCTTTAGTTCTCCTTCTCAACCTCCGTTCGCTTCGCTCAATCACAGTTTTTGTAACGCATTCGTCAGCTTACTCCCCAAGTCAAGCATATTCAAAAATAAGCTTTTATTACGTAATGGGTAGCAACGACAGTGATTGTACCATCATTTTGTGGTAGAGGAAACATCTCGAGCAGTTCCCAGGACTTGTGACCTTGGGAGTAGGTTTAAAGGAACTCGTAACACTTATTTATACCAACAAGCAGTGTATTCTGGTCTGAAGGACATAGTTGCCGAGGTACAGGCTCAAGAATCTTGAAACCTACTCCTCAGGTTGATGGAAATAAGGCAGCACTGGACGAGTTCTTTGCGAAATGTTGCTGTGTATATATATTATCATCATCATTAACAACCCATTTTCGGCTGACTGTTGAGCACGGGTCTCCTCTCAGAATGAGAGGGGTTAGGCTAGTAGTCCACCAGTGCGGATTGGCAGACTCCACACACGTAGAGAATAAGAAAATTCTCAGGTATGCAAGTTTCTTCACGATGTTTTTCCTTGAGCGTTTGAGAATTTAATTAATTTCTTAAGGTTGGAGATGCTTGTCCCTGACCGGATTCGAACTTACGCCCTCCAAATCGAAGACAGAGGTCATATCCATAGTGCTATCACGGCTCTCTCACAGGGGTTCTGTTTATAATTGATGATATTCCACTTACCATCAATGATAGTGATTTAGCCTGCTTGTCTGGCTGGTGGGAAGCTTCGGCCGCGGCTAGTTATCGGAAAAGACGTACCGCCAAGCGATTTAGCGTTCCGGTACGATGTCGTGTAGAAACCGAAAGGGGTGTGGATTTTCATGCTCCTCCTAACAAGTTAGCCCGCTACCATCTTAGATTGCATCATTACTTACCATCAGGTGAGATTGTCGTCAAGGACTAACTTATAATAAAAGAATAATAAAAAAAATCAACGCGAATCAACAATATATAGATATAATACATTTAGTTTTAGAATTTTTAGTAAAGTTATAAAATCTCAGTAATTCCTACAGACTGCATACAAAATGTGATACGTACCTATTTCCAGACCTTGGTTTTAATGAATATAAAATGTTATTCATATTCAAATGGAATTTTGAATACGAAATCTTGTTATAAAACTGTCTTATTTCACTTGAAAAGTACACATTTGTACTATAAAATCTTTCTCTTAATACAGAGACTGCATTTCTCTAGCTTTATCACAGTTTTCATTTAAACATCTAATTTCCTTTCTATCTACAAGTCTAGGCTACGGTTTAGCCAAAGTGGAATTATAATTCTTGTAGCTTTTAGGCACCGAGGATTCACCCGCGTAGTTCTCGTTCTCGTGGTAATATGGCGATAAAATATTAAATATAGCCTATGCTACTCGTTGAAGATATAGTTTTCTATGGATAAAAGTGAAAATCGGTTCAGTAGATTCCCCTTACAACACCATATACTTAATCTTTTTGTGTGGCTCCTATATGGTCACGATAACGACCGAAACCAAGTGTTTTTTTCTTAAACTTCAAATAATTAGGAATAGAATAGAGCATGGTTTCATCATCATCATCATTATCAACCCATAGCTCACTGCTGAACTCGAGTCTCCTCTCAGAATGAGAAGGGCTAGGCCAATAGTCCACCACGCTAGCCCAAAGCGGATTGGCAGACTTCACACACGCAGAGAATTAAGAAAATTCTCTGGTGTGCAGGTTTCCACACGATGTTTTTCCTGCACCGTTAGAGAAACGTAATATTTAATTTCTTAAAATGCACACAACTGAACAGTTGGAGGTGCAAGGATCGGATTTAAAACCCACACACACCCTCCGGAATCGGCGGCAGAGGTCATATCCACTGGGCTGTCAGGGCTCACACAAATAAACGCGAGACGTGGACTGTTCTTTTATATTATTAATTATTATTATTTGACATAAGTACTCGTACCTGCACAGATTGTAATTTTTAACTTTTTATTTAATTTTTATATTTTTTGTCAATAATATTGTATTTGTAATTTAAATTGTTGTATGCCAGAAATGGCTGAATACATTACATTGTATGTGTTCTCAGCAAAATAAATGTATTGAATTGAATGAATTGTTAGATTTTTCAAGCTATTGGTAACTTATGGTAATGTTTATTTTAGTAGATAGCACAAAGTTCACTAGGTCAGCTAATATAAACTAAACGTAACGTTCCCAGGTTCTCAACGACTCTGCTCACGTTCGCAGCGATCGTGACCGGTGTGATCATGGTCATAGGGCTGTTCGGCAACCTGCTCACGGTGGTCGCCCTTCTCAAGTGCCCCAAAGTGCGGAACGTGGCCGCTGCATTTATTATAAGGTTAGTATTTATATGTGCAAAGCAAATAAATCTTCGTACGCTCACAAATTCACGTTTTCAGTGAGATTAAATTTATTTAAGACAAGCAGGTGTCGCGCGGTTACACTTGCCTAGTACCCGTCAACGTAGAAATACGAGAATAAAATACCTATACGAGAATAATATGCCTATACCACTGGGGCTTATAGCTTTCCTACAGTGAAAGAATTTTCACTCAAAACTATCTGAAGTTGTTAGTCAGAGCTAATCTACGGAATGGCTAAACCAATTTTTGTGGGACTTTCACTGAAAGATAGAAGAGGCTATTAAGCAACATTATATAGGGTACTTTTTAATCATATCCTTGTCATTACCTTATACCATTTAAGTGGGATCAGCAAAATATGTCAATCTATTCCATTTGCTTCCATCATTCGTCAACTTATCATCTACTCCATTGAAATGAAATGAAATGAAACGCCAGTGTAAAACACATGTCCTCTTTCACACATTCCAACCATCTCTTCTTTGGCATTCCTCCTCCTCTATATATACTGCTTTTTATCCCGAAAAAGTCCATAGTTCTCGCGAGATTTGCAAAAAGCTCAATTTTACACGGACGAAGTCGCGGGCGTCCGCTAGTATAATAATATTATCTTTTCATAAATTCAACCTTTATAGTTTCTTCTCACTGAAAAGCAATATTCTGATAATAAGCTCATCATTCTGCGCCTTACAACGATATTATGAGAAGGTAAATTGTTTATTTATTATGGACTAGCGGACGCCCGGGACTTCGTCCGCGTGAAACCCTATTACTACCCTACCCCTATCCTACCCCTAACCTACCCCTACCCTACCCCTGCCCTATCCTTACCCTACCACTACCCTAACCCTACCCTAACCCTACCCTACCACGCGACGGCGACGGAAGCTTAAAAAATGGAGTATCTTCTCCCGTTTTCTCAACATTTCCCTTCACTGCTCTGCTCCTATTAATTGTAGCGTGATGAAAAGTATACTATAACCTGCCCAGGAGTATGAAAAATAATTGTACCAAGTTTTGTTAAAATCCGTTGAGTAGTTTTTGATTCTATAAAGAACATACAGACAGACAGACAGACAGACAAAAATTTATCTGATTGCATTTTTGGCATCAGTATCTACCACTAATCACCCCCTGATAGTTATTTTGGAAATATATTTCATGTACAGAATTGACCTCTCTACAGATTTATTATAAGTATAGATGAGTGATATTAGGGATGAGTGATGAGTGTTATAAACATAAGAGTAGACAAATATAATTAGAGAGCTCCGAACTGCTAAGCTATCGGGAGTTACACGTGTTATGGTGAGTCAACCATAAAAGATAGACATATATATGCTATTGTGTTTTTATAGATAATTTTAAGGAGAACATTTCCGTCATACATGATTTCTATGTGGCTTTAACCATTAAGGCTGTACACGCGACGGAAGCTTAAAAAATTGAGTAACTTCTCCCGTTTTCTCAACATTTCTCTTCACTGCTCTGCTCCTATTAATCGTAGCGTAATGAAAAGTATACTATAACCTGCCCAGGAGTATGTAGAATAATTGTACCAAGTTTCGTTAAAATCCGTCCAGTAGTTTTTGTTTCTATAAAGAACATACAGACAGACAGACAGACAGACAGACAGACAGACAGACAGACAGACAGACAGACAGACAGACAGACAGACAGACAAAAATTTTACTGATTGCATTTTTGGCATCAGTATCGATCACTAATCACCCCCTGATAGTTATTTTGGAAATATATTTCATGTACAGAATTGACCTCTCTACAGATTTATTATAAGTATAGATAATACATACTTTTGAGAAAGCAACTTATAAGAAAAAAAATCATCTATTCAATGGTGAAACATTTTTTATCTATCGTTCATTTACAAGTAAATAACTTTCGGGATTTATAGTACCTAACATTTTATGAAACAAGCATTATCTTATAAAAAATTAGCGAAGCCGGTCAAGCTTCGCTTTTATTTAAGAGTGTGCAATATGTAATTTGGTGGTTACAAATGGTTCTGGATCTCAGATTCTGGAAAAGTTAGGAGCCTGATATTTGGGTAAATGATATTCAAAGTGTTAGCTTCGTTATGACTATACAAAATACACAATTTGTAAATTGTATTGTAATTTTCTATTTCAGTCTATGCATAGCAGACTTTCTGTTCTGTGCTGTGGTGCTTCCGTTCGCCATATCGGGCTTCTGGACCCGCACGTGGTCACATGGCGGCGCGCTCTGCAAGATGGTGCCGTTCCTGCGATACGGGAACGTTGGCGTCTCTCTGTTGAGCATCGCCCTTATTACTTTGAATAGGTAAGACATCTCTTTTTCACCAATATTCAAAAGCTTCAATAGCTTCACTGAGCTATTGAGAAGAAGAAGAGAAAGAAAGAAGAAAAAGAAGAAGAGTCCGTCTTACCACTGTTAGCAGTAGTAGGCCTCTAGGCTCAGACCAATCCTTCGGACTTGTGTCGCACTCTAATTCAACAAAAAAAAATCTGTCGTTTTTCGAGGGAGACGATTTCACACATCGAAAATATTTAAAACCAATAAATATATCCTGTGTCCATAAACTACACACAGCTATAAATTTGAATACACATACGTTTAATTAAAAAAAAAAAGGTGCCAAGGTGGAGTCCTGTCTCCTCTCTTATTCTCCATTTTTATAAATGAAATCACCAAAGTAATATCCTCTCACTATCACCTCTATGCAGACGACTTGCAACTATATAGGCATGCTTCTGTCACGGATCTTGTTTCGGCAGTGGATATTGTTAATGTGGATTTGGAAAATGTGAAGAAATGGGCTGATGCACATGGCCTACTTGTAAATCCTGGAAAGTCACAGGCCATGATTGTAGGAGGTCGACAATTACGGAGTCGTATTGATTTTAAAAATTTATCTCCTATAGTATATGACAGCACACCAATACCCTTGTCAAATACAGCAAAAAATCTTGGGCTGAAAATTGACTGTAACTTATCGTGGTCTGGCCACATAAATGAGGTTAGTAGGCGGATCCATTTTTCGCTTCATTCCCTTAAGCGTTTGCAAAATTTTCTTCCTTTACGTACTAAAATCTTACTTGCCCAATCCCTTCTCCTTCCTATTCTTGACTACGCTGACGTTTGTTATTTAGATGCGACAGAGGAGCTACTCGACAAACTCGATCGACTTCAGAATTTGTGCATCCGATTTATATACGGATTGCGCAAATTCGACCGTATTTCTTATTTCCGTAATAAACTGAAGTGGCTCCCTATTCGTCATCGCCGGAATATTCATATACTCACGACGCTGTTCAAAATCTTAAATACCTCTTCTCCTTCCTACATGCGGGAGCTCTTCCGCGAATCCCCACGCCGTCTAAGACCGGTGCGTTCGTGTGTAAAATTAAAATCTCTATCTGTGCCTCCCTATAACACCGTTTTTTGTGCTAAATCTTTTTCAGTTATTGCAGCGCGTCTGTGGAACTCCAGATAGCATTTTCAAAAAAAACCCATCAGTTGATACCTTCAAACATCGACTTCATGAACATTATCTTTCTTTATTATCATAGATCGTTATATTATATGTATGTATGTATGTATATATGTATTTATTTAGTTATTATTTATATATAGTATTGATATGTTCTGTTATAATTTATATATTTATTTTAATTTATTTATTAGTGTTATTTTTAATGTATTTAATATTATTTACTTTTATTATTTATGTATAAAGTATAATATGTTTCCTCACTTTTTTTCTGTTGTACCTATCCATTTTTTTTTTGTTTAATATCTCTCCCACTGCCAAGGGTCACTGGCAGAGATCTCTTATAGAGATAAGTGTTTCCTTGTCCACTGTTTTTCTTTTTACTTTTGTGTGTTACTAATATTGGTACAAAATAAATTAAAAAAAAAAAAAAAAAAAAAATTAATGTCAATTTTATAGACGAAGTTCGTTACACGTTAGATCGTGATCTTACGAGTATACTTTTGACAAAAGGGTAACGTCTAGCGAGGCACGTTCTATGGTGATTGGTCTAAGCCTCCGTTAAGGGGGTGAACTCTTTTTATTTTTCTTCTTTCAGCACTTGGCCACTAAGGTTGGCTGTAGGTCCGTTAGGTGCTGGTCCCCATTGGAGTCACTCCAGCCAATCGAGCTCGCTTCTGAAACTTGAAAAGCAGGCCACCCAGGTCGCTGGGACCAGACTCATCAGCGATAGGTGGTGGTTTGATCATGTTCGGTCATGGGGTCGATCCCCGCTCGCTGGAATATTTGTCTATCCCACACCTACTCGTAACACAGCCTTTCGGACCAATTGGAAAGAATATTGGTCATATTTAAACGATATGACAATAAAAAATGTGCCTAATCACTTACCTATACTATTTTTGTAAAGACTTAAAGTATTGTAGGGGGTAATCTAATGATTTTGAAAATTCTTTTACCAATAAAGAGCCACGTTATTTGTTAGTTTCATAGGCTATATTTTATCCCCTATACTACGCGAAACTACGCAGGTGAAACCACAGGGCATCAGCCAGTATTATGTAAATTGATTGACTATACATTAACATTGTACTAGTAAACTAGAGACAAACTCTAAACTAATTATTATACAACCTTAGTATAAGTATGAGTAAATACGTGCGGTCAAGAGATAACGGTGCCTCATTGTCTACATTGTCACGGTCGAGAGTTTACTTCACCTAAAGGCTCAGACCAATCACAACAGGACGTGCCACGCTAGACGTTACCTCTCTGTCAAAAGTATATGATCACGATCTAACGTAACAAACTTCGTCTATAGAATCGATGTTACATTGTTTTAAAATTCCACATGTGTGTATTTACATTTTAAATTTATTGTTGTGTAAGGACACAGGATATATTTATTGGTGTTAAATATTTTCGACGTGTGAGTTTACCTCGTCCTCCTCAAAAAAAGACAGACAATTTTGTTGGTGAATTAGAGTGCGACACAAGTCCAAAGGTCTGTTGTCAAATTAGTCTGAGCCTAGATGCCTCATACTCGTCATACATGATTTCTAAAATCGTTTTAAAAACATTAGCTGTGTTTTGTTTTTATTGCTAGACTAGCCGACGCCCCGTGGTTTCATCCGCGTAGTTCCTGTTTCCGTGAGAATACGGGGATAAAGTATAGTCTATGACACTCACAAATAACGTGGCTTCCTAGTCGTAGAAGAACTTTCAAAATCGGTTCAGTAGATCCTAAGATTACCTTACCCCTACAGTACCTCTTCTGGTGCACTTACTACTGCTTTGATTTTCAAGTGAAAGGTTCTGGGTTCGGTAGCCAGTTCTACTAAATATAGGATTTATAGTTTTAGCTTAGATAGTCCGGTTAAGGCTAGTTAACATACTACGGGTAAAAAAAACGATGTTTGAATTTTTATGAAATTTCCAAAATTTGGTAGTTAGATACCCACTTGGGTTATGTTTTTATTTAAATTTAATACGTATATTTGTTATATGGATTTCAATTAGTTATGTTCATTAGAAGCGAAATGCAATAGCGTCCAATAAATTATCTATTAGAACATTTTGCCTTATTTTCGTAATCTGACTAAAATTGCAATTGTTAGCTGAAAATATTCCTTGTTAAGTGCTTCAATTTTAAGCTTCATCTTAATTAGCTAAGTATTTATTTATCTTAATTAATAAATAAATAGCTACCTACAAATACCAGTACATCTAATCCTGTCCAATAAAACTAAAAAGCAATGCATATTGAAATCGCGGTTAGATATCAATTTTAATTTTGATAAAGATAGCAAGAGACGAAAGGTTTATGAATACCAAAATGATACTATGAGGGTTCCATTTTTGTACTACATTACATGTACTACAGTACATTCGGAACCCTAAAAATAAACACAAAAAAATCGAATGGAAAACACATCTTATATTATAGATACAAAATAAAACGCCTTCTAAAATATTCACATATCTAGTTTCCAAAAGAATAGATAGAATGAACTGAATGAGAATATTGAATATGCACGAGCTATTTCGTAAATATTGCGAACGAAAATCGAATGGATATTTCGTTACAAACGCAATTTACAGACAAACAATATCTACATACAAATATTATGTATGTGAAAATTTTTCAACAAATTAGTCTACGGTATAAACAGATCTCTTCAATATTGAAAAATACTTTCGAAATATTTCAACAGAAAATACTATATCCAATATCAACATTTCGGTAATCCAATTCCACGTGTATTATAGTCACCTCATAATTCTTTTTTCCCTGTAAAATAGCCCTTATTTATATGGGAAAAAGATTGAAAATAGGATAAAACCTGTGGTAAAGCACGTGAAAAATTACCCAAAGCCAATTTCCAAAGCACAGGTGTTGAGAATATGATTTTATTGAAGCAGACGAACTCATGTATGAAATTTATTTGCATTTGTCTAAATCTTTCAACTTTTTTTCCCCTTGCCACCAACCAATTGATACTTCATTGTGGAATTTTAGCTTTATCCAATAACAAAGAAGCGTGGTTATTTTAAGTATTATTCAAGGTGTATTTTTTTCAATAATTATACCTATTAGTATTTATTTAAAATAAATTATAAATTATTTACTAATATAAAAAGGCATAACTTAGTTATATCTGCATATCGTCTCCAATGAGTAAAAAAATCTTTTGTAGGTTTAGGTGTACTCTTCTATAACAAGATCCCCAAGACTGTGATGGACCTGTTAACGATGTCGATTAAGCAATGTGTTAAAAACGTTTAATTAGTCGAGGTTACTACACCATTGATGAGTTCCTTAATGATAAAGATGCTTGGAGGCCGTTGGATCACACACATACCGCCAAGCGATTTAGCGTTCCGGTACGATGTCGTGTAGAAACCGAAAGGGGTGTGGATTTTCATCCTCCTCCTAACAAGTTAGCCCGCTTCCATCTTAGATTGCATCATCATGTGTATTGTAATCGAGAGCTAACTTGTAAAGAATTAAAAAAACTGCAGGCTGCCATAATCGTTCAAAACAAACATTATCACGTGAACCCACCTATCGTCATTTGAGTAGCATGGTGGAATTAAGCTCAATAATATCTCCTCTCGGAAGGAAGCCTAGGCTATAAAAGGAAGCAGATAACGATAGAAACCAAAATAAATTATTAAGTAACTTAGTGCTAAACACTATCCTTACCTACTTAACCCTGTATAAAATAACCATTTAAAGCCACAACACTCACAATGAACCCATAAATAGTAACAAGATTAAAGTAAAGTGTTGAACTATCAAAGCTAGGATCTAAGTCTAAGCGATGGATCAGGTGTTCTTACTTTCAACTTCTCAAATAATATAAATTCAAAGCTGTGTTGAGATAGTTTCAAAAATAATTATCCTTAGTGATTAATGTACAATAGTACTGTGCATTAATCATTGGTTGACATCCCTGTTTGAGATGTGGCAGTGGGCTGGCCATATCTGTCGTAGAACGGATGGCCGCTGGGTCAGACGCTTACCAGCAAGCGCAGTGTAGGACGCCCTTCAGATGGTCTGACGACATCAATGGCTCGTCCATACGGCGAACGGAGCGGTCGCTCCAGGCGCCAAATCCTAGAGGGCGCCAAAAGGGTAAAGAAAAATAAAAAAAAATTCTTTCTTTTCGATTGTCTATATTAGGTTAGGCTACGAACTTTTCAAATGTCCCTAGTATAATGATAGGAGCAAACAGGAGAGGCGCCATAATTGGATCTCGCTCCATTCTAAAATTTACTTCGTGCCAGCGCTGCTGATAGATCAAGAGGTGCTTCCTTTGATCCTCTATCGAATGATACTCGTATAAGTGCAAAATGCCAATTTTTGGACTTCCGCGGTGTTAGAACTTAAGCAACGATATCCCAAATTAAACTGCCTCGTAGGTTCAGTGTTTAGCATGTGGCTTCGAATTATAAGGTCCTAAGTTCGATGCCTGGTCAGGCTGTAATACTAAGCCTTTCTTTCTTCTATGAAATTTTCAAATAAAACCAGTGTCATCGGCAAAGAAGGTTCTTTGGGTATACATACGTGGGTTAGAAAGATCATTTAAGAAGATATGATTTTGGAGAGAAATTGGTTGTGATATACCCCTGTACTACGTAGCACATTGATCCGTCGGCCATTGAAAATAGTTCTATGAGGATGAACCAAATCCAGAACATTATATACGTTTATTTTGTAAAAAAAACGATATTATATGTTATATACTAATATTATCAAAAGGTAAAATTTGTGGTGTTGTAGGGAATCTCTGGATCTACTGAACCGATTTTGAAAATTCTTTTACCATTAGAAAGCTACGTTAGTTGTAAGTGTCACAGGCCTATGTTTATAAAAATGGAGGTAATTTTATTTTTTGATTTCCAGGTACATAATGATAGCCCACCACAGCTGGTACGCGAGGGTATACCGCAAGTACAACATAGCGCTCATGATCGTGTTCTCGTGGATGTTCTCGTACGGGATGCAGATACCGACGCTCATTGGAGTCTGGGGTACGTAGCTTGGCTAGTCTTAACTCGCTGACTCCTCAGCAACATCATATTCAGCGTCATCATCATCATAATCGTCCTCGTCATCATAATTGTCATCGTCATCATCATAAACATCATAATCGTCATCGTCATTGTCATCGTCATCATCATTATAATCCTCATCGTCATCATCATCATTATCATAATCGTCATCGTCATCGTCATCGTCATCTTCATAGTCATGGTCATGGTCATGGTCATGGTCATCGTTATGGTCATCGTCATCATAATCATCATCGTCATCGTCATCATCATCATAATCGTCATCGTCATCATTATCGTCATCATCATCATCATCGTCATCGTCATCATCATCGTCATCATCATCATAATCGTCATCGATATCTACATCGTCATCGTTATCATCAACATAATCGTCATCGACATCGTCATCGTCATCGTTATCATTAACATAATCTTCATCGACATCGACATCGACATCGTCATCGTCTTCATCATCATAAACCGCCAGTTGCCAAAGTCTAGCGGTCCCCCGCAACTCACTTAATGTCCTCAGTCCACTTAGTGAGGATCCACCAACACTACGTTTTCCGGTGTGGTGTTGCCACACTAGGGGTCCCAACGTCCATCGACACTTTGGACTATAAGCCCTGTCTATTGCCACATTAGTTTCGCGATTCGCGACTTATGTCAGTGACTTCGGTTCTCTTCATTTTAGATACGATCACACAGAGAAACTCGCTTTCCAGTGACGACGCGACCGTGTTTAGTGACCCTGCGGAACCCTACTTTCAATATTAAATACAAACTATTAACAATGGGATGATGACTAGGTTTAAATATATTTTAATTTTTATGATACATTCGGGTAATTAAGATCAATGTTAACTAACTTATACCTGCATAAAAACTAATATTGTCTGGATATTTGCAAAATAAATAAGATAAAAATCTTTTATCGTAACTAGATGAAAATTCATACAGTTTTAGCTTCCTTACATTAAATGTGACATTTTGTAATAGATGAGCT
Source organism: Bicyclus anynana (assembly GCF_947172395.1). Lineage (NCBI taxonomy): Eukaryota > Metazoa > Arthropoda > Insecta > Lepidoptera > Nymphalidae > Bicyclus > Bicyclus anynana. Next base: position 5,125,231 of record NC_069098.1, on the reverse strand, counting down.
ATAAACATAAACGTACAAAAACGAAGAAATTAGTAATTTTGTCTGAACGCCCATACAAATCTAACGATCATTATGACCTACGACGTCATTAAATCGTACCATTTTGTATGGGGCATTTTTCAGGGATCTGTGGCACCACCGCAAATTCCTGAAGCTCCAAAGTAAGATCGCAGATACCCTGTTACTTTTACAAAATTGCTTTACTATTAGCATACTCATTCATTTATTTACAATTTAAAAAACAGCCAAAGAAAAATGTATAGGGATGACCTATACATTTTTCTAGACGTCATGATGAATCTAATGAGCTACCTCATATGTATTTTTATTCGCGGTATCACACCATTTTGAAGATAATGATCGTTTCGGAATCTACTTATATGGTGTACAATAAAACCACAATCGTTTTTAAGACCACACGAAAGACATCGTTATACCACTGCTGAAATGTGGAATATTTACCCGGTACCCGTTATATTCTGGATATTCAGTCTAGCTCAATAAAAAGTAACGATAGTATGCAACGACATCGAATTTCCACTCCTAACTGAATGGAGTTTAAAAAAGCAAAACCTTTTAAAAATCAATAAACACGTATCCAACGCTATAAAAATGATAAAAGGGAGCGTTAAATTTAAACAGGCAACACTAAAGATAAACCCTAAGTACACGTTTAGTTTTATCAAACATAAAACCCGTTTTACATTAACTTACGATTACAAATGTCTAAATCACCTGGAGCGTGCTAATAATTATAGAGCAGCATGAAATTAGTGTAATAACAGAAGAGTTCACTAAAGAACGTATTAATTTTAATGGTCTAGTCTTTATTTGCATTTGCATAGGTCAATAAAACATCTCAGACAGATGGCGCTAGAGGTACCATGATTTGGAACGTCCTAAAACTGAAGCAATTGCTCTTTGGAATGATTTTCAAAAGACTTGGACTATTCGCTAAGCTTTTAAAATTATACTTGAAATATATTCGAAAACCTTATCCCACATGGATGGAAGGTGTTTCATTTTCTCTTCTAGTTTCGGTTATAATCGAACTTTAAGATGTAATTAATATAAAACTATACTAATATTATTAAGAGGTAATGTGTAGGTAGCAATTTCTCGATTTTGATTATTCATTTACTTTATTTTTAAAGCTACGTTATTTGTAAGCGTCATAGGCAATATTTTATCCCCGTAACTATCTCACGGAACGGGAAGTACGCGGCAATAACCGCAGGTTATCGGCTAATTTGATTTAAAACAAGTTTCTAATCATTCGGATCTTTTACTATATGCTCAGGATCTGTACATAAGTGTAAACTTTCCAACTAACCGTCAAACAAATGAAATCCCAAATATAAATCCGAGAGATTACTATTCAAAAATTAATTCGGATTGATACGTGATACGTGCCCCTAATATTGAACAGAAGAATTAAATTGGTAATCTTCTAATACTCATATATGCCAGGATAACTCTGAAGCTTTGTACGCAGTATTTATTTGAATTTTAAATCCTTTGTCGAAAGCCCTTTAAAGTTAGTTAATGTTGGATACCCTAAATAGAATACCTAGACTAGGGCCTATTAAACGAAGACAGCTATTAAGAACCTTAAATTACCTTTGTATTCCTTGGAGATACATAAATTTACATTTCATCTTATATCCATCTGTTAAGAAACTCAATGGAATTGTTTGGCCTTGCTTGTACGAGACTTTTACTGATAGAACGAGCCTGCAACACCCAGACCTTCGTCTTTCCATAGGTAAGCAAACTAATGAACTACGGAAACCAGCCTTCGGACCGTAGTGGCTTGGCGAGGTTTCAAGAATCTAGACCACTCGAATAGTCCAAGTATATAAAGCGTGATTTATTCATAATTCTGCTTCTACTTTTCGCCTTTCGGCATAATATCCCCAATCACAATTCCCTTAGCTTCGTGGCAACCCTTCGAAAAACACTATGTAAAATCAAACTTGAGGGCATTCGAGACAGTGGTGTTGGAAAGTCTATGCAAGAGGCCTATGTTTAGCAGTCGTCCATTGGCTGATAATGATGAATTTGAAAGTGGGCCCTTGGAACCTACTAACTCCCTAACGTACCACAAGCCAAATTCCATAGTTGCCTACCGTAGTTATTTATGGTAAAACCAACATAAGCTTACAAACTTTCATCCTTTCTAAAGTTAGAAACATAGTTCGAAGAGCCGATGGACGTTGGCGTCCCCGCACTAGTAATCGCTGCGTTGGTCGACCCTCACCAGGTGGACTGACGACATCAAGCGAGTCGCAGGGATTCGCTGGATGCTTGTGATGTTTCGAAGTCCCTACAAAAGGCCTATGTTCTGGCAGTGGACGTCCATCGGCTGATATGATGATGATTAATGATGAAATTAGGAAGGTCTGACTATGACTTGCTTTCAGTCCATGTAATTATAGTCGTGGAATCAGCATTCGCAGGGTATCAACCTGACATTGTCGTATTAACAATAGTACCTATCTAGATACGTGTACCGCTAGATGTAATTTAAATTAGTAACAATAAAGACATTGTCAAGAACAACAATTTAAGAGTCAGTACGATATGGATAAAATTCGAAGCGCAAACGAGACGCCGAATTATGACTTTCACGTGAGTGAAAAGCACGGACCGATTGACGCGCGACGCAAATTTAATGACGTGAGCGCCAAAACCATTTTTACCTAATTGCAAGTAAATTAAACAACATAACGAAAAACAAAATGGCCATGTTCAAGATATATACCTAATTTTCTATACAAAACAAAAATTTAAGAAAATAAGTTTGCTTTTCCTGAGATTGAAAGCAAAATGTGAGCAAAACATGTATTTTTCAAAAAAATAAACTATCGAGAAAAGTTTTACAAATTGTGTATTTTGTATAGTCATAACGAAGCTAACACTTTGAAATATCATTTACCCAAATATCAGGCTCCTAACTTTACCAGAATCTCAGATTTAGAACCATTTGTAACCACCAAATTACATATTGCACACTCTTAAGCATAAAACATCTTGAGAATTTATTAAATGACTTTAATTACTCGAATTACATTGCCTGAAATTGTCGAAACAAAACCCTATAATAAATTATTATGATAGCAAAGGTACGATAATTACTTGCGTGTTTAAATATGCCAACATAAAACCCCCAATTGCAATTTATGGGGCCCATTTACGAATAAACAACCCCATTGTTCTCCTGTGGATTGAGATCACGATGTCCTTGTCCTGGATTCGATACCTGGGACTGGAATCCAGGACTTAGTCTTTAGTCTTAGCACACCAACCCGTTAGGCTATTAAAATGAGCAGATAATGATGACAAATATGTATAAACCGAAAAAACCAAATATGGTCCGCTTGCTGCTTAATTAATGCAGGTTTTATGTTGCTTATCTATTGGTTTTTTTACCGAATACACTTCGGTGAGTGTGAAGGAACTTCACCATCTTGTTCCTCCTTCCCCATTCTACCACAGAACAGCAAGCCGCAGCGAACGATGGCATCCTTACGTTGTAAATATTCAGGCAACTCGTACTAAACGTTTTACATCCACATTTCTTATTCGCACAGCAACAATTTGGGATGCCCTTCCAGCGTTTGTGTTTCCGGACTCTTACAATTTAAACACCTTCAAAGCAAGAACAAGAATGAAGCATCTTCTATGTAAGCGCGCACCCACCTAAACCGCATAACCGCTTTCCAAGCGCCAGCCTATCCTTTACAAAAAGAAGCAGATATTTAACTTGAACTTTCACTGAATATAAGGTATTTAACAGAAATATTTTTTTTATTATTAACAAATTTTCATGTTGTAATTTCACAGGTAAATTCGACTACGATCAAGAGCTAGGCACGTGTTCCATAGTGCCGGACGAAAACGGTCGTTCGGCGAAGACCGCTCTCTTCGTGATAGCCTTCATCGTTCCTGCGCTCCTGATCTTCATCTGCTACGCAAGAATATTCTGGGTTGTGCACAGGTAATTATATAATTATTTCAAATAAATACTTATCATTATTAATGTTAGTAGGAAAGAATATTAAAACTTATACTCGACATTAAAAAACAGGGAATAGAGAGTCTTCTCTATTCCCTGTTTTCTGATCTTTACTTGAGAATTCTGATCTTTACTTGAGTTATTTGTTTGGCATGCTCTACAGTCCATTCTACTGATTTTAAGGTGTGAAATGTCATTAGATTTGCTTGCCGTACTTACCTACCAGGAGCATGGATTGACAAACGTTTTATAAAAAAAAATGCTCTCGTTCTATCATCACATAATCAACATAAAAAATATGGCACAAGATGCATTTTACATTTAGTTACCTCCCATCCTCAATAAAATAATTCACAATAATTTTATTCAAGCAATTTTATTCAAGCAGGTAAGTTTCCATAACATGTTTATAACAAAAGTATAAAATACTTCCGCAAAACTCCTAAACGTTTGCCACGCCATCCGTAATGAAAATTGAAATACTTGGGTTCTACGAAACTTTGTAACATACCTCGTTACTTGAAGAGTCGTATGCCGAGAGCGTACCGGAAACTTGGTAATGTGCTTTTAATACACTTACTCTACCCATCTTCAATCATAAAACGATATGCTTAAGCATCTGAAACCTTAGGAATTTAGTTCAACTAATGAATGTTGAGTATTCGGGTTCTGAATGCGTGCTTCAAAATTAATGTTTTATGCCCTGAAGCGTGTTCCTTATCTTTATGGCAAGAACAAATAGGGGGTTGACATTTTTATACTATATTTAGGTTTTACGGGGCCATAAAATTGTATACCTTCGTATCTATGGGGGTCAGGCGACAAATGCTTATTTTGTGGTCAAATAAAAAAGGTCCATCTGGACATTGAAACATTTTTGGTACGTTTTATTAGGATACTTTTACGAGACCGTCTAACAGGCACGGTGATCCTTTGACTTTTAATTTTGGAGGTGTATGTACTTACCTTTATTAAAGTTATATAGCGTTACATTTCTACCCACATTTCTTGCAAGCACTTGTCTAAAAATACTATTTAAAAATATTGTGTTCTTTCCTGGCTTCGGTCAGGTAAGAACATAGTATTTCCTCGACCTCAAGGCCTGAAGGGAGGTTCATGTATTTGACCTTTTGTTATTCGTATATGTACCTATATCTGTCTTAAAGATGCTCTGGTTATAATAAGTCGGAAACCTATGACACTTACCAATAAAATGGCTTTCTCTGATGTAGAGAATTTTCAAAATCGCTTCAGTAAATCCAGAGATTCCTACAACACCACAAAATTTAGCTCTCTATAATATCAGTATAGATCAGTACTAGTATAGATGAAGACGTATTATGTATTTATTTATTTACAGTTCGGAGCAAAGAATGCGTGAACACCAACGCTCCCAACACAACATCCCCGGGACCCTCAACAATGGCAGTGACAAGCGTTCAACGATTAAGGATACGAGAGAAACCAAAGCACGTCGTAACGAGTGGAGGATAACGAAGATGGTCCTGGCAATCTTCCTCTCATTCCTTGTCTGCTATCTTCCCATCACTATCGCAAAAGTCGCTGATAGTCACGTACATTATCCTGGTAAGTTATCTGTTAAATATTTGTAAAGTCATTTAAAGTAGGTACCTAACCCCGAATCGATGAGCCGATTTGGAAACGTTTTTTTTTTATTAACAGCTGAAGAAACTAAGGGTTAAAGTGGAGATCAACAATCGAATATTTTAAAACTGTAAGTTACATAGTAAGTTAGTGAAATTTCAAAAAGTTATGGAAGGCCGTAGATGAACTATTTACTACATTATCAAAAAAATCAATTAAATTGTCCTCATTTTATATTTTTGGCAATTCCTCTAATGCTGATATGTCACGAGGACTATAAGAAGGAGGATAATAATTTTCTTTACTCCAGCTAACATATTTAAATACCATTTGAATTTTTCGGTTATCATGGAAGGAATTTTGCGGCATAAAATTTCCTAATCATGACTGAAAATTTTAAAAACTTGTAAAGAAACAGTTGCGTAATTAAACAGCGTATTTTTAATATTATTATTATTTGCTACCTTTTACATTTTGAGATTCAAATAACCCGCCGAAGCAATGTTAAAAATCCAATATACCTAGTCTAGTAAAGGCCAAGGCTTGATCAAAATTCAAATTGATCAAAACACCTACACAGGAGTATGCACGAGACAATAACTTCCGGTGCTGTAGGCACGCGTGTAGGTGTCACCCGAGGAAGCAAAATACCACTTTAATCCTATCTACTATTTATTTACGACTCGGAATCCTAATGTGAAAAATTTTAATAAAAAAATTCAACCGACTTCCAACTCAAAAAATGACTTTAACTAAAAAGCAAAAAATAACATCTTACCTATGTGCTACCTTCTGATCAGTTTGAAGGCGGTGCCAAGCCAGTGATGTTTTAATTAAATACGTTTAAACTACAAAATTTCTGTGGTTATTCCAGAAACAGCTTTAATTAAAACACGACACTGGCTTGGCACCGCCTTCAAACTGATCAGAAGGTAGCACATAGGTAAGATGTTATTTTTTGCTTTTTAGTTAAAGTCATTTTTTGAGTTGGAAGTCGGTTGAATTTTTTTATTAAAATTTTTATTTTTTTATTTTTAGTGTTAGCATACCCACTGCGTGTGTACAGTCACAACCTATCTAAGTGGAAAGTTCTTATCAATACAAAATTATCAAGTCCAAACACAAGGTAGCTACTGTGAGCCGTCGAGGAGTTCTCTTCACTGTGCTTCGTCTTCATCACCAGACCCTTAATACAGTCACAATCCTTCTAGGTGGAAAGTTCTCATCAATACAAATTTATCAAGTCCAAACACAAGGTAGCTACTGTGAACCGTCGAGGAGTTCTCTTCACTGTCCCTCGTCTTCATCACCAGACCCTTAATACAGTCACAATCCTTCTAGGTGGAAAGTTCTCATCAATACAAATTTATCAAGTCCAAACACAAGGTAGCTACTGTGAACCGTCGAGGAGTTCTCTTCACTGTCCCTCGTCTTCATCACCAGACCCTTAATACAGTCACAACCCATATAGGTGGAAAAAACTCATCAATACAAATTAATCAAACCCAAACAAAAGGTGACTGCTGTAAATCCTTGACGAGTTCTATCGTCTATGTTTCGGCTCCATCATCAGACCAACTCCAAACCTTCATAAAGTTGTAGTGGTTTAAAATACCTTATGGAAACACTAACAAACGTACTAGCCGTCTCTACAACTTTCGAAAGTTCTCCTCAATTTCTCCAGGATGCCATCATCAGATCCTGACATGAAAAAAATGGGACCACCCTGGAAGTATACCCTACAAAACAAAAAAAGAATTTTCAAAATATCGGTAAACTAGCGGACCAGAAAGACACAGTAGATATAACAAGCAGTATAATAACTCGGCCGTATTTTTGAAATAAATACCTACAGCCGCGCGGCACGTAAACATGTAATAGGGCTGCCCGCCTTCAGCATTTTAATTACATTTGCCAACTTTGTGTTTCCATTTAGTTTTGTTATTGTAAATATACTTTTTTTTAAATAAACAAATAAAATACTTTGTAAATTGTAGTAAAATAGGAAGTGATCAATAAAATGCGTGTTGTTTTTTGATTGGTAGATTTAAATAAGGCTGATACTAATCAATGATCTTGAAGGACCTTCATATATTTATTTTGGTGATGCCATCTAGGTATTACCACCACACTAGGTGATCAAATAATAAAAAATCGGTCAAGTGCGTGTCGGGCCACGCGCAGTGTAGGGTTCCGTAGATTATGTTAGCACTTTAATCCCTTATGTAATGCACAAAAATACCATTAACGATACTCCCACACTATAGAATAGACGATAAAAAATTGATCCTGACTTGGCATGTAGGGAAGGAACTACAAAAACAAATTGAGATTGACCGGGTTCGCTAGTAGTTTAATAAAAAAATCTGGATAGGTATATTAATATCAGCTGGCTCTTTACTCTTTTTATTCAAATACATTAAAGTATGAGCAACACAATAATGTTGTTAAATTCAAACAACTTCTTTACTTAACTTTTTTATTACATTAAAATACAGGTATACAAAACATACATGTCATAAGATTTAAATCTATGTATTACATAATAATCAAAGAAAACAACCTGATTAAAGAAGTTAATAAATAATTATTTAATAATATTATATTACCGTTTACGTGATTTACCTATTTACACAAAATCATTGAAGCATTTATTTATATATATATATATATATATATATATATTTTAAATTATGCCTTTAGAATACAAAATATTAATCAAACTTTATAAAAATAATAACTTTTTTCCTAGTCGTCATAATTAAACAATCCAATACACTGCGTTCGTCACCGCGGCACAGTCGCAACGGTCTTCACCCCACGATCACCCCACGTACGAGTTGCGTAGGTATAGCTCACGTTGCGACCTTTAGTATGAAGTCCACCTACTAGTTATACTGTGAGAAAGACGTTAGTTTTCTTCGGCGAAATTATAGTATCCACTGTAATTTGATCAAACTACAAATCAAAGTAAATCGGTATTAAACGAAACATGTTTTAACATTGAAAAGTTTCTTTAAATTTCAACTTTTAAAACTTATATTTTGGCCGCAAAAATTACTTTTTAGCCGTCTATGAGAATACTAGTAGAAGAAAATTAAACACTGATCGCAAACTTATTTATTCATTCCTCTCTTTCCTCAAATGATAATTCCTATTAATATATTTACTAAGACGAGGTACACCAATGACACCAATGACGGGGAACCGCTGGCTCAAGAGCCTTATGTCCAGCAATGGACGTACATCGGCTGATACTGATGATGATGAATATATCTAAATCTAATGCAGACAAACTTTCATACCCATCTGTTACGAACGGAACGACCAAAGCAACTGACGATGTCTTTACGGTCCCCTCTGTTTTCTACAACACGCCATAGTTTATCAAAACTCGATTACTCGACTTCCCACAACTAAAGCGCATTGTGAAAGACAGGAAAGCTTTTCGCATACTGATGGACTTCGTTAAGGGGATGACATTAAGAGATGATGATGATGAGGCTTTTTAATACTTATTCTCCTTATTTCAGTATTCCACATAGCCGGCTACCTCCTCCTGTACGCGAGCGCGTGCGTGAACCCGATCATCTACGTGATAATGAACGCGCAGTACCGCGCAGCATACGCCGCCGCCCTCTGCTGCCCGCTCTCGCGTCTGTCGGGCCTCACCAGCGGTGCGTATCCATCATCGCCCGCATGCCACATCAAGAAACCGGAGCGCACGTCTGCGTTCGCCTCCTATATCAGAACTTGAAGGTATCATTGCTTACTCTCCTGTTTCCTGCTTGGTGTGGCTTATTGTGAGTTGTGACTCAGTTAACATTTAGGAGCATCTGCGACATCGAACATTGATGCTTGTAAGATACTTGGTAAGTTTGCTTATATGATTGGTGTTCTGCTGTTTTTATGGCGATTTATATTTGATGGTGTATTTCCATTATTGCCCGCATGCCAAATCAAGAAATCTGAGCGCACGTCTGCGTTCGCCTCCTATATCATAACTTGAAGGTATTGAGTATATGAGTTGTACATCTAAAGGAATGTCGGAGTCCTCAAACGTTGATGCTTGTGTGGATTATATTAACAATCATCGTCAAATATTCTTGGTAGGTCCGTTAAATGCTTGGTGATGTGCTCTATTTTTGGAGTACCCGGAACGCAGGTCTAATACGTGCATCTCCTATATCAGAACTTAAAGGTAGCATTGCTTACTCTCCTGTTACCTACTTGGTGTGGCTTGGGGTCACTTGTTTACATCTATATAAACGTCGGAATCTTTTTTGTAAGCATAATGATACATTATGCTTGGTGTTGTTCCACGTTTTTCATGTTACTTGCTTTTTTTAAGAACAGCGCGAAAGTTGAAAAGTCCTCTTACCAACGGTCCAAGTAAATCATCACCTGCAGAAAAAAAAACTGAAGCGCACGTTTTCGTTCGCCTCTTAACTTAAACTTTCATATCTGCTTGGTATCTTAACATTAGAATTTGAAGTTGTCGTTGGTATTTTGATTCTTGCTTGGTGTGGCTTGGTTATTATTACATTATATTTATGTATATATTATATATTGTGTTTCTTCAGTGATATCAGAACCTGAAGCTCTGTCATCATATCATGGTCATGATTTCGGTCTTTGTCTAACTCATTTTTGGTGTGGTTGTTTTAGGTGAATTTATTTTGCCGTTCGAATTCTATATTAAAACTTGTAGGCAATTAGTATAATAAATAAGGTTTCAATTTAAATACTCAGTTTTGAAATTCACTCAGTTATTGATAGTTTGTTTGATTTCGATTTTTATATGCATGGCTTATTTTTCTTTTAATTTATTCATTATCATCATTAATTACTATATTCAAAAATGTTATAGTTAGATACTATTTAGTTAATATTACCTTTAGAATTGGTGTTAGAGTGCGTTTAGTCGTCGACCCCGGTTGATAACACCTGATAGGTTGTGATCATTACGGTGCCAACCAACCAAATTTCGTCTACATATCGATCTCTCGTTTGCCTTTTCAAAAGATAAAAGAGAAAGTGATATTATGTTGACAAAAACTATAGCATTACCTCTTGGCGCGCATCTCATGCTAAGGGTCCTCTACCCCATATTCCTATACGTAGAGACAGTGTGGTTTAAGACTCAATTATCTAAAAGTAAAGTGGGTCTAATGTCTACTGTTTAAAGTACACTTTACTTTAAAGGAATTTGAGGCTTAAAGCCTACTCCATGTTTATAAGTAAGGTCGTTAGTGTGTAATTACTAAATAAATGTGCCGAAGATTATAATACGATACTTGAATAACTAGTTGCCCATTCTTTTAGAGAAATGGAACGAGCGTCACGGATACAGCTTCAGCAACACACGAACGGTGCTAAGCCAAGTGTCGCTGGCGGACTCCAGAGCAGACCCTCGGGGCTCCCTGCCTTCTCCAAGGTAGATTACCCCGGATCCAGGCCGAGTTCCAGCATGGGGCCAAGAACAGAGACAGTTACCAGCGGTTTGGGGTCAAGGGGCACCTTGATCAAGATGACAAGATTCGAAATTGACCAACGCTCTTAGCCTGTCGCTTTTTAGCTAGACGAACCAAAGATATTTTTTTTTTTTTATTTTTACTATAAGTACGCACTCCAGTTGTTGTCAGTGATTATTATCGGCAAAATTAATAATATTTGCAATGCTAAGAAAATAAGATTTTTAATTTACATTAATAAGTCGCTGGCACTAGTATTTACCGCTCTAATGACGTCATGTAGGGCATTAGTACGTTTTACCGTAGATGGAGTTCTCTGTCTACGTATTTTACTATCAATTTACAAATTCATAGAATTCAATTTGAAATGAATTTTTAAAATACATTTTTTTGTTTTATGGATTGAATTAAAAATTATTTCAGACATTTTTAGATTATTTCTCAAATAACGTAAAATACCCTCATAACAGCGTATCTTTGAAAAGTTTCAGAAAGTATTGATACATTCAGGAAGTAAGGAAAACTCAGTATTATACCAATCCGTCCAGCTAGAAAGCGACAAGCAAACTATAGCTTTATTAGCTTTGTATATAGTTAGTGGCTTATTTATGATTATTATATATTTAAATATAAGAGAAATATCAAATGTAATATAAAGACAAAGACATTTTATATTGTGCCTTATTGTATAATATGAAATTAAATATAAATTTTAGAAAGTTACCACCATTCAAACCACCTAAGACACATTCCAAAATGTAGTTTGTATTTGTATATTTGTACATTCCCCTACATTTGTATATTTTATTTGGCTGAATATTTTTAAGGTAACGACCAAAGATTTATTCGTATGAGTTCAATTGAGAGTATGAACGTTAAGTAAAAAGCTAGTAGATAATAGTCTGCAGATGTATCTTTTTATTTGCAATATTCCATCATTAGAATACTTCAAATTACATATTAGTCGAAATTTCATAGAAATTAAAAAGCACTGCCTACTCTGAAAACTCATTACGAGCCTGCCCCAGCACCTGTAGCTAAGTGGCACGTCGGTTCTCTTTCTACAATCGCTAACGCTTCGAAATCTATAAAAATGTAAAATATGGGAATGATATTTGCTGTCGGCAGGTCACGTGATCGAGTTATCGATCGGATCTGTCATTCCCATCCAATATTATAGTTTTCGAAGCGTTAGCGTTTGTAGAAAGAGAATCGATGTGCCACATGGCTACAGGCCCTGTACTGTAGAAAAGAAATACTAAGGTCATCCACCACGCTTCTACAGTTGAGGTTTTGAACATTTGAATTTATCTAATTATACCAGCAAATGTTATTACAGTTGAACTCTCTTTTTATCTGACACTATTTCTACTTATACATTTTTTTAAACCATTTACTAGGGATTTCATGATTTTTATGAAAAATACCTACCTGCCTTATGTATTTAAATTAAAGAAACAGTTAGGTATTAAATTCAATGAAATCGAATACATTACATAATAATGTAAGTACTCGTAGGTAGGTACCTACATTTGTAAATTAATTAAAATATTTTAAATTAAATGTATCATAAATACTGCAATGCCATAATATTTTTTAAGAAATCGAAATTAATTGACGGATATTACTGTATCTTCATATTTTATTTGTTTTTATCTATACTTAGCAATAAAATTACCGATTTGGATTGTTAATTTTCAATAAAATATACTATATACTTTTAAAGAACATCTTTGTTTTTTTTACCGACTATGTCGAAACCAAAAGGATGAACTTTTTTTGCAGTGTTTGTATGTAAGTAATTTCCTTAATTATTCATGCTTATTATAAGATGTTAAAGGCTTTTTAGCCGACTTCAACAAACGGAGTCGATTTTACTTTGACAAACCTCGATTTTCATAGATTACCTGAATTCAGATTTTTAATCCTTTTTATTTATCTAAATTCTAAGAGGTTTACAAAAATGATGCTCGGCAAACTGATTCAAAAGAAAAACTGAATGCGCTAAATAGTTTCAAGAACTAGGCACAAACATGCTCGTGTATCTAAATTCCCATCTACATAGAAAGGTAAGGGGAGGCGAGAGTGCGCGCAAGATAAGTCTACTCGTGACTGGTGGCGCTCTGGATGCCAGCTTTACCGCGATCTCTTTTACCCGCCTAGAGATAGATAGAGATAGACGACAAGATGGTGGCATTTGATTAGTTCTTGATTTTGGACACACGCAAACTTTTCGTGTGCGCACTCTAATGACATTCAACTACAAACTGCCAACTTCACCTCAACTCACACATGGAAATACTTACAAATCTAAAAACAACATTCCCTAGTTCCCACTAGCTCCGCTATCCCCATCGCAGCGGTTGTGGTAACAATGGGGCAAAAAATATCAAGCGGGTAGCCCGTTGGATGCAGGCAGCTCAAATCCGTGTCCTGCAGTGGACGCCCGTCGGACGTTAATCTTAACTGGTAGACTTCCGCGACTTCGTCCGCCCTTAGAACTCCTTAATTCGGTCCTTTCGCAGAATTCATTTTTAGTGGATATACATATTAACTATAAACCTCCCTGCCTCCCTTTCATTTTTCCACGATAGTACATAGTTTGACGGCCGCGTGGCGCAGTGGGTAGTGACCCTGCTTTCTGCATCCACGGCCGTGGGTTCAATTCCCACAACTGGAAAATATTTGTGTGATGAGCAAGGTTTTTTTCCAGTGTCTGTGTGTATTTATACATTATATAAGTATTTATATGTAGTTTATAAATGTATATGAATATTATAATATCAACTATCTTAGTACCCATAACAAAAGCTACTCTGTATGCTTACTTTGGGGCTAGATAATGATGTGTATTGTTTAAATACATTTATTTATTATTTAGTCAGAGTCATCTTCAGTTACGAAGCTACCTAAATCTGCTGACTGGGACTATAATTATCATTTTGAACAAAATTGATGTGTGAAATCAAGATGTTACCTAATAGGTAAGTAAATAACGAGAAGTTAAAAAGTACAGCTGTTCCAAGTCCCAGGCCCGACAACAATGCTGAGAGACGACTGATATAGGTACCAATTAAAACCACAGATTAATAGATACTACGTATACTACTACGTAGATACTACGACCTTCGTAAAATGATTAAAACCAATGTACATCATTGTACTCCTGGACCTGTCTCTTTCTCTGTGTTAATGCTAGGATGGCTAGCAAAAAGTAAATTAATATAATGGCTAGGATAATTTGTGGTGCTGCTTACTGCTTAACATTAATGCTTAGTTCGGACTACTTTAGTATTTTAGTCGAGTACGAACAGTTTTTGTATTTACCGCCCAAAAATCGTTCATATTCGACTAAAATACTGAACGTATAACGTACGTTAAGTAGAGTAGTAGACCGAACTAGGCAATACCGGGTAAAACTCTGCTGTATGAATGAAACAACTCTCGCGGCATCTATTGTAAATTGGCTGCACTTGCTAAACGATTTCGGGCGCACAAGTTAAAAATGGATTTTTTCATCCTTAGCTTCTCCCGAGCTTCATAGTTCATAACTTAAGCATCACGAGATCACGAGTTTCAAAACTACAACGAAGAACGTACCGTATTAATTATCTTTGATAATTATTAATGATTGTCAAAATTCAATGAATGTTACTAAACGAAAATCGCTTACAAACTTCAACCGCTTTATGTTATGTGTCAATTATGACATCTGACACTGACAGTTAGAAACAAACAGTAAATGTCAAAAATTTTGCATGGCTGATTGAATTTATTTCGTAAAATAATTATTAAATAACATTAAAATACAGTAATGTCATGTAATTTAAGCTCTACAAAATGTTTTCTTAAAGTTAAAATTCTTAATCTTATATTTTAGTGTTTGTGTGCTGTGTAATCACAGATATTTTAGGCTAAGGATCTGTTGGAAACTAAACAAAAATGGATGTTGTCGGCAGCGAAATAGGCCAGAAGATGAGGGTAAATACGATTATTCTGATAACTAGATCATATTTCTAGGGAGAAACACAACCAGGGCGCCTGTTATTGGCTGAATTTTAGTTGGACCGGGTGGCTAGATAAATTCCAAATGAGACACAAGTTCACTTGTATTCTGGTACTCATTCATTGTAGAGTCGACATCTGACAAGGATCACAGTGAAACATTTCGAAAGGCATTCCAACTGAGACATCTGAGAAACAGAGAAAACTGATTAAATCCAGGACTTGTTGACTTGTTACCCAGGTGTGGGTGTAGGGAGCCCTTTAAAGCGTGTCAACTCTCTTCTTAACTGCTCGAGTTGATCTCCCTGCCAAGAAAAAATTGATAGCATCCTACTAAAGTACCCTCACCAATTACCATATTAAATACTTAAGTACCCTTACAGTATACTAAAGTACCCATAGAGATGTGATAGCCTAGTGGACATCTATGTCTTCGATTCAGAGGTGGTGGGTTCGAATCTGGTCCATGCACCTCCAGTTATGTGGATCTTAAGAAATTTAATATAACTTTTCTCAGATGGTGAAGGAAAAACATTGTGAAGAAACCTGCATACCTGATAAATTTCTTAATTCTCTGCATGTGTGAAGTCTGCCAATCCGCATTAGGCTAGCGTGGTGGACTAAGTCATAACCCTTCTCATACTGAGAGGAGACTTATGCTTAATAGTGACCTAAATATGAGTTGTTAGTAAAGAAAGTACCCAATCTTACTGAAAAAAACTTGCTGCAGTTCTAGTTGTGCTTAAATCTTTGAGCAGGTTATAGAGTGTATTTGCTAGTACATGTAAATGTATGTATGTGTAGTAAGCCTCATATACTCTTAAACTATACACATAAACTCTCCACCAGTAGCCATTTTTAGATAGTTAGTTTGTTACACAATAATATGTAATAATTAAGCAAGCCTAGTAGTGTATGCAACAACAAAATAACTAGAATTATCTTCTGAATTTAACCCAAAAATGTATGTATGTATATATGTATTTGGAATTTTTTCAAAACTACTAATTTGGTTTTGATGGGCTTTCAATAAATAATTTAAAGGCATTTTTTTAATAACATTATAATACTACTAATTTATTTATGTATTTACAGTCTGCCATCAAGGCTAAGCTGACTGAATTGGGCTGCTATGTTGGTAAGTCATCACATCAGGGAAATAAAATATAGTTAAATAAAGTTGTTTAATGTGTTGTCTATAAGACTAATATTAAAAGAGGTAAAGTTTGTAAGATTGTTGTAGGAGCATAATCTCTGGATCTACCAAACCAATTTTGAAAATTCTTAAACCAATAGAAACCCACAATAATTGTCTTTGTCAGTGGCTATATTTGACCGCCATATATTCCCACAAGAATGGAAACTATGCAGATGAAACCATGGGCTGTCTTCTAGTAATAACATACCAATATATAACATTAAATATTATAAACTATGTTAAGTATATAAAAAAATAAATATAAAAAAAAAATCAATAACAAAGTAAATTAGCCAGCATGACCCTCAATGGAAGGTCAGCTGCACATGCCATAAAGTACTCTCAAGCAATTTGCTTATAACTGATGCAGCTGATTGCACAATAGAAATTAAATTTAAAAAAAAAAAAAAAAAAAAAAATGTTAAGTATATCAAATTTGCTAAAGTGTTTTAAATTTTAATATGATAAAGTTTTATTGCAATGTATAAAGTTATATTTTTTTATCTACTCTCATATAGTATAACCTCAATTATGGAATAAAGAAAATATATCATAATGACATAGATTGATAAGGACATGTATTGAAATAGCAAAATTAAATTAAGTATATAGTAAAATGCTTTTCTAAATAAAACTGTTCTATAAAATTAACTTTTGTACAGATAGGTTTATTACAAAACCTTTGTGTATTCTGTCAGTGTTCCGTGTTAAGCCTTATTAGTGATTACATTTAATGTTGTTAATATATTTTAATAATGATAAGTAAAGGACATGTCCCAAAATGGGCCTTTATTATTTATAATTATAAGCAGGTTGATAGTAGTTTTTACAGATAGAAGATACAAATTGCTGTTGAGAAAATAATTTTCAGAATTTTTGGAACCCGCATTAGTAAGATAAATATTTTTTTTGTTTTGCTCCCTTGTCTACAAAATAAACATAGACAATACAGTAAAAGTGTTCAAAGCAGCCTATAAAAGCACCTGGAATTGAATTAATATCCATTGTAAGCCTTCATTATCATGTAATATATCCTTTGCTATAGACTAATCTGATTTGGGGTCTAAAAATGTATGACATTTTATTAACGACGAATGGACAGCCTCCGTGGCGCAGTGGTATGCGCGATAGTATGGCTAGACCGATTGAGGTTTCTTAATTGGTCCAGGTTTGGCTTGTGGGAGGCTTCGGCCGTGGCTAGTTACCACCCTACCGGCAAAGACGCACCGCCAAGCGATTTAGCGTTCCGGTACGACGCCGTGTAGAAACCGAAAGGGGTGTGGATTTGTATCTTCCTCCTAACAAGTTAGCCCGCTTCCATCTTAGACTGCATCATCACTTACCATCAGCTGAGATTGTAGTCAAGGGCTAACTTGTAAAGAATAAAAAAAACAATAAATAAATAAACCACTTGTGCAGATGATGAGTTGCCTGATTATGTGATGGTAATGGTGGCAAACAAGCGCACCAGAGCACAGATGGAGGATGACCTGCAGCTGTTCTTGGGTGACAACACTGAGCTCTTTGTGAACTGGCTTCATCAGGTGTTGAAGAAGCTTCAGGAGGTCACTGTTACTGCACCTTTGAGTAAGTATTATCCTTACTATCCTATTTGAATGTAGAACCATCACAGGGTGAGGCCGCCCTAATAGGAGAGGAGATATGGAGCTTATTCTCACCATGCTGGTCCAATTTGAGGGCTTAGACTTAGAATAACAATGTTATGTGATGACCTCCGTGGTGCAGGTCCTGGGTTTGATCTCTTTTAATTGATCCAGGTCTGGCTGGTGGGAGGCTTCAGATGTAGCTAGTTACCACCCAAACGGCAAAGACGTACCCCCAAACGATTTAGCATTCTGGTATGATGTCGTGTAGAAACCGAAAAGGAGTGTTATATAAACACTCCTTTTCACCTGAAGTATTTTTGTAACTACTGAATGGCTCGATATATTTTGATAAATGACATCATTTGAGTAATGCACTATTTCGTACATTGGAAAACTATTTATTATCCTGGACAGCTGAATAGTAGCTGTGGATTAGTAAAATCCTAAATTCAGATAATTTTTATCATTGATGAATAACTTTTTATCCGTTTTCTTATAGAAGCTGATGTTGAAAAAGAGAAGGACAGATCTGTGTCAAGAGAAAAAAAAGTTAAAGAGAAAAAAGACAAACAAAAAAAGAGCGAGAGCACAAAGAAGTCCAAGAAGAAAGAAAAGGAAAAAGAAAAATCTCACAAAAAAGTAGAGAAGAAAAGTCATAAAAGTAAAAAGAAAAGTAAACATCATGAAATGATACGGCCGAATGTACCACCTCTACTTATGAATATTGAGAAAGAATCTGAACCTTCTATTACTGATGTATTCGCTGGACAGATTTTGAAAAACCATGGGGTTTTACTTGAATCATATAAAGAAGATCCTAAACAAGTAGAGACAAAAACAGTTTTTGAGGAACTAAAAAGACCTATTATCCCTATTATCGATCCAGCTACCATATCACAGCCTGAATCATCAACAGCAATTGAAAAAATTTGTGAAAATACAAATAAAAGTCCACAAGTTGAAGTTAGAGATGAGCAGATAAAGGAAATAAATCAGATTGAAGCAAAAATACAAGGCCTAAAGCAGAAATTGGCTGAACAGTTAGATTCAATGTCCGATGATGAAGACTTCTTAACTATTAGGACTGAGGCAGAGGAACTTATGAATGACTTTGCTGAAGATGTATTGCAGGTAAGTAAAAGTAGCGGCCTATAAGTTGAACTATGCGCAGTAACTCATTTTCGGGTGTTAGGTTCGATGTAGGTTGAGCAACCAAAGCAAAATATAGACACCATTACAATCATGCACAAAATATTCAATTATTTGACTTCTTTAGTATGCAATCCCTGAGGACGCGTATAACAATTTCTTTAGTAATTGTACCTGCATAGACAACTGTCATTTTGATTCAATTTACTTGATGAGGTCTATACCAAAGTATAAGAAAATATAGAACAAAAATATTTGACATCAAAATATTTGTGATTACAAAAATTTGTGACAAATCCAAGTTAACTTCAATTATTTGTTTCAGGAAATATCCCAGCCACCACCAGTTACACCGCCCTTGTTACCCCCAAAATCTCCCACTCCTCCCAAAATCGTTGAAACACCTCCAAACCCCCCAGAAGTACCCAAAGAACCAGAAGTCCTACCTCAAATAGAGCTGAACCTGCCCAAAAGACCGATTCGTGAAAGGCTTGGTGCAAAGACTCAAGAAGTAAAGGAGAAAGTGGCAACTAAAAAGTCAGAAAGCCCTGAAAGGTTGTTAATTACAAACTCCTTTAAGGTAGTAAGAAAATATGTCTCTTTTTAGTTGTAATGTCTTTTAAATTGTTGTTATGGATGTATCATGTAGTTTTGGACTCTTTTTAGTTCCTGTGCATTTTAAATTATGGATGATGTTTGTAACATGTAGATTTTGGATTTGTAACTGTAATAGTTTCTTTCGTAATTAATTTTTCCACTTCTTGTTAGAATTTAAATATAATATTATTTATAATCCTAGTGTCACCCTTCTCTATTATTAATAGACTCATAAAAAGGAAGGGTCAATCTAAATACTTATTGTTTTTAAAATTTCATGTTTTGTATATTCTCTGAGATAAGGGTTATCTCAGAGAATGACAAAACTATCTGTTTTCGTTTGTTTTTTATTGTACTATGAAATAGTATTGACCTTCCATGACTCTACTTCAAATTTTATAGATCCTGAGGGTGAAAATATCGCCAAAAGAAGGACTTTTGGAGGATGAATTGGGTTGGAATGAAAAGGAGTGCCATATTTCAACTCTCCAACACTTTTACTATTCTAATATTAGTAATCATATTTGTTATGAACTTGCTGTTGTACTATTACATGCAAAGTCAAACCGTCTTGTGAAATAACTGTCTATAAAAAGTTTATTTATAATATTTTATATTACTTCAGAAAAAAGGAAGGCGGTACTACTTTTCAGAGTAGTACATATTGGTGTATAGGAAGTTGATATAAAGATTTTATAACATATATCTTTAACCATTTTAAATATATGAAGAATAATTAAATGTAACTAGATTATTCCACTGTTTTCAGATTCACACCTGAAAGAGAGATTGAGTTTCGACCTCAAAAAACAGCAAGAAGTCGCTTGGGTAGTCAGACAGAGTCTCAGAGAAGAGTCTCTGTTTCCGAAGACAGTTCTGAGAAGACATCCGAGTCCAGTTTTAAAAGACTCACTTCGAAGTAAGTTCTATTTTGAATTTAGAGTTTTCTGAAAGACTAGTAAACCTCCCGTCGGTTGTGCGGATTTTTAGGGTCCCCCAACAAGGGACCCTTTAGTTTCGTCTTGTCTATCTCAACTCATCTCATCTCATATCATCTATCTGTCTGGGGTTTTGCTAAAAGACTTGTTACTAGACTGCTGTCACTATTTAATAGAATGCTGTTACTTTTTTTAAGTATGTAGATTATAGAAGCTGACAAAGTCTTAACATAAAATTTACTTAAATTAACCCTTCCCTACATGTAAACTGTGGATAAATATTGTCACATTTGTGGGCTGCAAATTATATATCTTTCTAATAAAAGTGGTGGTCTATGACAACTTTGATTTTTTGTTTTTTTTTTTATCTGGAATGCTATGCTATTATATACGTTGCTAGGTGGATATAGCAAAATATTCTCGCTGGTTTTAGTGTTTTTTATGACTACTGTATGACGCTCAATTAGTAAAATTTCCGGACATACAGAGGTTGATTGTGTAGCTAAGGGGGCGTTGTCGTTGTGTCGCAAAAGTGTTGCATTCTTTGGGGGTATATTTCTGAAAAAGGCGTTTCGAAAACTCCCCCAAGAAATAAAAGAAAGACAGGAATCCTCTTTGTCATCTGCCTTAAGTAGTTCCTAAAACTTTTTAAAAATCTTGTCATGAAATAAGTAACATTGTTACAGAGTATCAGTATTAGAGAGCCGCAGCGCGCGCTCGACTTGCGCGTCCGTAGTGCGCGTGCGTCCTCGCCCGCGCGTGTCGGCGCCCGCGTCCAGCTTGCTCATGCGCGCCGTGGCGGACGCGCACAAGAGTTTGCTCAGCGTGAGTTTACAATATATTGCACACTAGCTGACGCCGCGCGGTTTCACTCGCGTGGTTCCCGTTCCTTTAGGAATACGGGGATAATATATATAGCCTTCCTCGATAAATGGGCTATCTAACACTGAAAGAATTTTTCCAATCGGACCAGTAGTTCCTGAGATTAGCGCGTTCAATCAAACAAACAAACAAACTCTTCAGCTTTATAATATTAGTATGGACTATAATACAACAATAGTTTAGTACGAGTCAGTCACAAACTGTCCTCGGTTGACTACCATATTACAAGAGAGAGCCGCTCAACGAACGCGTGCGTCCTCGTCCGCGCATGTCGGCTCCCGCGTCCATTTTGTAATATATTGCTACAGATTAATCAATAATATACAGATGGAGCGTAAGGAACACGACGTTGTCGTAACCGTTGCAAATACGAAATTCAAAAACGAATACATTCTCGAGTCAGTACGACACGAAGCGTCGCATCAGTAATTTTCAATATTATTCAAGAAAAATGGCGTCTTATGTTTTTATTTTAAATACATATTTTAAAAACTGTTTACAGAAACGTAAGTTTTAAGATAGGAGTATTTTTTAATTATTGATTATTCTATTAAATTAAGTAACTATTGTTAGTGTTAAATTTTTAAATACAAATTATGAAAAAAGTTTGTATATGCGGTGGTCAAGGAGACACGTGACGTTTGTTATTTTTTAATGGCTTCAGTATGTTGCTTGTATACTTGTTGTTACTGAAGTTACTCTGTGTATATTGCACACAAACGGCCTTATTTATAAACATGGACCAAGATTTGCTACAAAGGATAGTGGACCTAATCACTAATACTTAACGTTAACTTTACTTTAAAGAAAATTTAGGTTTAAATCTTGTAACCAATTATTATTTTTATTTCTCAGGATTTACTTTTTTCTGAATATTGTATTTTTATCACTATGTATTTGCTTTAAAGTTACTGCTTCTTACACCAGATACCGCCCAAAGTGGACCCTGAGCCACAGAAAATTAAGCGCGCCCTGGTGCTACCGATGCGGCGCAGTGTTGAGGCGCAGAAGATCGTGATACAGGTGCCGGGGGGAATGGACGCCCAGTCAGACAGCCAGGGAGATACTATCAGCCTGGGAGACATGGACAGCGAAGGAGAGGAGAAGAGTTCAAAGTGAGTAACATCAGTTAAAGTGATACAGGTGACGAGGAGTATGGACGCTCAGTCTGACAGCCAAGGAGATACCATCAGCCTGGGAGACATTGACAGCGAACTAGAGGAGAGGAGTTCCATCAGTTACGATGGTGATATAGGTACCGGGGGGAATTAACGCCCAGTCTGACAGCCATGGAGACACCATCAGCCTGGGAGACATGGACAGCGAAGGAGAGGAGAGGAGTTAAAAGTGAGTACCATCTGTTATGATGGTTATACAGGTACCGGGAATGTGGACGCCCAGTCTGACTTGGGCGACATGGAGAGGAGAAAGGCTCAAAGCAAGTGTCACCAGATAATGAAAATCATAGAAGATCCATCCATCATGTTCAGGTTGTAGTGAGGAGGAGACCATCTATCACTTTACAGCTGAGTGTCCCATTTTTCCAATAAGATGGGAATTACTAGGTAAGGATACATTCAATGAAGCAGACAGGATTATGTTCGAATCCAGTCCGGAGGATGTACCTCCAATTTTTCCCTTACACGCATTTAAAGAAATTAAATGTCCCAAACAGTGAAGGAAAAACATGGTAAGAATGTTTCTTGCTCAGAATTTTCTTAATTCTCTGTGTGTGTGAAGTGGTGTGTAATAATGAAGTGATGATGATGCTGATGATGAATACTTTCACAGAGTGGCAAGTGATATCACGGATAAGGATGACTATGTACCAAAAAATATCACTAAAGTGATCACAAACACTGACTATGTACCAGAAGGCGGATCTACTCGACAGGATGACATGCTCGTGGACCCTATGTAAGTTCTGTAACGAATTATTTTTATTTTTAATTTAACTAGCGGACATGAAACCCTACCCCTACCCTACCCCACACCTACACTACCCTACCCCTAGTCCTATCCTACACCTACCCTGACCCTACTCCTATTCTTACATACATATCTAGATCTATAATAGATATTTAGATATAAGTCTTGAAAAGAAACTTTAAAAATAATATAAAAATTATAAAAAAAATCTCTATTAAAGAGAAAGAAGTGACTTGCAAGAAATTTTATTTTTTAATTTGAGGTGTGATGTCGCTGATTACTTTAAAAAAAATATGTAAAGTACACAATATATGTGTTACAACACATATATTAATATTTAAGGAATTAATGAAGAAAATATAAGGAAAAAGTATAATAAATAAATATATTTAATGAATTCATTATAATAGTGTACGTAAAAATATCTGAAAATACAAAATTTCTTCTTTAACACAAATATTTTCAGCATTTAAAATACCTCATTTTTGTAAAAAAATTGCCTACTAATTTGTATTATTGTCTTCTAGAACTTTTTTAAATTATATTGCTATTACCATAAGTAAGACAAAGTATTTTTTTTTAATCAACATTTCATACTTCACAGTACAATTCATAAAACAAAAGTGGACAAAGACAAAAGCACTCAGTTCATAGTGACTATGGATGGATACCATCCTAACGCGTTCCTCGCTAAGAAGCTATTGACAGAAGGACTATTAGACAAGGATGATCTAAAAGACAAACCAAAAAATGTTCCTGCAAATACTGAACCGAAAGAAATAGATAATATAATAAAAAAGGACAGTCCAACCAAAGAACCAATAGCAGAAAAACCTGAGGAAGTTAAAGGGGTATTGATACCAAGTGACCCAAAAAAGAGATTGAGTAATACAAGCGCTGAGAGTGACACACAAGTTGTTTTAAAAAAACAGGATGAGAAGCCAGTCGAAAAGAGAAAAATCATAGAAATAGGTAAGTTTTAGTTTAAAATTTCATATTATTGTGTCATATTTTGTCTAATTTGATATGTACATCGTTGTATTAAAATTATTAGCAGACGCCCGAGAATTCGTCTAGGTGAAACTCGATGTAAACTACCTACCCTACCGATACCTATCCCTACCCTTTTACTGATCTTCCCTACCCCTACCCCTTTTTCTAATTTTCCCCGCAATTATTAATTTTTTTCTGTCATAAGCCTTCTCCTGAATAACCAACACATCAAAAAAATAGTGAAATCGGACCAGCCGTTCACGCGTGATGACGTGACCAAGGGATATATGGATTCATTTGATATATATATATATATAGATTTATGAAATGAACAATTTTTGGCTACGTCATCCTGTACGTTTTAAACCATCCTCAGATTATTATATTCATGTAAACATCTTTTCTATATAGAGCCCCCAAAAGCAGAAAAGGTTATAGAATCTCCGCCCGTCAAAAAGAGAAGAGCATCGCCTATCGTATTTGACGTGGACAAGAAAGAGAAGAAGAAAGAAACGGAAAAAAAGGAGAAGGAAACTGAAAACAAGGAGAAGGAGGTAGTAAGAGAAAGGACTGTGAGCGCTACCAGCGATAGTCACGTGACTTTGTCCACGATCTCCAGTTCGCATAAATATGATTCACTACCGCCATGTAAGTTGAATTTATAACAATATATAAATCAAAAAATACATTTGTGTAACATTTAACAAAACGCGCGTGTAACGCGAAAAGTTAATCTAAAATTTTAAAACTTATAATAATCACGAGTGATGTGTTGCTAACATACGACCAAGTGAAAAGAAATAGACAAAATGTTGTCCAATGACGCCGGAGCCCCATCTCTTTCGTCCCAATGAAATGATGAATGCAAAACGCAATGAAAGAAACAGCGGTATTTCCGGTTGCTTGGAATGAATTGGTTAAAATTTGTCTATTTATCTTCACAATATTATCTTGTTGTTCGCATATTAGCACACCATGTTGCTTTTCCATTTGTTGCTAATCCGTTAGTGCCCCTAGTTTATCTTGTATCTCTGACCTCATCGGCATCGGGTGTCAGTTAAAACTCATGCGGTGCGCCCACTCTGGCGATAAACGCTGGCTTTGGGCCTCACGCATTTATAAACCGGTTCATTAACGCTGCTGTACTACGAGTACGTCCTCGATACAGATACGTGACAACATTGTGCTTGTGTTATAGTATCGCAAGCGGAACGCAAGCTGGCGTGGTGCCGTGCGTTCCCGCTGTGCCGGTTCGGCTCTGCGTGCGCGTTCGCTCACCCGCGCTGCAAGTTCGCGGCCGCGTGCACCAGGCGCGGCTGCGTGTACTCGCACGCGCCGAACGCGCTGCCCGGCCCCGCGGCCCCTTCGCCTGTCGTTGGTGAGTTGTAGTACCGCAAGCTGTTCCCGCTGTGCCGGTTCGGCTCTGCGTGCGCGTTCGCTCACCCGGCTAAGCTTACCTTTGACTGATTCCCTACTTCTATCCTATTCTACTTCCACCCTACATCTACCCTACCCTACTCCTACCCTACCCTACTCCCACCCTACGCCTACTGTACCTTACCTCTACCTACCCAAGCTACCCCTACACAACCCCAACCCTACCCCTACCCTACCATATCCCTACCCTAACTCTACTCTACCTCTGCCCTACCCCTACCCTACCCCTACACTAACTTCAATCAATTGTTTTGCCATTCCGGTACTTATCCATTAACACTTGAACTATGATGTGGTATTAAAGTTCAAATTGCCCTTTAAGTATTATCACGAATCGTTTGTATAGAAAAATATGTCAGGGTGGACAACTCTTATCACTTCGAGGTTTGAAAAATAAATAGTGGCCGATTCTCAGACTTACTATGTGCATAAAAAAAAATCGTATTTGAACCCCGCGTGCCTTGAACACTTTTAATTAATTTTCGTTAATAGCCCCAGAGTTACGGAAAATACTCACCAGCACCCTGTAGTTAGTAGAGGTCCTCTAAGAACGGATTTTGCATGAAGGCCGGATTGAGGAGATCTAAAGGGCGGGCGTTTGCTAGTCTGTGAATAAATTGAAGTCGATTCATTTTTCCATGAACTTGTTTGAACTTTGCAGCGTCTCACGTAGTACCAGCGGCGAATTACAAGACTATATCCACCGGCGCGCTGCCCAGCATGTGCAAGTTCTACCCCGGCTGCGTGAACCCCGCGTGCCACTTCTACCACCCCAAGCCGTGCCGCTACGGCAAAGCGTGCGGGAACAAGCTCGAGTGTAACTTCTATCATCACGACCTCGCCGCCAAGTGGAAATATTCCTTATAAAATATATAATGATTGTTTTAGCCAATTTTGTTGTGTTTTTTTTTTAATGTCCCGAGATGTTCTAGCCAGTAACATCATTCATCATTAACAGCCGATGGACGTCCACCGCTGGACATAAGCCTCTTCATCGTTATCAACCCATATTCGGCTCACAGCTGAGCTCCAATCTCCTCTCAGAATGGGAGGGGTTAGGCCAATAGTACTCCACGCAGGCCCAATGCGGATTGGCAGATTTCACATACGCAGATAATTTAAGAAAATTCTCTGGTACGCAGGTTTCCTTACGATGTTTGTCCTTCACCGTTTGAGACACGTGATATTTAATTTCTTAAAATGCACACAACTTAAAAGTTGGAGGAGCATGTCCCAAACCGGATTCGAGCCCACACCCTCCGGAATCGGAGGCAGAGGTCATATTCACTGAACTATCACCGTAAGCCTATTGCATGGACATCAAATTAAACGGTCTCGAGCCGCCCGCATCCAGCGGCTCCCTGCAACCAGCTTGATGTCCTCAGTCCACCTAGTGGGGGGTCGACCAACACTATCAGGCTCTTCGAACTATTTGGCCTGCCTATTTCCACTTCAGCTTCGCGACTCGCTGAGCTATGTCAGTGACTTTGGTTCTTCTGCGGATCTTTAAAGCCTAACATGCGACCAACGAAATATCTCGTGCAGCAACCAAGAGCGGCGAGTTGTGACGAAAGAGATGGGACTGGCACAATTAACTAACATTCGTCAAAGTGCAGTTCGGTTCGTTCGGCTGGTTGCAGCGGCGATATGGTTAACCATCTATATTCAGATCTATAAAAAAACTGAAAAAACGATTTTTTTGGCAAAGGTTATGATCATGTAATGTCAAAATGATGATCCTTTAATCTTTTTTCATAAATTCGATTGAATAAAACAAAAAAACGGCTCGATAGATTGAATTTAAACTTGTGCAGTTTTTGTTGGCATAATGAACTGTAAAAGGCATACTCAACATTACTTGGTTCTCGATATTTTCAACTTAACGCCAAATTATCTCAAAAGCCCTTTTTTCTTGATCTCTCAAAAGCTCAGAAGTGAATTTAAAAAATAAGAAAACCAATGTTGAACAAAGGTTATGATTCTCTCTAAAGGCATCTCCTGTAAGACTCGGACCTCGGCTTAGAAGGCTGTTCAGGAAGAAATAACCTTGGCCTGAGTGAGTCAGTCAAAACGCCCCCAAGATCGTGAGTTAGATATCTCACGTCCGGTGACGTTAGATATCGGGGACCTCGTCTTCGCCGGCGAAGACTATTTTGTAGCTTGTGTTAGTGTTGCCTGGAAAGCATTGTCTATCGTCATGTCATCGTCTGGGTCGTAAAATACGTTTTTGGGACGCCTCTGCTTGCAGTTAGCGTTAAGATTGGGAGGGTTATTACAATTTACAGGCCTTAACCACTAGTTGGTTGGGTTGGGTGGCAGCTCTATCGAAATAGTTTCGAGAGAGCTATAGCTCTAAATACCTCGGAATTGACTCTTTCCACCCTCGGTTAACAATCTACTATTCATCGTAAGATCCCAAAACTAGAAACTTTGAGTTTTAAAATATCAGTACGATCATTTTCAAGGGGATTTGCAGCCATTTGAAAACCCTCGAAACATCTTAAATCTTTTTTTAACCCTTAATTTATTTCACATCAATAAAACATGATTGGTTGAATTGAGCCAAATGTCGCGTCGCCCATGACTAGCTCTCTGTAGTTCGGTCCGCTTGTCATATTATCGTGTCTCTTTATCCAGTCAAGGCTAATAGAGACCAATTTGTACTTATTGGATTATTTCGGACACAGATTTGAGATTTCCTTATTGAGCGACCTATGACAGAGATGTATTGGTGTAGGGGAGACCGGGTACAAAAGTAACATTTTGAACATTTACATTGATTTCTGGTTATAGATGAATATTTTGTAGAAATGAATAAAACCATTTAAACATTCCATTTATGATCTTTACATCGGTATCTCAATTTTGCTTTTTATTGGTCATTTGATGTGAATCACAGAGACTCGAAAAAAAATGGGAAGTTGTTACTTTCGACCACGTAGGCAGGACGAAAGTAACACATTGTGGGTCAAAAGTAACAGGCCGAAAGGGTTCGTAAAGAAAACAGTATGACATACTAAATCAACATATTATTTATTTAAAGTCTTTGTATTCAAAGAAGTTGCATTCAAAATGCTTAAAAACTAAAAAAAAATATTTTAAGATAACAAAACAAATTATTATTTCTTCTAGTAATGAGACCAGTAATTTTTTAACTTTATGTAATCATTTTTACAATCAGCCTTATTTTATTAGCATCATCATCGAGATATTCGGCGTGTGACCACATTTTGCACGAGAGACATTGAACCCACTGTTCACTTGGCCGGCTATTGCCAAAGAGTTCTAAACAAACGAGACAATAGCGACCTTCGTTGTCTGAATTTCTTTCCTTCTCTTCAGCTGCCTTCTTTGTCTTTTTTCCTTTTACCTTGCCTTTCGTAGATATTTCTTTACTTTTTTCGTAACTTTTTCTTGCCATTTCCAGTACCAGGTGGTAAAACCCTTCCCTTAGCTTTAATTTTTTCTAGATTCTGTTCTTCCTCAATTGCGATTTTTTCGGGCGTGTCCGTCAATATTGCTGTCTTACGTTTTTTACATCCTCTGTTTTTGCAGTTCTGGGTCTACTTTTGGTAAGGGTCTTGGTAAGACATTTAGGTGTTAAAACAAATGGCTGACAGGAATTTTCTTGCTGTAACCCGCTAGGTTCTGGTGTAGGCGAATTGGATCCTTTATTAGATGATACTATATTTGACAAATCATTGTTTACTATTTGCTCGATAATTTGGTCACTCGACGCTGGAAGATTATCAACTGGAGTATCTGGATCTACTTAGGTGGGGGTTGTTGCATCAAGAATATTCAAAACGTCATTAGGTGGAATTTCACTGTTTATTTGTAGAAGCCGATCAGTATTAGACGATCCTGTTAACACACAACAATGATAAGCAAAAAAAGTTAGCAAATCAGTACGGGGACAAAAGTAAAAATGTTACTTGTGTACCCATAGGGCTATGTTACTTTTGTACCCGACCACATTTCTGTTAAAATATAAAAGATAACCTTAAAATGAAATGTGCTAGAGCAAAATGAATTAAAATACTGTGTAATCAATCTAATCAAGAATCAACATGCAAATATTCAGATTGGTATAATTTTTAAAAGACTACGAAAAAACGAAATACCAAAACAACAAAATACTTACGTTTGATGTGCGAAATCACAAAACGTCTTCTCACTTAACCTAGCAGCACGAGGCGCGCGTGGCGACTGAACGCAAGGAAGGGGAGTACCGCCCCGTTGTTAACTTACGACATCGACGCGGTGTTTGACTGTTGGATATCCTTACAGAACATTTGTTACTTTCGACCCGCCGTTACTTTTGTACCCGGTCTCCCCTACTCAGCATCCAGCATCCCACCTATACCTAAGTTGTTGAATTGTTTAATAGGTAGGTACCGTTGTCAAAATATGTACCTACAGACAGATTATTATTTATTGATGAAACTTTGAACCATATAGATGCCAAATGGTATTTATGGTCAAGAGTGTGACGACTAGGAAGTTCCTCAGGAACTTTAAAGAGTAGGTTTTTTTTTATTCTCTATAAGTTAGCCCTTGACTACAATCTCTCCTGATGGTAAGTGATGAAGCAATCTAAGATGGAAACGGGCTATCTTGTTAGGAGTAGGATGAAATCCACACCCCTTTCGGTTTCTACACGACATCGTATTGGAACGGTAAATCGCTTGGCGGTACGCCTTTGTCGGTAGGGTGGTAACTAACCACGGCAGAAGCCTCCCACCAGCCAAAGAGTAGGTAGGTACAGACCTACCAACTCTTTTATAGGCTCGTCTCAAAACTTAGATAACTTCAAGGAAATATAAAAAGTAAGAAATAAATGTATTCCAATGTAAGAGTTACAGACAGTAGGTATCTACTCTACCCTAATGACAGCATACATGTCACTTATTCTTCTATTTTAATATTCTAAAGAGGAAAGATTTCATTGTTTGTTTGTTTACATTGAGCTCCGAAACTACTGAACTGATTAAAAAAAATCTTTCACTGTTGGGAAGCTACACTATCTCCGGGTTCTATACCTACGCTATATTTTATCCCCGTATTTCTACGGGAACGGGAACTACGCGGGTGAAACCGCGCAGCATCTGCTATAGATAAATATATGAAAATAATAGATATGTACCTAATAATAATAATAATAATAATAAAAGCCTTTATTTCCTGAACTTTATAAACATAATATTATTGTTACATATCATTGACACTGATTCTTTTCTTCAGCTTGCCCTCGGGCATAGGCCTCCTCCAGACACTTCCATAGTTCTCTATCTCTTGCTTTCCTTCTCCATGTGTCTCCTGCTGTCTGTCTGAGGTCATCCTCCCATCTTTGGCAGGGGCGACCTCTTTTCCTTTTTCCTATCCTAGGATACCACTCTGTCACATCCCTGGTCCACTTATCCCTTTTATCCCGCATGAAGTGTCCTGTCCACTTCCACTTAAGCTTCTTAATTATTACTGCCACATCTCTGACCTCACCTCATCACCTTGTTTTACTCCTTTTAATATTCTGAATTCTCTTCCTGGTTGTTCCAATTGTATTTTTGCAACACTGTTTTTATATATTTCTTTTAAAATGCGTACATATTTTTGTTCAACTCCTTGATCCATTAAGGCTTTCCATAGTTTATTGTGTTTAATGGAGTCAAAAGCCTTGTTATAGTCTACAAAGGCTATATATAAGGGCATACTATACTCATTATATTTTTCCATTATCTGTTTTATGACATGGATGTGATCAAGTGTTGAGTACCCACTACGAAAGCCTCCTTGTTCCCGTGGTTGGTGTTCATCCAGAGTGCTAGATATTCGGTTTAGTAAAACTTTTGAGAAGATTTTATATAGATTTGATGTAAGGCTTATGGTTCTATAATTGTTAATGTATTCTTTACTTCCTTTTTTATAAATCAGGATTATTGTGCTCTGTGTCCATTGTGTTGGCACTTCTTCTGTATCTAAGATATTATTAAAAAGCATAGTGAGGGGACAAGTTATTATATCTATTACATTTTTAAGAAGTTCGTTTGTTATGCTGTCATCCCCTGGTGATTTGTCCTTTTTTGGGACAGTATGGCTCTTCTTACTTCTCCGTTTAGGATGCATGGAATAGGTTCTTCGTTTTCTTGGTCATTGTTGGTATCTACTTCTTAGTAATAGCATCCCAGTAAAGGTCTTCATAGAAATCTGTAGCTAACTGGTTTATTATTTTACGGTTCGTTATTTTTTTGTTCCTTTTATTGTTTACTCCAGCTATCCATGTCTTGCTTTCTTGTAACACTTTTAATGCTTTGCGTACCCCTCCTGTTTCATTAATAAAGTTGTTTATAATTTTTTTTCTGTATGATTTCCTGTGATTTCTTATGGATATGTTTATATGTTTGCTTATATTATTATGTACCTACTCATACATAAAAATTAAATTGAAAATTTGAAAAACCCCTGAATGTCATGAAATTATTAATTACACTCTCGATCAAGTACCTATCTTTCATTTGGGACCCCACTCGAGTATATTTGCAGACATTCAGTTCTTCCCCACTTTCACCCCCTACAACTTTTAAAAAGCTCAACCGATTTTCATCACACATGTCTAAGAACATTTGCGCATATGTCACCTTTAATACAAAAAAGAAACTTGAAATCGCTTCATCCGTTCGGGAGTTATGGTACCACAGACAGATTGACAGACAGACAGACACGTCAAACTTATAACACCCCTCTTTTTGATGTTAATGAAATATTATTAGTAGATGATTTATACTGTTGAGTATTATCTATAGTTCTATACTTACTATTTCATTTATCTTATGCAGACATTACCTACAGTCCTAGAGCTATCAAATATGAAGTGCTCACCTACTTGCAACGACACAAGTAGAGAGCAAAACATCCGCGGGCCCCTATACCATCCTGTAATCATCCATCCTCCAAACGCACTGCATACGTGTAGGATATTCCATAAAATAATCCTATCCTTATAATTTTCAACAAATAAATCCGTGTAAATCTTGAAAATAACTGTGTAAATGAGCTGATTTTATATTCCGTGTAAAAGTTCGTGCATAAAAGATAAGTTTATCTCCAACTTCGAGATTTATAAACTGTGTTTCACCAGGGTGTTACTGTGACTAATTAGAAAATCATGGAGACAATGGTAAGACCCAAGAGCTTATTTTAATTGCTTTAAAACTTCTGTAACGTTCAGGTACCTACTATTAGTACCTTACCAACGTAAGAGCCCGTTTTGGTGCGTCGGGACTTACTTCGGGGTAGATTTTGATGTAATTTTATTAATTTGTACCCATAAGACTTTGCTTTTTATCTACCGTCAGATACCGTCGTACCGTTATATACAGATAGGAGTCTAGGTGTTAAAAATATTTTCTTCATTCGGAAAAAAATAGCCAAGTTCGTGTCAGGTAATGCGCAGTGTAGGGTTCCGTAGTTATATACTTATATGCCGACTTGGAATAATGGGTTCATTTTACTACTAGGTATAACAATCATAGTAATTTTCGGTCTCATCTTAGTGTTGTCGCTTAGATTTCGGTTTTTCGCGGAGAATAGTTATAATGAAACATTTCTCTATAAAACATTAAAAGTAATTCTTCAAGTGCATATATGCAAGTGCGTCTTGTAAAATAGTATCTATTAACTGTCTAAGATAACATTATCTAGGTACATTAGCAGAGTTCATTTAACATTGATAACAGACAGAATGCATTAACTTGATGTGTTCTGCTAGTAGTTATGTAGGTAAACGTTGTCTTGAGCGTAGAAAATGCATAATATTTAGTTTTAAATAACACCTTTTTAAAATATACCCGCGAAAGAAAGGAAAAAGGCCGCGAGGGCGCAGCCCGATGCGTTGGTCTGATCCGCACTACACTCTAGTCTTTATGATGTCTCTCATTTATGATGCTCTCCAAACAGCCGGAGATAGAAAAAGATGGCACAACACCTTACGGGGTAAGATTAGAGATGGGGGTGGTCACGACCCTCACACATGCGTGTCTGGCTCTACGCATTAAAGTGTTTCACAGCTGTAACTTGTTCGTAACCAATGTTGACTAGCACCGGTCATACATGAACAGCTTGAAGCAGTCATGTTCGACTGTTTCAAGCTGCGACAGTCGTACATATCGGACGCATCGCATCAAATGGATTTTAGTATTCTTTGTATAGAAAGTCATACAAGTGCGTCCACTAATCCGTATCATACGGATCGCATCGACCATATTTTATTTACTGTAAAACTATAAATCCGTTTGATGTGATGCGTCCGATACGTACCCACGATGCGGATAAGTGGACGCCTACGTTAAATCGTACGGTCAAGTCGCCAGGCTCACTGACTGCTATCGCGTCATTGAGTAGGTAGTGGTTTTTGGTTGGTCGACTACGACTCTCAATATTTATCTCTATTCCCACGTGGTACTTTTCCTTTTTATTTTTTTAACATACACTACATCTGTGAATTTTTTCACGTAATCAGAAATCCTTAAATAACCTTTTAGCTGGCAGAGGGGAGACTCTTCACTTGACACTTGACTCTAACAAAAATTACCTAGCACTTAAAACTTAACTCCCTAAAATTAAAAATTGTGCAAACCTTTGAATAAATATAATCAAAGGTGTTACACCTACAAATATACCTATTTCAAAGACCTATCCAATAAGGCAACGACACCCCACACTTTAAAATCAACGAGTAAAAAAATCATTCCCAATTTACATGTAGTTACTTATAGGGAATGTATCCTAAATGAAAATATTTTTCAAGATTTTACTTTCTCGGCGAGCTTAATGTTCAACAAAATATATAGTCTCTGAGCTGAACCGGACTGACGGACTAGGGGTTCCTTGTTGACTATACGGAACCCTAAAAATAAAACAGTTGAAATGTTCAGAAGTAAGTAGGTACAGATACAATTAATAAATGTATTACGAAGTAGTTTTTTCAAGACTTTTTTGATACCTACGAGTGCCTACTTACCATAACTTTAGTAAGCTTTCTCAACCTTGTTGAGATTGATAATAATCTTATCAAAATTCTATTTCACACTGCTTTTATGCACTTATCAATTTGAATCTAGTATATTTACAAGCGTGAATTGAGGAAGGTCATATATCGAAGTTATCTAGATCTAGATAAAATTAGCTTTAAGAATTTGGGTGCTATTTCCATCTATATTTATTTATTAAGCCTCAATAGCTCAGTGGTAAAAGAGCCGGACTCATCAACGAGAGGTGGTGGTTCGATCCCCTTTGGTCTAAATTGTCGTACCCACTCTTAATACAGTCTTTTACGACTAATTGGAGGGGAACGGAATATAGTTCATATTTAAAAGTTATGGCAAATATTCTTTTAAAAAAATATGTCACAATTCCTTCAAATCTAACTGACGCATTGGATATTTTCTGTGGCGTTGGTCCGGTGGATAGTTTTTTTTAGTATTTATTTGTGATTGAACAGAAATATACCTGTGATAATTTAAACTACCTACTATCACAGTTCATGAGATACCTAGTGACAGACGAACGCACAGCGGAATCTCCCCCTGGGGTCATTCATCATTATCAACCCATTTAAGAGAGGGGTTAGGCCAGTAGTCCACCACGCTGGCCCAATGCGGATTGGCAGACTTCACACACGCAGAGAATTAAGATAATTCTCTGGTATGCAGGTTTCCTCGCGATGTTTTTCTCTCACCGTGTCCCTCATTCACGACGTGCGGCGACACTTAATTGGAACTTTTTTATACATTTTAACCCACAAGTAAAGCAGTGAACAGCTCAGTCAGCTGATCCCGTTCGTATTCGCTCGAGATGCTGGAGATAGCGCTCGACCTCACGCAGTCAAAAGACAACTCGGTCAATGTTACTACACTCCGTGGCTGAACCGCTAAACGTTTGCACTGATAGGCTTAACGTAGGGCTGCCTATTCCTTAAAGCTGTCGCTCTCTGGAGAAGTCCTCGATATGGATTAGCCTATATGCAGGGGCGTAGCTACTGCCGTATCAGCAGTATCCAGGATTACAGGGGCTCCTTATTTGTGAAAGCAAAAATTAGTAAAGTGTAATCCACAATCTTAATCTGCTTCCCGGAAAATATCATAAAAAACTGAAAGTTGTCACTTCAGAAATAATAAAAGTAAAAAAAGACTTGCACCCAAAAGTTGGACACATCCTACATAATAGGTTAAGCCATTGACATATTTATTTTAAAGCAATTTCAAAATCCGCGTTTGACGTTGATTGACTATTGTAATTCATATTGCTTAGGGCATCAAGTTACCTTAATCCGGCACTGGGAAGTCGCAATGTATGTTCCCCATGAGCCTCTATGAGTTAGGGTTCTGTAATCGGGTCCTGTTCGGCACCGCTAGCTGGTTTGGCGTTGTGTGCAAATCCGTTCGTGCAGTTCAACACCAGTTCTTTGAACTTATTATATCTTCAACTCAATAGTGAATATAAGCAAGCAAGTACGTTACGTTAAGTAAATGAATTTTCATATAGTTTTAACAAATCATCATCATCATTATCAGCCGATGGACGTCCACTGTTGGACCAATACCTCTTTCATTCAGCGGCTTCCTGCAACACGCTTGATGTCTCCAGTCCATCTAGTGGGGGGGTCGACCCAATGCGCTTTCCGATGCGGGGTCGCAATTCCAGCACATTGGGACCCTCCCTCTTCAAACTATGTGGCCTGTCCATTGCCACTTCAGCTTTGCGACTCGCTGAGCTATGACACAGGAAGAACTTAATTTTCAGTATTTTTTATATTCATAATAATAGTCCTTGCAACTGTTTTATTACCTACTATTTTACCATTACTTTGTTCATGTACCAATAAAACATGTAACAATAAAATTGTGATATAAGTTGGCTTTGTCAGCCCTATTCGCACGCGCATTTAATTGATCCTTGACATTTGCAAAAACACTTCCTAGGACACTACCTTTGAACGCGCTTTGAAATTTCAGACACGTGTAAGTCCTAATTGGTTTTTGATTCATTTATAATTATTAAATTAGAACTAAGCTAGACACCTACTCATAAATAGGTAAAGTCTTAGATTATGTACATGCTTCGGTAATAGCTTTTTTTATTCAATGAAATTTAGACTGCTTCCTCATGTCATGCAAAATTACGATTAAGATGGAAGCGGGGTTACTTGGAAGAGGTATAACTTCATTCTACCTCTTGCAGTTTCTACGCGGCATCGTACCGAAAATCTTAGATTTTCAACTATCATGAGTGTTATTTATTAATGTATTATGAAGCACGGCTATCACTCACGTGATACAAAGAGATAAATACTGTAGGTATTATCTATGACAACGAGTATGCCCGACTAGTATCGAACCCATACGGGGCTCATAGTCATAATCATTGAAAAATATCTCTTTATCTCAAAGTAAGTATAGCCGTGATAGCCCAGTGGATATGACCTCTGCCTCCGATTCCGGAGGATGTGGGTTCGAATCCGGTCCGGGGCATGCACCTCCAACTTTTCAGTTGTGTGCATTTAAAAAAAATAAATATCACGTGTCTCAATCGGTGAAGGAAAACATCGCGAGGAAACCTGCATACCAGAGAATTATCTTAATTCTCTGCGTGTGTGAAGTCTGCCAATCCGCATTGAGCCAGCCAGCCATCCTGAGAGGAGACTCGAGCTCAGCAGTGAGTCGAATATGGGTTGATGACGTAAGTATAGAATCGTATAAGTATGGTGGTAAACAAAAAAATAAGACTTACAAACAAATTAGGTTACATAAGTAATATGTTACCCACTCAATATAGAACACTAAACGCTTTATGTAACCGGTAGTCACGACAAAGTTGACTTATTCAAAATAAACTTGATGAAAATAGAATATAAATTATTTGACTGTGCACTTCAATAATCATATACGTCTCCCACTGTTTTGTTTAACAACTATGTACGACAGTTTACTACATCATAAAATAAAATGCCGTGACCTTGCTATTGAAAATAAAAGCATAAATCGCTAATTAATAAACAAAGAATCGAACAAAACTACTTTCTGTGCTACTAACTACTTGTATAGTAGCCATGAAATAAATTTAAAAAACAGGACAAAATTACAACCACACATTTTTCCATTTTCACTTTCATTTTAATTTCTACTGTAGAATATTATTTTAATTAAAATTCCTCATCTCGTTATTTTATGATTTTCTAATATTTAAATTAAAATTACAGTAATTAAAAATAAGTAACTTAAGTAATTAAAAGTATAGTGCAATGTAAGTAAAATTTCATTTAAAAATAATCATGATTTTGGTAAGTAATAATGTAGATCAGCCCTAATTTTTGTCATGTAAAAATCTTGAAGGATGTAAAATAAAATATTATTAAAATATAATTTATTAAATTAAAAGTTTCTATTCAAAAGTTGTCACTTTTCACATCAAGGGCATGAAATTTTAGTTAAACGCTTTTAAAGCAACAAGCAGATTGTCTGTTACCTAATCAATACTAATCAACAGTCGATGTAAATAATACAGATAAATATTTATTTTCCTGTGCAATAAGAAACACCATGACAACAAATATTATGTACCAGTAAACAGATGCGATTGTTTTGTTTTCCTTTTATTAAAGAAGTTATAAAAAGAGGAAAATGTTATTCATTACCTACTTATTTCCTATCTATCTAGCTATCTTCCGTCCGTAAATTTAAAAGAAACACATAAAAAACACACAGTCAAAACCGGACTATAGCCCAGGGCCCTTCAAACTAAGTTGGATTCTGGGAAACCTTAATTGTATTTGATACAATTAAGGTTTCCAGATCTTACAATATATGTATCTTACAATATATGTTCTAAAGCTTTAGAAGAACAACAATGATTAAAGTACATCAAGGTCGGTATGCCGTGTCATATATGGAAAGTTTTGGTGCTATTTTTATACCTACCCTATTTCGAATAAACCTACGTAATCAGTAAACTGTGGTAATTCCAACTTGTGATATGTGGTTATAAAAGAAAAAAATTCTGACTAAAACCTTGTTGAACGATCAACATTTCTGAGTAGTTAGTGATCAAGGGGTTAATTAAAAATATTTTTATAGCTTTCTTGTAATTTAGTTAATTTTTGATTCCTGAATTTAATTATACGAGTAGCTTTGAACTTTTACAAATAATAAATAGAGAATTATTTAAACAGACTATAAAATACAATTATTAGACAAATACAGGTATGAATAGTATGAATAAACAGACTTCTATGATTTTATTAAATTTTTAAATGTGTATACTGGCAGAAATTTGCTGAAACAAAAGCAATTAAAAAAAATATCGAGACTTTTCTTGCTTCTGTTTCTGCAAATTTCTTGGCTAGCTAGATTTCTAGGAGGAAGAGATAACAAATGAACAATAAATATTCATTTTATTATTAATGTAAGCATTTGTGTTTCTTTTATGAGAAATCTTTACCCTCCATTTTGCCTCTCCCCCCCCCCCCCCATGCATGATACACCACTAAAAAGGGACAATAAAACCCCAGGGTTATAAAGCTAGCGGACGCGAAAATCTATATAAATAACAATATTTTATTCAGTAAGTCGGATCAGGGTTGCCTATGATTAGTGTGGGATTTTGGTCATAGTGATTGGCAGTGCTGTGTACAAGCACAAAGACCTTAACTATGGCAGGTTAATACCTACCCTAGTTAAGGTCAGGTACAAAATAGAAAATCTCTTCTCCAATACAGGTTCATAATGCGTCATGATAGACTGTGCATTGTTGCATCAATAAAGTGCACGCTCCTGTCAAATTGGTATCTATATGGGGATTATAAATAAGTGCTGCGTGTTTTCGTCAACAAGTTTTCCTTCCTTTTAAAACAATATTAGTAGAAGATGTAAAATCCAACGGCATTATATCATATCTACAGTTATATATCCTATGTAATAAAACAAATACAGAATTGCGATTTTTAATAATTCATTTCCGAAGCAGATTGATGGATCTAGAGAAATTTAATTAATAATAGCTGCTATTAATTATATTTTACCAGGCTAATACATAAAAATAAAGGATGATTCAAAAATTTAATGTAAATAGATAAATAGTTAACACAAATATCAAAGATAATTTACCTAATTAATGCCTTATAATGTTTTACTATACACAACTCACAGCCCTGGCCTAATTACTGTGCTTCTAGTACTAGTCTTAGCACAATAAAAATGCGTACCTATTTACAATTGTACACTTCCTGGATATCTAGATACGGTACTTACTTGTCATACAAATTAAATTTTTGCAACGCCTTCGTTCTGTTCTACATACCTAATTATTTGAATCTATGCATTGGAATTCAGTCCTACTCGAGTATCCTGTAGATAATTACTGTTCCACCTACGAGTAGGTATCAAGAAAAGAAAAAAGATCGAGAAGTTTTACTTTTCCAATGTAGTTATACCTAAGAATAAATTCTTGATTGTGATAGTAATTTACCTATTCATACTTAATCATTTGCCTATGTATTTACTATATAAAATAATGACTAATACTAATTACATAATTAAAATTTATTTTGAATAAAAAACGAGATTCTTTGCTCCGAAATAATTAATAAACTTTGGGAATTTCGATGGTACCGCTAAATCGTGAAACCGACAACTTTGATTTCATGAAAAGACGTTCTCGTATACTGAATTCTCAATGAAAGTGCCAATTAAGTCGATTTAACTCTCAAGCAATAAATATTCCGAAAGTTACCTTTATTGGAACTTACAGACACAATCTACAATACATAATATTCGTATTCATAATAATATGCTGTAATTATATCACTTGAACCGGTATTTACCGGTTGGTTTAATATTACAATAAACTTGTCAACATGAATATGACTAACGCTGTATTTAATGTCCGTTTAGTTCAGGGTGTCCATATCAAAGCCATGGGAAAAAGACATGAGACTTAGTTTTCACGCATTTGACAAATAATTGCCAACTAAGAAAATATCCCATTAATTCCTTATTCTGGTTAAATCTATTTATCTAGTTTAACTAAATATCAGTTTTTTAATAAAGGGTCATATTTTGAATAAGTATTTGTATTTTAAGTAAATATTCATTAAAATCATACTTCTTTAAATATTCATACACCATTAATCTAAATATATAAAAATAAAAACTTAAAGTCACATCGCGAAATCTCAAAAACCGCTTCAGCGGTAAGGTAATTATTAGACGTCTGCTATGAACGGATTTGGCGACAGGGCCGAATCATAGAGGTCCAAGAGCGGACGAAGTCGCGGGCGTCCGCTAGTAAATATATGTGTATCTAGGTTGGCTGAAAGTGACATATCCTAATTACGTATAATAATAATTATTTTTTTATTACATTCTAAGTTGTTACCTATAAGGTAAAACGGATGAACGTTTACAATATGTTTAATGGAGCTATATAATTGTCAGCTACGATTTATCAATTTTGAATATGCTATATACTTATGCAAATACAGAAGCAATTTATAAAAAATAAATCAGGACTTGTACCAAAAAATCAAGATTGTTGGTAAACCTATCTATAGGATTGCGACTGTCAAACAATTTTTTGTTTGAATAAAAATCGAAAGTTGCTGTTAAAAGAATATTGGGCTTAGCTACAACAATCAATGAATGTAAAGGATTCGTTCTCGTAAAAAATGATATTGGAGTAGTAGAATTGATGAATTTTTTATTACTTATAATTAATACAACTATAGAATAATTTATGTTACCGTTTTCTATAGTATTTTATTCTGCTATTGGAATACTGTTAGACTTTGGACGTATCGAGTAGTACTGGTAAGGTAATGTCTTCATCATCATCATAACAGCGGATGGACATCCACTGCAGGACATGGGACTTTTGTAGGGACTACCAAACATCACGATCCTGAACCGCCTGCATCCAGCGAATCCCTGCGACTCTTTTGATGTCGTCAGTCAACCTGCCGGAGATTCTTAACACCCCTTGCCCCGCTATTACCGTAACCACTGCCAGAGCCAGGAATAGCGGAGCCGCCAGGGAATAAGGGAATAGGGGCTGTGTTCTGTTTTTGCCCAGTACTTACCACGCTGGGCAAGCGGGTTGGTCAACGCAGTGCTAGATTACTCGCGCCGATGTCGCTGCTGCCCGACACCGGCCTGAGGAATATTATAATCTAGCCTGTGGAAATGGATATACCGCCTTTCGTTGGTCACTTCGTTGGTCCATCTGCAGGGTGCACCACGAGCAGGTGAGGTTGGCAGTTGGGGAGATTGACTGGTAGCATCATCCTTACAGTTACACACCGATGTCGTAATAAATGGTACAAATTCCAGCTTCCAGCTCATGATAACATAGGTGGTTAGCTCATAGCTGTATAGCTATTATCTTTTGATAATAAAGGTTGTTAAAATCACTATTTTATTTAGTAACTTACTTTTTTTCTGATTGTGTAAGTGCTGTAGGCTCCTTATGGGACCTCAGCGGCTACACCGGGGGTCGCAGAAGCATCGCCTGATGGGACCCGAAGGTAGAAGCAGAGTGGGAGTGGGAGAGATGGGCGGAACGACTCTCTAAGGGCGTCTTCTCTGAGACTCGGACCTCGGCTTAGTAACTTATTGTGATAGTACGTACCTATAAGTGTTTATTTCAGGTTGCTAATTATAAAATTTTGTAAGTATTAAAAAAAAAATCAAGTTTGTAGCATAAAAAATCAAGGACTTTCATGCAAACTTGTGAGAGCCTCTAGATCTCTTTAATCCGGCCCAAAATCAAAATCAAAAATCATTTATTTCAAGTAGGCTCAGTTTACAAGCACTTTTGACACGTCAGTTGACTATTTGTAAAGATTCTACCACCGGTTCGGAAGGCAGGTTCTGCTGAGAAGATACCGGCAAGAAACTCAACAGTTGCTCTTATGAAAAAGTCATACAGTATTTTAATTTACAATTGATAACAATTACTGTTTACATTTCTTATAGTTTTACTTTCTGTGTGAAGGTGGAAGCTGATCCAACGGTCTCCAAGCATCTTTATCATTAAGGAACTCATCAATGTTGTAGTACCCTCGACTAAGTAAATGTTTTTTAACACATTGCTTAAAGCTATGCATTGACAGGTCCATCACAGTCTTGGGGATCTTATTATAGAAGAGTACACCCAAACCTACAAAAGATTTTTTTACTCTTTGGAGACGATATGCAGAAATAACTAACTTATGCCCGTGTCTAGTAAGACGTGGGTTTAAATCTCCTTTTCGTTTGTACAAATTAATATTTTGTCTTACATATACTATACTGTTATATATATATTGACAGGCTACTGTTAGTATACCTATTTCTTTAAACTTTTGACGAAGGGACTC
This sequence comes from Bicyclus anynana, assembly GCF_947172395.1. Classification (NCBI taxonomy): domain Eukaryota; kingdom Metazoa; phylum Arthropoda; class Insecta; order Lepidoptera; family Nymphalidae; genus Bicyclus; species Bicyclus anynana. The sequence goes on along the minus strand of NC_069098.1, from coordinate 5,081,995 downwards.
GCCCTATCGCAAAATCCATTATTAGCAGATACCTACTAACTATGGACTACCTCCCTGCCAAATTTCATCTTTGTACGTCGAGCGGTTTTCACAATTTCGTGAGAATGACCTTTCGCATTTGTATATTAGGAAGACTAGCCAACGAACGAACATTATTTTCCCCGTTTTGGCCACATTTTAGATCGGTGCTTTGCTCCTATTGGTCTTAACTTGATATTATGTAGCTTAAAGCCTTCCTCGATAAATGCGCTTTTCAACACAAAAATAAAATATGTCAATTTTAACCATTAGTTCGTCAGTAGGTAAGGCAGAAGTACGAATTGCCTATAACAGGTGAGCAAATGTTGTGTGATGACGTCACGTACAATATCGCGACCGTTTATGCGATATTTATGCGAACTTTGAATGCATGTAAAATCATAACTATTTGGTATTTTTAATAAAACAAAAACTAGTGTATCTGTATATATAAAAGCTCTAATGTAACGAACGTTTCAAATGGTTTTGCGTACCTACTAACATTATTCATTACTTAAATAAATTATAGATGAAGGAGTCATACCTACGTAGTACAATAAGTTTTAATACATGGGTAATTAATATTTATATAATAACATATAACTAGTAACCTTTGTCTTGGATTTTTTACAGTAGGCTAGATCGTACTGTAAAGAAATAAATGCCTGTCTGCTAATGTAAATCTTATTAGAAGGTCACCTACGAGTATGTATGTGTTCTTTTATAGGTACATATTATAACAATACTCATTTGTTGTATGTATTTCTGTATATTTTAGTACTTGCTGTTCTATTATCTAGCATCTGTAAAAGTTAAATATTGCGTTATTTTGCTTAGCAATAAGTTTGGCTTTATAAACTTTTGCACTTTTTTAACTTACCCACATCAAAAGTTATATAATAATAAATAATTGATAAAATCCCTAAATCAAAAAATCTTTTTATTTCACCTTTCTAAACATAAATGATATTTTTTTATACATAAATAAAAAAAAATCGTGTTTGACAGATATATCATATTTACAAAGTCCACACTGTGTGTTAAAACTTAGTCTTACTACTTATTACCTCGATTTGATTATTTTAATGAAACTTTTTCAAACAAGATGTTTTTTCTTATTCCTCTTCTTGGAAACCGAAATTCATGCGAGCAATGTCGCGCATTTGCAGATATCGAGTAGGCACTTTATACCTTTAAAATTAAAAAAAATATTTGTGACATATTGTAATTTTGTATCACAAAAACCAAAAGAGCGGAGCAAGGATTAGTATAACTGGTAATCTATAAGTTGGTAATTTTTTATACTTTGACCTATATCATGCAATACCTACGAGTGTGTACTTATAGAGGGATAGCCAGATCTTTGCCATTTTCATCAATAACAATCCATATTCGGCTTATATGTTGAGCACTACGAGTAAGTCTCCTCTCAGAATGAAGACTAAATTGCATAAATCAAACTAAATAAAATAAAAACCCAAGTTTTCAAGTTATATCAAGATGGCACCCATAGAGCAACTATGACATGACAATTGACAGCAAACGTCAAATCGATTAATGCATTGAAAACATCATCTATCCGCCATTATTGTCCTTAGTGTTGCATTTCTTGGGAGATAATGAATATTATTTCAAAAGAATTAAGTAAATTCGTAGATTTGTATAATCAAAGATAGTTTAAAAAAATATTTTCTTTTATTTCCGCTGGGGTACAATGACTGATCCTGGGCTCTATACAATTGTGGATCATCTGTTCGTATCTGTAGATACGGGATAGTTTGAAAATGAAATGGAATCTTGTATATCCATACGTAGTGTTGTGAAAGCTTTTTCCAAACGTATGGAAAACGGGTTTGCCAATTTTCCTTCCGTGTTTCTAACGATACATCGTCTGGGATTTATTCCATAGAAAAACATACGAGAAGTGTCGCCTGCTGCTCTAAAAATCATAGGCCATTTGTTCTGTTCCGTAGGCATTGTGTTTTGTCTGTCTGTTTTTCAACGAGAGTTTCATAATAAAAGTTTATCACATGCTTTTTAATTCATCGTAATCATCATATCAGCCGATGGACGTCCTGCAGGACATAGGCCTTTTGTAGGGACTTCCAAACCTTATGATCCTGAACCGCCTGCATCCAGCGAACCCCTGCGGCTTGCTTGATTGTCAGTTCACCTGGTGGGGGATCGACCAACACTGCGCTTTCTAGTGCGGGATCGCCATTCCAGCACCTTGCGACCCAATGTCCATCGGTTCTTCGAACTATGTGCCCAGCCCATTGCCACTTCAGCTTCGCGACTCGTTGAGCTATGTCAGTGACTTTAGTTCTTCTGCGGATCTCCTCATTTCTGATTCGTTCACGCAGCAATACTCCTAACATAGCTCGTTCCATAGCCCGCTGTGTGACTCTGAGCCATCTTATGAGACCCATAGTTAGCGACCAAGACCTTGTTTGCTTTTAATTAAAAAGGGTTATTTTTGTCAGATTTGTTTTAACAAAATCACCCTTTTCTCATGACATATTTTGATAATAGAACCTTAAGTTTTCCACGTGTAGAATAATCTTAATCAATAACAAAAAAGTTTATCTAACTATTTGACTTTGAAATTATGCAAAGACTTTTAAGTCTATTTATATCACGTGTCTTAATTAGACACAATCTATGCGAATTGAGCTAGACAGTCTATTTTTAGATAAAAATCTAATTTATCTTTGAGATAATTTTTAGTTCGTTGCATATTGCCTGTCATGAAAATTACATCCGTTAATAAAAATATAGAAATGATAAATCATTTATATTTATCTCGTGCATATTAGGATGCAATAAAGTTAGTAACCATATGTCGCCTCAGAATTTAAAAAGATTTCAATGCTAATTTTAATATTGGTTATAGTACTTTATTTAATACACTTGTAAAGAAAAACGATAAAAAATATAATTAAAAAAATCGTTACGCTACTTCATTTACCTACTGCAAAATATATGTACATACCTTAGCTTTTAACGTGCTCTTCCAAGTCAGGGGGTGGTGTAGGTATACGATTCCTATCGGGCTACCTTTTAAAAATCCATACATTCATATTGTAATGTATTTTATACCCTCCAAATAGGTTTATTACTACAGCATTTCTACAATCTGTACAACAAAAGCCTCCGCGCAACTAAAATGCAATATATATGATACTCGTTTGGTCATTCAGACCTAAAAACACATGAACGGGTTACCTACTAGAAAATTTCAGCCTTCGCTACTGCTATCAACCACATAATTCCTACCAACCAACCAGATGGTTTAATCTTAGATATAAATTACTCGAATCATCATCTTCTCCTTATATACTCTTTTATACACTCCAACCATTTCTTCTTTAACCTTTCTTCCCCCTTGTGTCCTTCCACTTACCATCTTTTTAAATCACCAACTCGAATAGTGAAGATTTGTACAGCCATACAACATAATGTTAAATATTGGTAAATTTTATAGATTTTGCTTTCTTCCTGCTTATTTAAACCGCGATTAAAGGACATTAAGATTATTGCAGATATATTAGGTATATATGTATATTTAATTGCAGATTTTAATATTTATTTATGTATCCAAATGGATTGTGAATCCGTTACGCGGCTTTATCACCTATATTTATTTTTATTTCTACTATAAAGCTATTTTAAGGAAATGCTATATTTAGATCAGATGATAATTAATTAATTTACTAAATTAATCGACGTTGCCCAAATGATAAGCAAACAGAAGTGGCAGTGTGCTATATTTATCGCAGAACAGATGACCGCTGGGGCAGACGTGTTCTTAAGTGGAGACCACGTATCAGCAAGCGAAGTGTAGGCCCTCCAGCTAGATGGTCCGACGACATCAAGAAGTTAGTGGGAAGTGGCTGGATGAGGAAGGCGGAGGATCGTGTGTGGTGGCGCGCTCTCGGAAAGGCCTATGTCCAGCGTGGACGGATACAGAGTGTTGATGATGATGATGATGATGATATAGAGTAAGAGTCTATGATAGCTAGATCTTCGTCATTGTATAAAGGCTAGAAGATTGTCAGCCCATGCTTCTACAAAAGGCAAGTATTACGGTGGGTAACTATGAAGTTTGGAAAGTGATGGCTTTGGAAGGTTGGAGCCTCTAAAGATTGTGCTTTTGTTGTGTGGAACGAATTTTTTATATTTCCTATAGTCGCGTTAATTTTCCTTGGAAGTCCTAAAGAACAGCTTCGATTTTAATTTTCTTTGTGGAGTGAGGATGGAATGATTTATATCCCATGGCTGAGGATTTAAGAATTTAAAGTATCGTGAGTGTTATTCATATTAATTAATTATGAAACACGGCTAAAACTCACGTGATACAACGTCGGAGTATGCCTGACTAGTTTCGAACCCATATGGGGCCCTTAGTCATGAGCTGGTTCTTGTAACGCGGCACGATCCAAACTGCGACAAAGCGGCGCGCGGCCGCTCGCAGCGCGCGTTGAGAGAAGTTTAGGAGAAGTTCACGTGAGTTTTAGCCGTGTTTCATAATAAAGAGGATTTTGTTCAACATCCCATTTTTCACACAGACGCCGTTTCATTATAAGTGTTTTAACCTATAGCTTAGCAAGTTCGTTGATGACACTCCCATGATATGCGGGCGACGGGGGAACGGACTGCGCGGATGTGAAGTCGTGCGATCGGGGCATCACTACTTCCTCCCGGCCCGCGCGGACCATCGGCAGTGTTGCGAAAGAATATATATATTAGCTAAACCATGCTATTCCAATATGCTAAGTAACTACGAGCCGTGATAGCCCAGTGGATATGACCTCTGCCTCCGATTCTGGAGGGTGTGGGTTCGAATCCGATCCGGGGCATGCACCTCCAACTTTTCAGTTGTGTGCATTTTAAGAAATTAAATATCATGTGTCTCAATCGGTGAAGGAAAACATCGTGAGGAAACCTGCATACCAGAGAATTATCTTAATTCTCTGCGTGTGTGAAGTCTACCAATCCGCATTGGGCCAGCGTGGTAGACTATTGGCCTAACCCCGCTCATTCTGAGAGGAGACTCGAGCTCAGCAGTGAGCCGAATATGGGTTGATGACGACGAAGTAAACTACATTATACGGAACCGGACGTTACAGGTATCTGTGATATCCATTAAATTAATTAGTTCAGTAACAATGTATTAATGAAGTTATAAGAGAGCCGATCGAAGGCAATCGTGTCGCTTTAACTGAAATAGAATATCCAAGGTTCTTACATTGCCCTCCGCAAAATAACGGTTAGACCACTAATTATAGGCAATAAATATTACACTGTATAATGTCGTCTAACCGTACTTCGACCCTGTATTCAATGGTAGGCCGAAAAAGGAAAATGTGACGACCCTGGTCATATAAAACATACCTATATGTCGGGATTTTGAATAAAGGTACAACCATTATTAGAATCAGCCTATTTTAAAGGCTTAATACAGCCTTTAAAATAGGCTTTGTGAAATCTTATTCCCAGCCAAAAAATATTTTTGACGGCCTCCGTGGCGCAGTGGTATGCGCGTTGGATTTTACAAGACGGAGGTCCTGGGTTCGATCCCCGGCTAGACCGATTGAGGTTTCTTAATTGGTCCAGGTTTGACTGGTGGAAGGCTTCAGCCGTGGCTAGTTACCACCCTACCGGCAAAGATGTATCGCCAAGCGATTTAGCGTTCCGGTACGATGCCGTGTAGAAACCGAAATGGATGTGGATTTTCATCCCCCTCCTAACAAGTTAGGAACATAAAAATAATAATAAATTAAATGAGCTGAATTAAATACTAACGTACGGAAATATTAGTTATGATTTAATTCATAAATAAAAGATGAATCAAAAATGATAACAAAAATTATGTAGGTACATTAAAATAGACAAAATTGGGAAAAAGGAAAATAGGATTTTTCACGAATAGTTTTACTAGTCAAAAAAGTCTTAATCTAAGCCTCATTAGCTCAGTAGTAAAGGGGCCAAACTCATCACCGAGAGGTGGTGGTTCGATCCCCTTAACACAGTCTTTACCGAATTGAAGAGGGACTGGTCATATTTAAAAGATATGGCAAATATTGTTTAAAAAAAATTGGTACCAACTCACGCATACGGAAACGGTTACGAATAACTTGATTGTTTAAATAACTTTGTAAAACATTCTAGCAAGGCCGCCTATGCAGCTGGCCATCCTAATAATAAACCTAGGTCACCAAAACTATTAATAAAATAAAAAGTTAACACATAACCCTGCTTTTCGATCAAGTCTAGATTGAATGCGATAAGATAGCTTTTTTATCAATGCCATTACATATATAAATAATTCAAATATCGATTATAATTAGACTGACGAATTCTAGGCTAATATATTTAAACGATTAATATTTCTACCTACTTAGTTGAATAATAGAAACTTTAATAATATAGTTACTCGTAGTTAAAGTTTGGCGACGAATCAAATTAAAAAAAATAGGACAGCTTGATATATGTAGGTTTTTGTGTGCAAATTCTAGTTACGCATAGTTTTGATAAAAGAGCCGTGATAGCCCAGCGGATATGACCTCTGCCTCCGTTTCCGGAGGGTGTGGGTTCGACTCCGGTCCGGGCATGCACCTCCAACTTTTCAGTTGTGTGCATTTTAAGAAATGAAATATCACGTGTCTCAAACGCTGAAGGAAAACATCGTGAGGAAACCTGCACACCAGAGAATTTCTTAATTCTCTGCGTGTGTGAAGTCTGCCAATACGCATTGGGCCACCGTGGTGGACTATTGGCCTAACCCCTCTCATTCTGAAAGGAGACTCGAGTTCAGCAGTGAGCCGTATATGGGTTGATTCCATCCATACTTAATTAAATAATAGACGCATTAATAATATACCTTTGTATTAATAATATACCTTTGTTACTCGTAGTTATTTTTGGCGGCGAATCAAATTTAAAAAAAAATAGGACAGTTTGATATGTGTCTGTTGATTTTTTAAGCGTAGAATTGGTAGGTTTTTGTGTGCCAATTCTAGTTACGCATAGTTTGTACCGATATGACTGTAGAATTGCAGATACTCTAGTTCATTATAATTATCAGCGATAATTTATCACTATCAAGCCTCTATATATAAATATAGCGGATGCCCGCGACTTCGTTCGCGTGAAACTCGATGTAAACATTCAACTACCCCTACGCTATACCTACCCTACCCCTACCCTGCCCTACCCTAGTAGTTTTTGAGCCTTTTCATTACAAGCAAATAAACATACAAACAAAGTTTTCCTCTATATAATATTAGTATAGATAGGTAAATCGCGAAATATCTAAAACCACTTAATGTACAAAGTTATTTTTGACGGCCTCCGTGGTGCATCGATCTTTGCTGGTCCCTTCGGGGTTGCTTTGAGGACAAATTAAAGATGAATTAAAAATGTCTTAAAATGTTGTAGCAACCTTTTTTTGATTATGTAATGATTTCATTATAATATTCATTATTAATGTAGAATTATCAAGATTTTTTTTAGATGTAACTAAATTGTGGTTAGGGTATGCCAGGGCCGGGGCCCATCCCCATTTAGAAAAAGATTTTTGGAAAAGTTCTCTCATTTATTTATTTATATTTTTTTTAATTTTAACAATGTTAATATAAACACACTACTAAAAATTATAAAAAAATAAACCCTACCGCTGCGGGACATTTGAGTGCCCAAGTAACCGGTGGTCAGGGCTCCAGAGTGAGGAACCTCTTCACAATACCTACGCGCCGTCTCAAGAATCACTGCCTTCTGTATCCGACTCTTGATCCAACAGTTGGTCGAAGCTTTTCGCTATAAGACCATTGACTGAAACAACCATCGGAACAATAGTAGTTGACTCAACATTCCGTTTGGCAGTAATCTCGTGATCTCGGTCCAAGTATTTTGATACGGCATTTAGAAAATTTAGATTTTTTATCATTATTTTTTCACAATAATTATGTTTTTTATTTTACTACCCGCTAATGATTGTTCTTTTTTGTCTTTTCTCTTTTTGTTTGTTATTTAATTTTGTTAATATTGTATATGAATAATAACCAGAGCACAGTAAAGCCAACTGTGGTTTGTGTTGCATCATGGTTAGGCTTAATTTTAATATGTATTTTGTAGCAATTAATCGCTAGCCTGCTATTGACTAAGAAAATCTACACTGTACCTATCTTTGTGTTAAATCGGTTTATTTTACTACACCTTTATTATGTTACGAAACAATTAAAGCTATAATTATTCCACGCAGAAGGATCTAACTTAGCTGCTTTATAAGTAAATTATGTCAACAATGATAAAACAATATACTTGTAATTACGAGCCGTTCAGTTGGTATCTCATTTGATTAACAAATCGTCGCTTTATTAAATTTTCCATAAACAATTGTTTTTATTGGACTAAGATCGCAGAGCTTCGAGGCGTGCTTTATGTTGACTGGCAGAAACCCGGTTTTTCCCACGTAGTTCCGATTCCCGTGTGAATGCGGGAATAAACGATGGTGTACACTTCATAGATATACAGGATGCTTGGGAGTATTTACCATAACTTCAAGGTGTTGACGAGTCTAGAGTAACTAATATTTAAAAAAAAAAAATTATGTTTTCATAGAAAATAATTCAAATAATTTCGACTATCCATGTAACACACGCCTTGCATTTTAAAATACGTAAAACTTGACTACGTCATAATTATCAGGATGCGTATATGACACATTTTAAGATGGAGATATGATGTTTGACGGCCTCCGTGGCGCAGTGGTATGCGCGGTGGATTTACAAGACGGAGGTCCTGGGTTCGATCACCGGCTAGGCCGATTAAGGTTTTTTAAATGGTCCAAGTCTGGCTGGTGGGTGGCTTCGGCCGTGGCTAGTTACCACACTACTGACAAAGACGTACCGCCAAGCGATTTAGCGTTCCGGTAGGATGTCGAGTAAAAACCGAATTTTCATTCTCCTCCTAATAAGTTAGCCCGCCTCCATCTTACATTGCATCATCACTTACCATCAGGTCAGATTCTAGTCAAGGGCTAACCTGTATAGAATAAAAAATAAATAAGCATGCATTTAAAAAAAATAAAAATTTCCTTTATAGTTAATAGGATACAAAACAAACCTTAAAAAAATATATACGGTCGAATTGAGAAACCTCCTCCTTTTTTTTGAAGTCGGTTAAAAATATATAAATATACTGATACACTGAATACACAGTGGAGACAGGGTAACTACAGTGGGTTGAAGGTGGGAGGGAGGAGGGGGGAGGGGGAGTGTTTCCGCTCTGAAAAGCCTCGTGATGAAAAGTGGCTCTTAATAAAGAAAACAAATCCGCTGTATACAGTTTTATGAAAAGAAAATCTCTCTTTCTATTCATGTTTTTTGAAGCACGTTGAGAGCTTGTACTCAGTAACTTTCGCTATTTCAAAATTGACTTACTCGTAGCTGTATAATACGTTGATGAGATTTAGTCTTCGTAATTAATATAAAACCGGAAAAGTGCGAGTTCAAATCGCTTGAATAGGGTTCCGAACGATGTTAAGTTATGTTACATTATCAACCAACATTAAGCTCACTGCTGAGTCTCCTCAGAATGAGAGGGGTCAGGCCAATAGTCCACCACGCTGGCCCAATGCGGATTGGTTGACTTCACACACGCAGAGAATTGAAAAAAATCTCTGGTATGCAGGTATCCTCACGATGTTTTTCCTTCATCGTTTGAGACAAGTGATATATTTAATTTCTTAAAATGCACACAACTAAAACGTTGGAGGTACATGCTCCGGACCGAATTCGAACCAACACCCTCCGGAATCGGAGGCAGAGGTCATATCCACTGGGCTATCACGGCTCTTTACAATATGTATGTTTATTAAAATCCGACGTAAATTTTTATAGTAAGTATAAAATATTTTGGCTAATTTTTTAGTTTAAGGTATCTATCAATCAATCTATTCATTATGAGTGTGCAATATGTAATTAGGTGGTTACAAATGGTTCTGGATCTCAGATTCTGGAAAAGTTAGGAGCCTGATATTTGGATAAATGATATTTCTTCGCTCTTAAAACTAAACCATAGGTTTGTTGAATAAGTTTATTACAATATGTAAGTAAAGTCGGTACCCCAATGCTAAAACTAGTTATTGGCTTAGAACTTTCGTGGACTTGGTTAATAAATTCGAATACTATTTATATTATTTGGTACTTAAGTACGTATAACTATCATTAACAAAGAAAATAGAAAACGCTTAAGCTGACGCTTTGATATCCGTGATCATTAACTAATCTGACAAAATCGTTATCGAAAGAAACCCTTTATAAATTTAAAGCTACACGTTCACAGTCTTTCCACATTATATTACGTAGTATATGACCACTCGGACGGTACGCACTTTAGTCGGTGGACGTCAAACTTAAGTTGTAATTGTATTTTTTATAGAATCCTATTTACTGCAAATCATGATGTAAGATAATTACGTTCGCAAATTGAACTTCTTATTTCAATAAGACCACGATTGTCATTTCTTAGAGGTATCATTACTGGGTATTTGGATCACACTCGTATATCTACTATATAATACTACATACAATAATACGAATACAAGACTATTACAGTAAAATTTTAGAAACTTAATTTCTGTGTATTGAAAATTATCTATACTAATATTATAAAGCTGAAGAGTTTGTTTGTTTGTTAAAAAAACGCGCTAATCTCAGGAACTACTGGTCCGATTTGAAAAGTTCTTTCAGGGTTAGATAACCCATTTTTCGTGGAAGCATTATCCTATGATCAAATCATCACGGTATTCCGTGTATAGGAGTCCTATGGCCAGCTGTGGTCGTCCATCGGATGATAATGATGATCAGTGGTGTGCATAGGTTTTTAACTAAGGTATGCCCTATAAGTAAAAATTGGAAAATTCCTTTTCCAAATATGTACCTATTCTGTGGTCCAACATAGAGTCTTTATGCACAGTAAATATACCTTTACTCTGCCTTAGGGTAAGCAGTGCGTTTTTGCATCTATGAAGTGCACGCCACTGATGATGATGATGATGATGATGATGAACGAGAGATGAATATATAAAAATGAAATGAAATGAAAATATACTTTATTTTACACCACAAAGAAACATACAATACAGAAAAATAATGGAAAAAAAGAAAATGCACAATAGGCGGCCTTATCGCTAAAAAGCGATCTCTTCCAGGCAACCTAACGAAGAATCTAATAATAAAAATTATAAAGATATAGGCTAGGGTGTACAGAAGTAATATATAAAAGAAAATAACGCATAAAAAATATATAGAAATACTCATATAGAACACACGCTTTTGTGTATGATAACACTGATCTCTGAAAGAGTTTTAAAGTCAAAGTACAATAGTTTGGTCATAAATATGCAAAAAATTAATCATAAGATTAGTTTGTTTTTCTAAATGAACAAACAATTGATAAAATCACATTATCCTTACACAATACCACAGAATACATATTAGGTATTGTGTATGTATACTAATAGTATTCAAAAGGTAAATCGTGGGTCATAAGCTAGTATAGGGTATTTATAAATAGTAACTACACTTAGTATTATATTTATAGTATTTATGCTTAGTTACTGATATAAGCAGTGATATTATATAAAACAGACCTATGCTACCCTCCAGAATGGCTGTATAAGTCGAGGTCCGAGTCTCAGAAGAAACGCCTTTAGAGTTGTTCCGCCCTTAGTTCTTCTACGTCTTCTAAGCTCCGGTGATGTCGGTGCGGTCCCACTCTGGAGCCTAGAGCATCTATTACACAATCAAAAAAAAAATATCTTCATTAGAGAAGATTTAGTGAATGATCTTTAACGGAGTTTTTGAAGGGTTGCCCTAAAGTCTAGTCTAAGTAATCGGGAACACGACTTTTCATGATTTTCCTTAGAAAATAGAAAAAAAGCTTTGTATTTTCGGGGGAGTAGCTTTGGCCACCACATTATAACTTTATAGTTGACTTACTTGCAGCTTTTATTAAATGAGGGATGTCTGGTCACGCATCTTTTTATACATATACCTAATACCAATATAATATACTTCATTACTTACCCCAAATAACCTAATTTAATAAAGTATTAAAAATATTTTTTTAATACATTGATTAATTAAGTTTTATGGGGTTAACAGAATATGGGCTCTCTGTTAAGTATTTTCCGCTCCAAGGTCTAAGTCATCTCTATTATTATCAAAAATTATCAAAATAGGTTTAGCCGTGAAAAGGTAACAAGTCGTGGAAAGATAAACAGATATAGAATATAGAAGACGGACTTCTAGGAAGTATAGAAGAAGACATTTATCATTACGTTGAAATATCTAGGTACAGTTGGACTTAGGCTGAGTTATGAGGATCTCCAATTCTCGTTGCAATTAGCAATACTACTCCGAACGATCCATTCATTCATTCAATTATCACTGCACTACAAAAACATGCTTAAGTCCATGAACTCAATTAAATGTATGCATTTAAAGAAGGCAAATTACAAATTACAGTGATCGATTATGGTCAATGAAGTACAATCTCTATATTTTAATATCCGTGTAAAAACTCTGTTAAAACCATAAACATGCAACCATTTTGATTATTTCGCTGACCCAGCGTAAGTCCTCATTTGCCTAAATTTTTTTTTAAATTTCACGTGTCTCTAACGGTGAAGGAAAAACATCGTGGGGAAACCTGCATACCAGAGAATTTTCTAAATTCTCTGCGTGTGTGAAGTCTGCCAATCCGCATTGGGCCAGCGTGGTGGACTAGCCTAACCTCTCTCATTCTGAGAGAAGACTAGAGCTCAGCAGTGAGCCGAATAAGAGTTGATAATGATGATCATAATGAACCATAATATGGTGACAAATTATCAGCTTACGTAAAATGACGTAAGTCTGACTTATATACTATCTACATCCAAACATTATTCTAGATTTCAATTATTAGACGTGAAATTTCATTTAATAACAGAGGTATGCTATATTCGCACTTAGCTGAAGGTCCTTTTGACAATTTAACACCAAACACGATTACTTCCTAACTAGAATCCAATAGAAGGGGATTTCGTAATACAAGTTACCGTTCGAATGTGATCTCACCTATTTTATGAGATAACCTGACGAGCGATGTGTACTTACTTCGTTCTATCTCATCATTATCAATCCATATCGGCTCACTGCTGAGCTCGAGTCTCCTCTCAGAATGAGAGGGGTTAGGTCAATAGTCCACCACGCTGGCCCAATGCGGATTGGCAGACTTCACACACGCAGATAATTTAGTAAATTCTCTGTTATGCTGGTTTCCTCACGATATTTGCCTTCACCGTTTGAAAAACGTGATATTTAAATTCTTAAAATGCACACAACTGATAAGTTGGAGGTGCATGCCCCGGACCGGATTCGAACCCACACCCTCAGGAATCGGAGGCAGAGGTCATATCCACTGGGCTATCACGGCGTTCTATCTTCCTTGTATGCCGTTTCGTTGAATGAGAGCTTCATGAGGAAAAGATCCTGGTTGTAGCAAGTAATTTCTATAGTAATTTACGCAAGTGTAAGGGAAAGGTTAGTAGGTTAACCAGCTTATAATCTGCGACACTGGGCAGATACTCGTAGCAGCTTAGAGTGGCTGAAGCTGCTACAACGTGGTATATAAAACAAAAATCTCACTCGTAGACGAGCACCATAGTCCATAGGCATAGTGCAACGGAGGCACCGGCGAGTTTAAGTGAGGTCCCGGAGCCTACCAAAATGCACTGAGGGTGGTCACCGAGAGGGTTTTAGTGGTAAATTCCACATAACCCGTCTTGTCCTCCAGTAAGTCGGGTATCTCAGACAGAGATTTCCCCCGCGAAAAAAAAATGGTTAATCAGTTAGCCCAACTGCCAACCTCACCTGCTCGTGATGCATCCTGACTGAACTGAGGCTCTGGCGGCTAATAAATAAATATTTCTAGTCTATAGATGAAGGGTTATAGCGATACCGGAAATTTGCCCTCCGTTGACCAACCCGCCTTCCCAACGTGGTCAGTATCGCGCAAAACCTTTGTATGGACAAAACAAAAAGGTGTTTGGAAGCCTACAAAAGGCATATGTCCTGCAGCCGATCGGTTGATTTGATGATGAAAGTAAAAAATCTCATCAAAACCGAACCAGCATGCAAAACTAGATAGCCCAGCGCGTTAGCGTTTGTAGATATAACCTCAGCCTCTGATTCCGGAGGGTGTGGGTATGAATCCGGTCCGGGGCATGCACCTCAAACTTTTCTGTTGAGCGCTTTTTAAGAAATTAAATATCACGTGTTTCAAACGGTGAAGGAAAAACATTGCTGGTATGCAGGTTTTTTACCAGAGATTTTTTTAATTCTCTGCGTGTGTGAAGTCTGCCAATCCACATTGGGCGTGGATTGGCCTAACCCCTCTCATTCTGAAAGGAGATTCAAGCTCAGTAGTGAGCCGAATATGGGTCGATAATGATGATCATGATAATGATGCAAAATTAATTCAACCAATAGTTTTTATTTAATTTAAATCTTGTAAAATATATGCCATGCGAACTTCATAAGTTGTCAAAACATGTGTTTAGTACAGTTAACTGTCTGTAACCAATTTATGTTTTATTAACAGGTTATCCTTTTTTTTAGTAGAGCAGTTTATATAATAAAATGTTATAAATGAGGGCACAAGGTTACATATCAAAACCAACTACAAACAACTTGTCAAGAGTTTGAGAGTTCACGCATGTTTAGGGTTCCGTAAAGTAACAAAAGTAAAATTCTCATAATTCAAAAAGAATAACGGTCCTGTATGGATTAGAAACTAGTCGGGTATACTCCGACATTGTGTCAATAAAGTTTTTATTTTATTCTAAAACATAATTAAAACTAACAATAATAAAGTGGTATTTTGACAGCATTGATTATTATAATTCAATAGAGTTTCTCCTTCTGTTCTTTCAACGAGCTCGTACCTTACAAGACATTTTATTAATTAATGGTTGGGTTAGGTTATTTTTAAAAATACACGTTTTTACAACTGCAACTGCATCATCACTTACCATCAGGTGAGATTGTAGTCAAGGGCTAACTTGTAAAGAATAAAAAAAAATAAAAAAAATAAAAAAAAAAAAAAAAAAATAAAAAAAAAAAAAACTTCTACGCAATGGATTACACGAGTGGCGTTAATTGTTGTACTGCGGTACCCTAAAATTTATTAACAATTAAATTAAAAGTACGTAGATATTAAAATATGTTATTACGGAATTTTATATTGGAAAACAAAAGGATTTACGAGTATTTTTTTATAGACGCGGAAATCAAAATATTTATAGTCATTGATATGTATGTACGTAATACTTATACGCTGACCGTTTAGAAATATCCAAGTGACCATTTATTTATCTTTTACAAAAAAACTGTAATTAATAATTACAATGAAATTCTTGAGGTATATTTTTAAGTACATAAGTATTTCACTTATGTATTAATTAAATAGTTGGTGATTACTAAATGGTCAAACCATGTTTTTGCAAAGGAATGCAGCAATTTACAAAATGTGAGAAAAAATCACTTAGCGTGGTTAATATGAACAGGTATTATCACAAAAGCATTCGTTTAGGTAAACAAAGGTCAAATGACTGCTCGCTTATTCTTCCTAGATCTATTTCAGTCATTATTTTTATTCATATAACTATTTTTATTATATTTGCAAAAAGAAATTTTGTGAGGGTGGACGTTTGTTACTTGTTTTATTTGTAAAAAAACAAAATAATTTTGTAAATTTCACCCCTGAGTGAAATAGGGATTGAAAATGTTTAATAAATGATAATTACAAAAAATTAATTGTAATTAATTTATTGTAATTATCTACTTAAACACATAAAGGCTAAAGCCTAGTTCGAACTACTTTAGCATTTTAGTCGAGTAGCGTATTATACTACCTACTTGCTACTGCCCAAAAATCGTTCGCACTCTGTTTGAGTCGTCGTTATCAACTCATATTCGGCTCACTGCTGAGCTCGAGTCTCCTCTCAATGACAGGGGTTAGGCCTTAGTCCACCACGCTGGCCCAATGCGGATTGGCAGAATTCACACACGCAGAGAATTAAGAAAATTCTATGGTATGTAGGTTTTCTCACGATGTTTTCCTTCGCCGTTTGAGACACGTGATATTTAATTTCTTAAAATGCACACAACTGAAAAGTTGGAGGTGCATGCCCCGGACCGGATTAGAACCCACACCCTCCGGAATCGGAGGCAGAGGTCATATCCACTGGGCTATCACGGCTCTGTTCGAGTACAGGAAGCCTATTCTGTAATGATGTTTTGTATAACTCGCAAGTGCATGTTTCGAATTCACCTCTATCTCTCTGTTTAACATGATACTATAGACAGAGAGCGATAGATGCGAGTTCGAAGCTCACACTATCGAAGTGATAAAAATATCGTTACAGAATAGCCTACCTAGACATCTATTCTATAATGATAATTCGCAACTGCGAGTTTCGAAATTACCTCTTATCTCTCTCAGTTTAACATGATATTAGAGACAGAGAACGATAGATGCGAGTTCGAAGTTCACATTGTCGAAGTGATTTGTGTGATTAATAAAAATAAGCTAAGATCAATAAAAATAAGATCAGGGCTAGACCGGGTCCGCTAGTAAAGTATATAAATAAGTATGTGTAGTAAAATCTCCCCGGTAACCAAACATTCCTTTCTAGTATAAAGTTCTTAATATCAAATTTATGTAATAAAACTTACTTTATGACTGGTTAACATAAAACAATATATTTATAAATAACATAAATCATTTTTATTGGCCAGTAGGAACTGGCACAATCTAACAATATCCTAATCAAAGATATTAAAATAGATTGCACTTAAGGCTGGCCGAAATTAGGCTCTTTATATTCAAATTTTATTTTTAGCATAGAGGTCAGTGCACATTTTTTAGGGTTACGCAAATTAATACTGCAAACTTCTATTAGATAACTACTTAAAGAGGCAGTTTTGAATGCGAAAGGAGTGTCTTAATAAGCAGACCAAGTTAGCCCGCTTCCATCTTAGACTGCATCATCACTTACCATCAGGTGAGATTGTAGTCAAGGGCTAACTTGTAAAGAATAAATAAAAAAAAAAAAAAAAAAAAAAAAAAAAAAAGACCACTCGACCAAAGGGTCTGCAGGGCTTCGTATAATGAAATGCAATGAAGAGGGATTCAAAGAGGACTTTTAACAGCCTCCTACGGACCAGACATTCCTCTCTCGTAATAGGTTAATTGACAGACATAGCAAACTATAAATGTTCCTTGTTGACTATACGAGGCCCTAAAAATACTGATAAATAACATCCCTTAATAGGTTTCATCATCATCATTTTGTAGGCTGAAATTTTATTTTTTTCATTGATTTTTACAATACTGTGGGGTATCGTTGTATAAAAAGTGTTGTGGGTGAGATTTTTAGATTTAGGGATCAATTTGTAAAATATTAACGCGGAAAGCACTAATTTTTTTTAGGGGCAAGTGTCAGCTAATCGGTTGTTTATTTATGCGTAAGTGTAACACACAGACGAGGAAGTGCATACGAAATTATTATGGGAGAACTTACACAGCTGAAATGAAATGAAATGAACTTTATTTGCCTTAATACACTTAATACAATAAATATACAAGATGGACATACAAAATATAAAGTCACAGTGTATTGCCATATAAATGGCGCGCAAATTTTACAATTTATATAATTGTTTGAGTATATATTACTTACCCACAATCATACAATTGTTTTAATTTAGTAATACAGTTTAAATTTGAAATAAGCATAAAATTATACATGTCAAAACGAAATTTAGTGTACGTCAGAGTACATAAAACACGATAAATAATAATTAAAAAATAGAATAATTATAGATTAAAAAAAGAAAGTCAAGCATTACTCGTAATATTAGAATGTCAGACAATGATTATAATTTATTAGCAAGAAATTCATGTACTGAATAAAATGTTTTACTACACACCCAGCGAAAGAGATTGGTTTTAAAATTGCGAGTAGTTTGGTTTTTTAAACCTTCATCTAATTTGTTATATATTTTAACGCACATGGCATGAGGTGATTTTAACGACTGTTTTAATTTATATTGCGTTTGACATAACCGAATCTTATTTCTTTTCCGTGGATTTTCATTTATTTTAAAATATTCTAAATGACGATGTACGAAAACTGACGCTTCATAAATATATAAACATGGTAGTCTAATTAGGTTATGGGTCTCAAATACAGGGCTACATGAATCAGTCTTCCATAAGAAAAATGCTTCTAATACACTTTTTTGTGTTACAAACAGTTTGTTTATACTTACTGAGAGAAGATTACAAGTAAAATTCTTTCAATTATTATTAATTGAAATCGAATTGCAGTACAACTCTTTCAATTATTATTAATTGGAAGAATTGTACTTATAACTGTTATTAACTTAAGTAAGTTTTGGTAACGAAAAACTACGGAACCACACACTGCGCTTGGCCCGTCACGCACTTGGCATGATTTTTTTAAATTGTGTTTCACACATACAGAATATGTAATGTTTATTTTTGAAAAACCTACGCCTACATATATTTAGAGGTTACATATTTCTACATCTGATAAATGGTACCTAATGATAACTGACACTTTCTGTCTATTTACCATACGTTCTTTTATAACGAGAATCAATGTAGGTATAGATTTTATTGGTAACGAATACACGTGTTGAATTATGATTCCAAAAACACATTAATAATAATAATGTGCTCCCGACCGACTTTTCGGTAACACTAATCTCATGGTAAGATTAACCATGTACGCAGGAGATACTATAGTGCACAAGTGTATGCGCAAGCACAGGTGCACTCTCTCTTCCCTCACTCTCATAGTCCGATGGGACGGCAGACCGACACGACCGGTGAGAGATCAGGCGCAGGACCGACGGCTTTACGTGGTACCGCCAACATCCCATCTTCAGGCTACTATTAAGATTTTTCATGTAAGAAAAATCCCAACAATCTATTATTTTTTGGCCTGACCTGGGTCCTGGACCTCATTGTCTGTAGCTGAAGCAACTAAACACGGGACCAATGAGGCAGTCTAAACACATTAGCAATTGTATAAATGGATGTTTCTTGATTATTTACAGGATACCGTAGCTCAAAACAAAAAAAAGGAAAATACAAAACCCTTAAAGTATTACTTTGGTATCTGTCTTCCTATTATGATCCTTTATTTCGTAAACGCATGATTTCCGGGTTGAAGCGTAAATTAACTTAATCAATATTGTAAAAAGAAATGCATCAAAAAACAGGGCTTAGTACAAATCTCCTCTCCTGTAATAAGCTAAGCCCTAGTCCTAAGTTATAATAAAACTGTAACAGGTCATAATGTGTACATTAAATATATTATGAAAATTTAGAGGGCATATTACTCGTATAACCGATATAAGAGTAAATCCAGATATAAAGCCAGGAATATTTTGTATTTTATTTATCACGCTGAAACTACTGCATGAGTGGATGAATTCAAATGAAATTTGGCACGATTTGAGACCATAATACAAGAAATAGAATAGGAGGTTATAGGATACTTTTTGTCGCGAAAATAAAATCAGAAGCCTCATTTTTCAAGTTACATTTGTAAAAATTGCATGTGCACTACCAGAAATATTAAAAATAATAATTAAATAATTCAAGATTTACAAAATTCTACCCCTAGGGTTACAAAAGGGGTTGAAGTTTTTTTTAATATAAATAGTTCATGTTTTGAGTTATATTTTTGTAAAATGATTAGTGGACTATTCATTATTATTAAAAGATGCGTAAACATAAATAGAAGGAACAAAATCGGGGTTGAAAGTTTACATGGATTGTCACGCAGACGAAGTTGCGGGCTAGTTAAAAATATAACTATACAATGATGAAGTACAGTTAAATCTATACTAATATTAAAGAGAGAAAAGATTTGATTGTTTGTTTGAATTGGATAGGCTCCGAAACTACTGAACCGATTTGAAAAATTCTTTCACTGTTGGGAGGTTTTGGCCGGTGGAAGGCTTCGGCCGTGGCTAGTTACCACCCTACCGACAAAGACGTACCGCCAAGCGATTTAGCGTTCCGGTACGATGTCGTGTAGAAATCGAAAGGAGTGTGGATTTTAATCCTCCTCCTAACAAGTTAGCCCGCTTCCATCTTAGACTGCATCATCACTTACCATCAGGTGAGATTGTAGTCAAGGGCTAACTTGTAAAGAATAAAAAAAAAGATACACTATCCCCGGGTACTGTAGGCTATATTTTATGCCCGTATTCCTACGGGTATATTTTATAAAAATCTAAATGACATGAACAAAGTCGCATACATCTATAGTATCTGATAATGAACATGGTCTGAAGTTACAATATAGGTTTCTGCGAAATCAGGTCATTACTTCTCGTAACCTTGAAGTGGAACAAAATGTACTCTAATCAATCTTCTCATCTTGACAATATCTTATATAAATGAAGTACTTGTGGTTAGCTTATTCGAGGAAAATTTTTTAATCGTATTTTCCGAAATGGTTCTGAAGACTTATTTTTTTGTGTATTTTTTATTATTTACTAGTTACGAGCAGCCCTTGACTACAATGTCACTAGCTGGCTTATTCACTATTGTGGTCTTTATTATCAACTTATTAAAATTAACATCAAATCAACTGACAAAATGTCATCTACCCACCATTTGTAATTTTTTATCGTACCTAGTATGTGTATGACATCGTGTCAATTGATTTGTTTTTATTTTGATGGGTTGATAATAAAGACTAAAATAGGAAACAGGCCAGCAGTAAGCACCGGATGACATTTGTTACATGGAATCTCAATTTCGTATATGTCAACTAGCTTAAGTCAAAATAGTGAATTAGCCTGTTGATGGTGATGATGCTAAGATGGAAGCGGGCTAACTTGTTAGGAGTAGGATGAAAGTCTAATCCCCTTTCGATTTCTACACATCGTACCGGAACGCTGAAACGCTTAACGGTACATCTTTGCCATTAGATTGGTACAACTAGCCACAGCCGAAGCCTGCCACCAGCCAGATCTGGACCAATTAAAAAAACCTCAATTGGCCCAGCCGGGGATCGAACCCAGGACCTCTATTTTGTAAATCCACTGCGCCACGGAGGCCATCAAAATTAGAAGGCCGTTAACGCGAATGTGAGTTAACTGCCTCGTTGGTCCTGTAGTTGACCTTTGTGACAAGGGTCTGGGTTCGATGATCGGGCTACAAAATGTTATTTATTTATTTGTTTGTTTACACTTTACTTGTACACCAAAATTACACTAACAAAAGAAACAGAAACATTATGAAAAAAGTCAGATACAAAAGGCGGCCTTACCGCTAAATAGCGTTTTCCAGGCTACAGTGCAAAAGCAGTTGGTCCCGATCATTATCATTAACATTTGATATTGATCGTTGCAAAGTACTCGTAACTATAGTTCAAGATCCGTATTAGAAACGACCTTCACCCATCTGTTTAATGTATGAAAGGTGTTTAATACCGGAACGCTAAATATTTTTGGCGGTATGTCTTAGGTAGAGTGATAACAGGACACTACCATAGGCTGACAATACAAAGCTGACAAACCTTAGGTCCGGTCTGTGAGTATCACAGACCGGGCCTAAGGTTATTTGGACAGTATAAGTATATCCCTCTAAATGTACTGTAGTCTAGACTGGGGAGCCGTGATAGCCCAATGGATATGACCTCCGCCTCCGATTCCGGAGGGTGTGGGTTCGAATCCGGTCCAGAGCATGCATCTCTAACTTTTCAGTTGTGTGCATTTTAAGAAATTAAATACCACGTGTCTCAAACGGTGAAGGAAAACATCGTGAGGAAACCTGCATACCAGAGAATTTTCTTAATTCTCTGCATGTGTGAAGTCTGCCAATCCGCATTGGGCCAGCGTGGTGGAAGGCCTAACCCCTCTCATTCTAAGAGGAGACTCGAGCTCAGCAGTGAGCCAAATATGGGTTGATAATGAGACCGGGGTAAAAAACAAACAGTCAGAGAGGTTTAAATAACCGGACAAGCGCAAGTAGGTCTCGCCCACTGAGGGTTCCGTACGTTAGATTATTCAAGAATCCAATTGCGCAGATTTTTTCCGAGCTTTTCCCGACCCTGTTTTAATGATTTGAGATTTTTTCTTAAATTTGTAATCTATAATGTTGTTAGGTATTTGACAAATTGTACATTACCACCGACTAATAATGTAAGCCATTGACGATTAAGTAATCTCACATGCTTGCAGCGCTAACCGCTTGAAGTCCGATAGAACTGATCGTGTGTTTTTTTTAATTTTCTACAAGTTAGCCCTTGACTACAATCTCACCTGATGGTAAGTGATGATGCAACCTAAGATGTAAGCGGACTAACTTGTTAGGAGGAAGATGAAAATCCACACCCCTTTCGGTTTCTACATGACATCGTATCGGAACGTTAAATCGCTTGGTGGTACGTCTTTGACGGTAGGGTGGTAGCTAGCCACGACCGACGCCTCCCACCAGCCAGACCAATTAAGAAATCCTCAATCGGCCCAGCCGGGGATCGCAATAAGGACCTCCGTCTTGTAAATCCTCCGTGGCGCAGTGGTATGCGCAGTGGATTTATACGGCCGCGTTAGTCGTGATGTGCATGCCATCAAGCCGTTCGCAACCAACACACGATCAGTTTTATGGGACATAACTAATTAAAATAATAATAATAAAAAAGTAAACATTAAAAAGGAAAGAGAAATAATCTAGAAGCTGCAGTTAAAACGATACTGCCACACAGTTCCGTGCGACTGAAGCAAAAAGGAAAAGAAAAGACTTTCGTCTAAAGTAGTCTAGTCTAGACAAGGGCTAGACTAGTCTAGTTTAGACTAGGGCATGATTTAAAAAAATCTATACTAATATTATAAAGCTGAAGAGTTTGTTTGTACTTTTGCATGTGAGATTACTTGATCGTCAGTGGCTAACATTACACAACTAAGAGCTGAGAATTTCAACTGAAAGTTTCTTAGAAGAAAAAACAATAGTTTGTCTCATAATCTCAACCAGGAACTCGTCATCCGAAACCTCATAGGCTAACCGCTGGACTAACGCAGCAAGTTATGGGTTACGAATACTACCAACCCTTTAAACTATCCTGTGACCATTTGTAGTGCTTCTTGTTCTTGAGGCGTCTTTCTAATTTCGGGGATTTTACAGAATTTATGTCACTTACTTTTTCAAGGTGAATTTCCATTTTTCAACATTGGAATTAGGAGGTATAAACAAAGTCCACAAAGGTAACGTCTTAGCAGTGCCTTTGGTGTTGTAAATGGGCGTAAATCACTAAACATTAAGTAGGTCACTCGTTTTCCCCCTATTAAGCGATAAAAAAGATCTATATAGAGTGTGGAGTGAATTAAGTGGCTCCTGATTTTCAGTCGAGCTTCTAATATATTATGCCGTTGAAGCTTGAAGATTTTTGATGACTCAACTTTCCACATGGCGGTAATCTCGTGAGCAAGGTCCAAGTATTTTAATACTTTTTCCTTTTCGGCTTTAACCAGATTATCGTCATGTGGAACAGCAATATCTAAATATTTTTATAATTATTCTTAAAGTTGTATGAAATTCAAGATAAACTTTCAGCTTAATAGACAATAATCTGGTAATATTAAGTAGGAGGTAAACTTCAGTTCCCGTACTAGAAAGCGCAGTGTTGGTCGACCCCCCACCAGGTGGACTGACGACATCAAGCGAGTCGCAGGTATTCGCTGGACGCATGCGGCTCAGTATCATAATGTTTGGAAGTCCCTACAAAAGGCCTATGTCCTGCAATGGACGTTCATCGGCTGATGTGATGATGATGATGATGACGTTTCGGTACGATGCCAAGTAAAACCGTCCGATGTAGGTTAATTAAACACACGTATCTCTTAGAATGCTCTTATCTTATATTGCGTGAAATCGCAGTGATGGTCAACGTGTCGTTAAATAAAATATAAATAATTTATAAAAGCCGATACAGCGTTTTTATTAATTTGAAGATGTAGGTTTAAAGATGAAGATATTTTAAATAATCACATAATTAAAAACATAATAAAAGTTATAAATGCATGACCTATTTTACAACTTAATAAAGCTTACAAGTTTTATCTGCCCTACGTATTGCTACATACAACAATATCGCGCGCGAATTTGAAAGGCACAGGAGCGAGGGGGCGAGTTCAGTTTACAGTTCTATATAAAAGATCTGCGCGATTTCGCAACCATTCCGACTTGGAGTCTCGCTGCGATCCCCTCTGGGAGTGCGTGAGAGCTAAGCGAATTCGCGCGCGAAAAGTGACGTCTTACGTTCTGTTGTTCTTTTTTTGAATTTCCCAAAATGGCTGTCACCAGTGCCAGGAATATGTTGAACCTGAAGGAGCGCCATTTCGAACATGAAAGCCGGATTGAAAAATATACGGTAGGTCATAATTCAAATTTTTTTCTTTTATTAAACGTAATAGGTACCAACAATTGATCATTTATTATTTAAATTAGTATCACTTATATTAAAAAGTATAAAAATAGTTATAAAAAAGTAATTGTATCGCTTTACTTCAAATCATCTGAATCTATGTTATTAGGCTACTTTGAAAGTAGCGGTAGGTCATAAAAAATATCAATTGATAGCAAAAAAGGCCACTAAAAAAAACGATTGAATTGTTGCAAAAATTTAATATGCGACTAAAAAAGCAAATGAAGAGTCCTAAATGCCAGAAATATGACAATTTAGATAATATTTAAATTTCTGAAATTAAGCAAAATTATTTATCCCAAGTTATTTTAAAATGAGATAAATAATTTTAAAACAAAAATGTAATAAACTGATTTAATAATTATTTACACCTACTTATTTTGTGAGTTTTCTTCATAACAACTCGTTAAAGATAATATAGAAAACTAGGAAAAACATACTTCTACCTAATTCATTAATAAATAATTTTACATATATGCCTAACTATATGCACCTGCACAAGGAAAAAAATACTAACTTATTATAATAAGAAGTACCTATTATTGTGTTATATCAAGAACAATTGAATTTTACGTGAACATTTTGACGATTAAATTTAAGAAACATATACAATAGATATGTTTCTTAAATTTGACATAAATAAATGTAGTTAATTTTATAAAAAAAATATTTATTATTCGTACGCATGTGCAAGTAAACGATACCGCACTTGGTTTTTGCTACGTACACCCAATTTTTAAACGTATCGTTTTTATTAAATGAGAATTTCTTGATAAATGATATTTTTTAGTTTTAATTCGGTAAATTAGGATTTTTTTATTAAAACTTTTGTCTACTAGTACCTACAAATCGTAGTTGACCCTTAACTACGATTTTTAAGATGTTTAGTGACTAAGGTCGACCCTTAACTACGAATATTAAGATGTTTAGTGACTAAGGTGGTAACGGGCTAACTTTATGAAGTTTGTTAAGTATTGGTACGACAATATTCGAATGGGCGGGGATCAAACCCAAGTCCTCTCGTTGAATCCGGCTATTGACGCTCAACGACGTATTGACTTATTGTAATAGTCTTAAGATCCGTATTAGAAACGACCTTCATCCATCTGTTTATTGGATGAAAAGTGTTTTATATTAAATTGAGTACGTTAAATAATATATTTAAAACGGTGAGGGAAAAAATTCGTGAGGATACCTGCATACCTGAGAATATTCTTAATTCTCTGCGTGTGTGAAGTCTGCCAATCCGCATTGGGCCAGTGCGGAGTCTATTGGACTAACCCCTCTAATTCTGAGAGGATACTCGAGCTAAGCAGTGAGCCGAATATGGGTTGCTAATGATGATGGTGACGAGTAGGTTGCCTCAAAAACTCCTAGCCAAACTATCATTAATGATAGTTAATAATGGTTATTAATCCAACAAAGAGATTGGTGAAGGTCGTTTCTTATACGGATGTTCTACTATAACGCCAAATCGCTTGGCGGTACAATCTTGTGGGCAATGTGACAGCGGTTGAAGCCCAATATCAAACTATAGCTTGGCAACTTCGTTCGTAACACTACCGATAGTACGCGTGGGCCGGGGGGTGTGTAGCGATGAATGAAAAACCCACGAGTGATGCACCAAACTTCCCGGCACGCACGATTTCACACCCGCGCAATCTATCCCCCCGTCGCCCGCATATCATGGGAGTGTCATCAACGAACTTGCCAAGCTATAGATTGATGCAAAATATTTTAAAACATAAAATCTAAATTGACTAAAGCCGGAAAGAAAGCCCTTAATTTTTAGGGTTCCGAACGTACGTAGTACAAAAACGGAACCCTTATAAACGAAATGCATTCCCAATAGCGAAAGAGATATCAATCAAAATATCTATGTGACCTTTTTGGAACATTACCAAAATGTTTTCAGAACGTCTCATAAATCACCAAGTTAGTGCTTCCTCGTACTCGTAGGTAACGAATTTCTTGCCAAAAGCATTGTATGTAAAATAATACTATAATTATATCCACTATACATATTATAACCTATTCTAAATACTGTTTTTCGTAAAGTAATTGCTGAAACTAGAATTTATTCAGTGGCATTTTTTATTTTTTTATTCTCTACATGTTAGCCCTTGACTACAATCGCACCTGATGGTAAGTGATGATGCAGTCTAAGATGGAAGCGGGCTAACTTGTTAGGAGGAGGATGAATATCCACACCCCTTTCGGTTTCTACGCTAAATCACTAGGCGGTACGTCTTTGCCGGTAGGGTGGTAACTAGCCCACCAGCCAGACCTGGACCTAATTAAGAAAATCTCAATCTGCCTAGCCGGGGATTGAACCCAGGACCTCCGTTTTGTAAATCCACCGCGCATACCACTGCGCCACGGAGGCCGTTATAAAATAATGCAGATAATGAGAGAGGCTTTTTGAATCTTTATTGATAATTTTGCTGTATTATAATTTGTTAATTATCATATTTATAGAATAGATCGATAGCTTTATTTACTTTATAAACGTAAATTATCTATGACTTACATCGCATGCTATACAATAGATTGTTTAAGTCCATCCATGTAAAAAAATCATATTATTTATTACTTTTTAACCGTCTTCACTAGCATTTAGACCGACAAAAAATTCAAAAAAAAATTCATGACTTTGTTGTTCTTGCTTCAAAATTAAAAGGTATAAAATTTAAACCTTAAATTGCCCTGCCATGTCATTTGCGTTTTACATTTAATTCCGTAAGGTTTTACAATAATAACTAAAGGAAATGTTCAAGTTTTCAAAACACGAAGGTCTTCCTGGTGCGATAAAGTTTTTCGAAAAGACCGTTAAAAAAGTAATTTGTGTTGCATGATTTTTTTACTCGTGACTGGTTTTGGAAAAAAAAAACCTCAAGGCTTTTGGTATGTAAGGTTTATAAAAATATGTGTTAACTACATCCTTGTACAATGACAATGTACAATAGAGAGATTGTTCTGACCGGATTGTCCTGATCTGACCTCGGAGACACAGATTAGATCGAATAAGGACTTCGACTGTACAAACTGACAAGGAACCTAGTACTTGTTATAGTCATCTGGCTTGCATCGCGCGACAACGGTCACGGACGCAAAAGTTGAATTATTATTATTATTCGTTTGTATTCACATCGACGGCAGAACGCGAAAACATTGTAGTCCACAAACTATGAAATATATTTTTGTTGTGCTGTTCGAATCAGAAAAAAAAACTGCTTCAAAAGGGTCACGTAATTCTACGATAAATATTTATAAAGTTAACATTAAAAAATAGGGTTTAACTTAAATGCCTGCATTAAAAAAGGTTGTAAGTTACAAAGAAAAATCAATAATTGCTTTCTCTATGTCGATTATTACAATTATTGACTATTGCTACCACGGAATACATCTAAATAGCTAGTACTAAAAGTTGTGTATCTTCTTTTCTACGCGAGTTGTATCATAGACCAAATTTTCTCTTCAGTCTTTCTCTTATATCTAATCTTAAGAAGATTAAGACAAAGCGTTATTATATTGCTGCACCCGTTGGAATGGCTTCTAATTAAAATGCTAAGAAATAAACATCTCACATAAAAGAAATTGCTTCACACAAAGAAACTTTTAATATACAGACAGTAGTCAGTTCTTGTTCTTTCTAACTTAGTGGTGTATAGTTCCTCTGCTGGGTATTCATTATGATTAATGAGGCTTCTCATAGAAAAAGGGAAGAGTAATATAGAACGCTGCATCAAAGTTAGATGGGGTGATACAAGGTTGACCAATGTGTACAAATTAATTTTTAATTTATATCGATAAAATAAGTTAAAATATAGTTCTATATAGATGTATATTTGATATTTATTTCTAAAATATAATTACAATTTCTGTCTCATTACTAAATATTAATAAAAGCACTCGTAGTCAATGACAACACGTACGAGGTATGAACACTAAATTAAACTAAATTCGGCAATTTTGTACACAGTTTGTTTGTTTTGTATGAATAACTCGTTAATTGACCATGATAAAGTATAACGCATATCGATTAAGTAAGACGTTGATTTGCGAATAACACTAGATTTTAACCGAGATTAAATAATAATTACTTCACTGATACGAGTAGTAACGTATTGATTAATAATAATTAATGATTTATCGTATAAATATTAACGTGATTTGACTTAATGATTCATCAACGCTGAGCCTAAATAAATATAATCTGAATTTTGGATAAAAACGACTAAAAGAAAACTGTCTTTTGAATTCTTTTACCACTTGAAATCCACGTTATTTGTGAGTGTCTCTACTTTATTCTCGTATGCTCACGAGAACGGGAACTACGCAGGTGAAACCACCGGGCGTCGGCTACTGATAAATTTAAATTTTAGACAATTTTTACATAAACACTAATATTAATTTGAAAAATAAATGTTGAGTTTTATCGATATTTTCGCCTTTTTATAAAAATAGCATTTGTGTTTTTGAAGTCGGTTGGCTTTTGAAGTTTTTATATAAATGGACAGTACACATAGTTATACAGGGCAGGAAAGAATAAATTTAATTGTATACGTTGTAACTTAGACAATTGACATTTTTTTTTAATTTTATTCTGTTCACATTAAATGCAGTCCAAGCCGTGCGTGTCGTTTATACCTCTAGATGTTTGTCTATATGTATAATATAGATAGGTACAAGGTTCAATCTCAGTCATTAACCGAGTATTTATAACAAGATCGAAGCAATGTCTGTCAACGCTCCTATTAAACGCAGTGGAAGATTCATTTATCTGAATTATCACGAGGCTATGAAACTAATTAAGAACAACAAGAAAGTAGCACATGATTGCGAATTATTGGTTTTAATTTTTTAGCTAATTGCATATTACACACACCTACTGTTGAATATTATGATAATCTTTCGAATAACTCGCGTAGAAGAACATCATTTATGGTAGTCCACAGATCCCCATTGTATACGCATTGGACACATCGCATCAAACGGATTTTAGTATTCTTTGAATAGAAAGTCATACAAATGCGTCCACTAATCCACATCGTCCGGATCGCATCGAATAGATTGTATTACTGTAAAATTAAAAATCCGTTTCATGCCAGGCGTCCGATTCGTTCAATGCGGATATGTGGACACTTACGTTAAATCTGACCTATCATAACATGTATAAGATATATTATGTATAACATAATTTATATTAGTTAGTTATAAATTGCCTGTTTGGTTCAATAAATAGCCTATGTGGCTTCAGATCACGAGATCCTGGGCCTGTAGCCAAGTGGATTCTCTTTCTACAAACTTTCTAAAACTAGAAAAATGTATGGGAATGACAGATCCGATCGTTAAGTTAATCACGTGACCTGGCGATAGCAAAAGTCATTTCCATACATTTTTTAATTTTCGAAGCGTTTGCGATAGTAGAAAGAGAAACGACGTGCCACTTGGCTACAGGCCCTGGGTTCGAGTTCAGGCTCGGGTTTTGAAATACAGAGTATTTCTTTCTTCAAAGAAATTTTCAATAAAAATATCAGCCCGGAGTTGAGAAGTTGATGGTGTTACCGTACCTCGGAGATCACTGGCCCTCTAGTAGACCGTTAAAATAGGTTTATAATGAAAATACTAGCAGACCCAGTCAAGCTTCGCTTTGACAATACGCAAGCAACCAATCGCAAGAAAGCTATCGAGACTGAACTATATAATATTATAAAGTAATATTTATACACATGCATATATGAACTAATTTAATCTGTACTAATTTATTTTTATCCACGTTACGCAAATTTTAAATATGAGGTCAAGACTCAATTGCTAGTTGTATTCCCAATTGATAAGCCAACAAAACAATTACAGTGACCGTATACTCGCATTTATAATTTATAATAATTCACACCAAGAACCATAACGATGACATTAATAGATCATAGGATGCAAGGTAATATCCAAACATGACAGACGTGGACCTGAAAAATACACTAAAGCTTGTCTTTCAGGTTCCTACATCTAAAAGAATGTTACTTGTAAGGGATAATGATAGTTTTTTTTAAATTGTATATAAATTAGGAGTATGCTAATAGTAAAGCAATATTGTAAAAGTAACAGGATATCTGCGATCATTACTCTCGGTGCTATAGTGATTTAAAGGCACTGTCACGGATCATCGAAAAATACCCCATACAAAATGGCACGAATTGATGACGTCGTAGATCTTAATGATCGTGAGATTTGTATGGGCGTTCAACGAAATTACAAATATCTTTGTTATTTGTGCATGTTTATAGTTCATATATTGAAATTGTCACGTTTTATGTAAGGAATCTAAAACTGTATGAATTTTCATCTAAATACGATAAAAGATTAATAGATTTTGAAATTTTATAATCTTACTTATTTTGCAAACATCCAGTCAATATTTGCTTTTTACGTATAAATTAGTTAACATTGACCTTATTTACCCGAATGTCTCATAAAAATCAATGTATTCAAACCTAGTCATCATCCCCAGACCCCAATATACATCAACCTAATTTTAATGTCCCATTGTCGGGACAGGGCCTGTAGTTATGTTACTCAACAATTTTCTTTCTACAAATGAAACTTCTTAACTTCTTTCTTTCGAAAAGGGGATGACATTCGTTATCGATGAATCACGTTAATTTAGCAAACGGATATGTCATTCGCATACATTTTTTTAGTTTTCGAAGCTTTAGCGTTTTTAGAAAGATAATTAATATGTAGAAAGAGTTAATTGTGTGGTCTTTCTCTTTATAGGAGAGGTAATTTGGTGCTTAAACCCATAACCTCGTTCAAGTGTATAACTACCCTAAGCAAGTTAGCTTTTATTTTTTTTTATATTTAGGTACATTTAACTGAATCCTTTCCTGAATAATATTTTCTTTTTAAAACAACACAGTGCATCTAGCAGTTCTCGAAATCAGTTCTAAGCTGATTTCTACTAAATATAAACTACCTCCCTGCCAAATTTAATCCCTGTAGGCTGTAGATACGTCAAACGGTTCTTAAGATTTCGTTTTGAGTGACCTTTCGCGTTTATATATTTAGATAGGCGATAAAATCAAAATTCCGAATGAAGTTATTAACGAATAATTGGTTACATGGTATTGTCAAATCGCAATATCTAAATATTTTTACTTATGATTCAGAAAATAAATGCTACTAGGTCATTCAAAGACTGATGCAATTGAACAGTTTTGAAGCTGCTATTTTTCTTTCAAATACCTATTTGCTTATGGGTTTTCTGAAAAACTCGTTCCATAAGCGTCACAATGCCTTGACTTGCCTTGATAGTAGTAGGATGTTGACGTCTGTTTAGGAATCTATGCAGAGTTCCGGTTGCAATTCTAGTGATATACGAGTGTTTCAACGTAAGCTTAATCTTACGCTAACGCAATGCGGTTACGAAATAGGACTTCACACTCAAATTAAAAATTCTTTGTACTTCCTCGTAATTTTAAGTAATTCTTTCTCTTCTTTGTCGCTGCGCTCTTGACAGAGCGGTCGTGGTCTTTAGGACGTGTTGGAGGCAGATGTAATACGCCTCACGAGCATTCGCCACTTCTCCCTTTGTGTAGTGAGTCGCGTACATTCATGCAAGGGACCGCCTACAGCAGATTTAATCTGGTCGGTCCATCGCATGGGTGACCTTCCGCGTGGCCTAGTTCCCTCCACCTTCCCTTGCACAACAAGGCGTTCGATACAATCATTCCCTCGCCGGGAGACATGTCCAAAAAACTGAAGAATGCGACTGTGTACTAATGTCGAGAGACGTTGTTTTATGTCGAGTTCTTGGAGTATAGAGACGTTAGTGCGGAACTCAGTCCAGGAGATTCCCAGCATTCGTCTCCAACACCACATCTCCAGAGCATCTATCTTTTTTTTCTCGACTTGTCGCAAGGTCCATGTCTCTGCTGCGTATAAGAAAATGGGGAAAACAAGAGTTTTTACGAGCCGGATCTTGGTGGCTTTGGTAACCTTCTTGTTCCGCCATATTTTCTTCAGCCTGTCCATTGCGGTTCTTGTGATTGCCATACGTCGCTTAACTTCGTCTACGCAACCGCCACTGTTTGTGATTAAAGCTCCTAGATATATGTAAGACGGAACGACCTCGCAATTCGCTATGTGAGTAACTTTTGGCGAGTTGTTGTTGGCCCGATCAACGATCATCATCTTGGTTTTGCTGCGATTAATTTTTAATCCAAACTCCTGGCTCACGTGCTCCATTTTGAGAAGTAGTCGCTCCATACTGCAAGCACTAGTCGCAAATAAGGTGGTATCGTCTGCGTATCGTAGATTCGATATCTTGTATCCTCCAATAGTGATGCCGTCAGTCCAGTCTTCGAGAGTAATTCTTTATAACATTACAATTAATTTTATTTTGCTGTAATATAAAATGTTAATTATGATAAAAATCTTATAAATATCTCAATTTTCTGCTCCATTTTTTAATGGTAACGATCTAATTGTTTATTTAATGTTATTGAATTTAATTACGAAAATACTTGGAAATTAATACAATAAATTCATAAGCCTGGATGATGCAGGTGGATCAAGATAGTGGTATTTGTAAGTTATTTTATGAGGTTAAGTTTATGTTAAAATAAAAAAATAAAATAAATAATGGAAAAAAATAAGAAGAGTCTCAAGAATATTTATGTCACCGAAGACTATTCAAAGGAAGTTTATCGAAAAGTTTATGTTAATCATGAATATAATTATATTAGCCAAATTTATAGAATTTAAATGTGGCTTACTTTTATATATATTTATTAATTTTTCCGCTCCCACTGAACAAGATACAAATACAAGTTTAAACAAAGACAGCAAACTCGAAATTTGTCACTGGCAACAATAATTTGCATCTGTGGAAGGGTTACCTATTGCGTTAATGTTTGCGTCAAATCAATTAAACGATTCCTGACAAAAAGAAAATACCACAATTTTGAAGAAATCTTGAATGTTGTATTCTTTTATAGAAAAACATTAAAGCTTTGCGTACACTGGGATTGATTTACATTTGTGTTCAAGGATGAGTCGCTTGAATGAGTTCAGTCAAGAATAAGACGCCGTCGCCGATTTGTTGCAAGAAAACGCATCTTCAAAAACACTTTTGCAATTGTATCTCGTGGTTTTCCATCAGTAAAGTAATAATGTAACCTGTTGTTTCGATAATTACATGTTAATGTTAAGGTTGTGTTTAGGATAGCGTTTAAACTTGCATTTTTATCATCATCTATTAAAGAGATTGCGGTAATGATTGTAGTACTAAAAAGTGCTCAACGCAACGAATTAGTAAATAATTAATACAATATCAATGGGCATGATGACTGGGTTTGAATATATTGATTTTTATGAGACATTTGTAAATAAGGTCAATATTAACTAATGAATACGTAAACTAAGTACAAACATTATTTTAATGTCTGCAAAATAAATAAGATTATATAATTACAAAATCTATTAAAAATCTTTATCGAAATTAGATGAAAATTCAAACATTTTGAGCTTCCTTACATTTAAAAGTACCATTTTTCAATAAATGAACTATAAACATAAACGCACAAATAACAAAGATTTGTAATTTTATTTGAACGCCCATACAAATTGAACGATCATTATGATCAACGACGTCATTAATTCGTGCCATTTTGTATGGGATGTTTTTCAGGGATCCCTGGCAGTGCCCTTTAAATCCCTGTAGCTCCGAAAGTAATGATCGCAGATACCCTGTTACGTTTACAAAATTGCTTTACTATTAGCATACTCCTAATATATATACAATTTAAAAAACTGTCAACATCCCTATTACAGGGCACGCGAGTTTAAAATGATAAATACACTTTCTACAGTTGAATAAAACGCAGAACGCAACTTTGAAAGTTATGTTAACGCAGAAGTCAAAGTTTATTTATTTTAATTAAGCTTAGTTTACATTTGTCATGATTTAATGGTGATAATTAAAGTCGAAACTTAAAATTAAAGTTACGAGGGTTCCAAAGGTTGTGTACACAAGGATTGCAATAACTTAAATCCATAATTCTACTCTGTAATAAACTGTTTTGTTTGATACTTGAACCGAAAGGTATTGTTCGAGAAACTACGAGCTTCTAGTACCTTCCATGTTTGTTTTTACTGTTTATTTGGCTCACGAGTTCTCGTGCATTTTTGACCCAGTTTCTAGTTCGTATTCAGTTTCATTTAGGGTTTATTCGTTTCGTTGGAACATTGTTGTTAGCTTTCAATAAGCTGAAATACAATTGTTTTCCAATTCCGGCTTAGTTCTATAGTTATATTGAAAATATTACTAACTAAAGAATTGCTGATGGTTTTGAGTATATATTTTAAGGAATAATTTGTTAAATAAAAAAAAAATATTATTCCAAAAAATACGACATAAAAATGCAAGTATGCGAAAAAAGAGAAGTAAGGCCGTGATAACCCAGTGGATATGAGCTCTGCCTTCGATTCAGAGAGCGTTGGTTTGAATCCGGTCCGGGGCATGCATATCCAACTTTCCAGTTGTGTGGATTTTAAGAAATTAGAAATCACGTGTCTCAAACGATGAGATTTTTTTTAATTCTCTACGTGTGTGAAGTCTGCTAATCCGCATTGGGCCAGCGTGATGGACTATTATGGTAGGCGTCCACAGATCAGCATTGTACATATCGGACGCATCGCATCAAACCGATTGTAATTCTTTGATGCGTCCACTGATACGCATCATAATTTCCCGCAAGCATATTGAGCTCAGACTGAAACACAGAAACCTGGCGGCGGAAATAAGCATTGTTAATAGATTTTCCCTTTATGTGCCTCTTTACTAATAAGCTTGTGCTAAGAATGGATATAACTTTAGTCTTTCGGCTAGGGGTAGGTTTGAACTTTGAACGTACGTCCCTCCGGTTTTCACCACTGAACCATTGGGCAATTAAGGCAAATGAATACTAATAGTAATAATCAAAGTAAGTACAAAAGTGTAATAATAGAATAAGCTGTTTTAAAACCCGTCCTTTGACTCACAAGGTATCTACTGAACTTTTTCAAAAAGCAATAAAATTACTTTTTGTAAATTAAGGTCTGCAGGTTTTGTGGAATATTTTTTCAAAATCGACCAAGACTTTCAAAATATAAAGGTCAGGGATTTACAATTTTTTTTTGTGTAACCAACATCCAATACGTTTTAAATCGGTAAATCCAAAGTGACACAACTCAAAATTATATTGTATCAAGTCTATATTCTTTCAAGTCACCTAAGCAATTTCTGGGTTATAGTACTTTGCACATGTTTTTCACTTAGTTTGAAGGGTCAGGGGGAATTAGTTACAGTTAGTGAAAGTTATTGTATTAGTCAAAATTTTTATTAAAAATTTGTTAAAATAATTAACTAGCCATTTTCGAACCTTAATACTAATAGATCAGACTTAGCTAATAACAGTTTTCAGCTACAAGGTATTTTCCAAAAAATCTGAATTTTAAATTGAATTTTGAAATGAAAAAAAAAATTGAAACTTTAAAAGTATTTAATTACAACAAGTATATTATAATAACAAAAAAAACTTAAAGCGCCAATTGAGCTTTTATCATTAAAAATCAGTAGGTAAGGAAAATTAAACCTAGTTTCCCGGAAAAAACGTTAGAGAGAAACTGTTCATTCACGTACTACCAAACGCCTTGTGGTTGGACCTGCGTATTTCCGTTCCCGTAAACCTATTTTACTAGGTAAAAATGTAGCTTTCCAATGGTCAAAGAATTTTTAAAATCGGTCTAGTATTTTTTGAGTTAAATCGTAACACAATCGAATAAAAAATAATAAATCTTACCTATTATTAGTTTAAAAAAATAATAGTACTCTTTAGTAAAAATAGAAAATTAAAAAACTTCGTTTGTCTCACTTTAGCATGGAGTTAATAACTATAGTAGTTTCAAGTGAAACAAAACCCGTTGACTCGGTGAGCGGACCTCGTTCACGATCAATACCAAGGTCTAAGGTTCGATGATCGCCTTTCGCCTCGCGCGCCCATGCACTTGCCAATCATTTTTTTTAATTTACTAATATTAATTTATTTAGACTTAACTTTTCGTGACGTAATATTTTGTTTTAGTAAATGAGTTATTAAATCTTACTATATGTAGGGAAGTGTTGTTCTTGTATTTATAAACGCGTATATTATTGGTTTGGTATTATATCTGACTGAGCTTTCCATTGTTCTAAGAAGTTTTTATTAAAAAATCACAACATGACATTGAGAATTTGGTGGTGTTACGCCCCCTTGGAACACCCCCGTACATTTAACTGGAGACCTATCATCATCATTCGGCTCACTGATGAGCTCGAGTCTCCTCTAAAATGAGAGGGGTAAGTTTAGTCCACCCTATGCAGATTGGCACGCAGAGAATTAAGAAAATTCTCTGTTGCGCAGGTTTCCTCACGATGTTTTTCTTTCACCGTTTGAGACACGTGATATTTAATTTCTTAAAATGCACTTAACTGAAAAGTGGAAAAAACTGGAGGCCTACAAATAAGCCATAAGTGCATGTAATTAAACGGGCTACCATGCCCTTCAGACATGAACACAGACATGCTAATTGGCGATAACCTTTCACACCAGAACACATCTATGTTAATTGGCGAAAAAAATTACCATACATATAGGTAATTAGGACCTCTTTGGTCCAGTGGCCAGCCTATTCGTTTTGAATTACAAGGTTTGAGGCTAAGAAATGCATACTGATTTATTGTTGTTTCTAGAAATTTTAATTTCAATATTATTACCGCAGAGTTGGGAAGCTGGTGGTGTTTCTGTAATTTTCTCGTTGTTTTTTTTTTCAGAATTTAAACTATTGTGAGTGTTATTCATATTAATTGATTATGAAATTCGGCTAAAACTCACGTGATATACGGTCGGAGTATGCTCCACTAGTTCTGAACCCATACGGGCCCCTTATCATGGTTTTTCGTTGTTAAAAAGACGAACATAAGCTAGCACCCTAATCCTAAATAAAAACCTAAATCCACATTTAAGCAGTATGGTGGGTCTTGGTTTCATACCTCTCGCTTATAAGGAGACAGGTCTGGCGCAGTAGTGACCTGTTAAAATAATTGATAAGGATGATGAGGTTTGGTAGTATATTTAGTCATCTATTCTGGGGACTCCGTTATGTTTTGGAAATCTAAGAAGTATGTAATATATTTCCTTGGCTTTTGATCGAGCTTTTTCATACAGAGGAGAAGTACCTATACTTCTAAAAACATCTAACTCAACTCAATTTGCCTATTCTTAAATCACGTTACAACTAATTAGTACGCATTATTGGAATATTTATGACGAAATTACAAGGGTTCCGTTTTTGTAATAACTAGCGTATGCTGAGTAATTCCAAGAACGTCCATAAATAGATAACGATATGAATTTATATAATCACAAATGCTCATATTTAACATAAGACAATGAAATTACGGAATGTTAGTAACATGGGAAGCAGGCATGTCACACTTCCGTTACCGGGTGGTATTGTTATTCGTGACCCGGCTAGGACGATATCACAGCTTCCGAGTGTGATTTATGATAACTCGTGAACATTTGTTTAGATAAGCGATCTTAAATACCGTTTAACAATGTGTGAAGCACAAAAAGCTTCACAATCAAAGTTTTACGTAGAAGTTTTGTTAAGGTTACTAATCATCATCATCTACAATGATTTTAAACCCCCAACTCAAAAAGAGGGGTGTTATAAGTTTCAAATTCGAAATTCAAATTTTGTCTGTGGCACCATAGCTCCTGAACGGATAAAGCGATTTCAATTTTTTTTCCTATTAAAGGTGACTTATGTGCGAGTATTCTTAGATAAGTTTTATGAAAATCGGTTAAGCCGTTTAAATGTTGTGGGATGTGAAAATAGGAAAGAATAAATGAAGGTCTGCAAATATACTCGAGTGGGGTCTTAAATGAAAGCGCACTGAAAAAGAATATTGATGACTTGATCGAGAGTGTAATTAATACTTCATGACCATCGACC
Organism: Bicyclus anynana; assembly: GCF_947172395.1. Lineage (NCBI taxonomy): Eukaryota > Metazoa > Arthropoda > Insecta > Lepidoptera > Nymphalidae > Bicyclus > Bicyclus anynana. The sequence continues at coordinate 5,043,357 of NC_069098.1, read as the reverse complement.
GAGCAGGTAAGGCAGTCTAAATTTCAAAATTTTTAATTTGATGTTTTTTTATTTTTTTATTATTATTATCTTGTTTTCTAAGTCAACTTAAGCAGTTTCTGAGCTATAGTAGGTACCTACTACGAGTACAAGCACATAATATTCACTTAGTTTGAATGGCAAGGAATATTAGTCAAAGTTATTAAAAATTCCAAAATTTTCAATTTGATGTTATTATTACTATTAGACATATTTTTCATTAGGTCTTTGTTCGCCTCACCCAATTGTCTTAATTTAATTTAGTCCCACAGTAAATTACGAAAGTTATTTAAACATGATGATACTTATCTAAATATAGTCTACAAT